>NC_064649.1:71785787-72098689 GCF_023864345.2 Schistocerca serialis cubense | reverse complement strand
CACCCGGGTCCGACGTATACTAATGGACCGCGGCCGATTTAAAGGCTACCACCCAGCAAGTGTGGTGTTTGGCGGTGACACTACACATAACATAACAAGTTCGTAAGGCATAGTAACTGTTTAAAGTGACGACCGCCAGTCTCAATGCATGTAGTTTTGCCGCACTTTTTTGAAGATCCCTGGTGTGTTGTACCAGGAAGACAGGTAGGTTGTACCCTAGCTAGCAGGTCTTCATACCTTTGTACGATGGCTCATACGCCAACGTCTTGATGTAACCCTACAGGAAATACACTCCTGGAAATGGAAAAAAGAACACATTGACACCGGTGTGTCAGACCCACCATACTTGCTCCGGACACTGCGAGAGGGCTGTACAAGCAATGATCACACGCACGGCACAGCGGACACACCAGGAACCGCGGTGTTGGCCGTCGAATGGCGCTAGCTGCGCAGCATTTGTGCACCGCCGCCGTCAGTGTCAGCCAGTTTGCCGTGGCATACGGAGCTCCATCGCAGTCTTTAACACTGGTAGCATGCCGCGACAGCGTGGACGTGAACTGTATGTGCAGTTGACGGACTTTGAGCGAGGGCGTATAGTGGGCATGCGGGAGGCCGGGTGGACGTACCGCCGAACTGCTCAACACGTGGGGCGTGAGGTCTCCACAGTACATCGATGTTGTCGCCAGTGGTCTGCGGAAGGTGCACGTGCCCGTCGACCTGGGACCGGACCGCAGCGACGCACGGATGCACGCCAAGACCGTAGGGCCCTACGCAGTGCCGTAGGGGACCGCACCGCCACTTCCCAGCAAATTAGGGACACTGTTGCTCCTGGGGTATCGGCGAGGACCATTCGCAACCGTCTCCATGAAGCTAGGCTACGGTCCCGCACACCGTTAGGCCGTCTTCCGCTCACGCCCCAACATCGTGCAGCCCGCCTCCAGTGGTGTCGCGACAGGCGTGAATGGAGGGACGAATGGAGACGTGTCGTCTTCAGCGATGAGAGTCGCTTCTGCCTTGGTGCCAATGATGGTCGTATGCGTGTTTGGCGCCGTGCAGGTGAGCGCCACAATCAGGACTGCATACGACCGAGGCACACAGGGCCAACACCCGGCATCATGGTGTGGGGAGCGATCTCCTACACTGGCCGTACACCACTGGTGATCGTCGAGGGGACACTGAATAGTGCACGGTACATCCAAACCGTCATCGAACCCATCGTTCTACCATTCCTAGACCGGCAAGGGAACTTGCTGTTCCAACAGGACAATGCACGTCCGCATGTATCCCGTGCCACCCAACGTGCTCTAGAAGGTGTATGTCAACTACCCTGGCCAGCAAGATCTCCGGATCTGTCCCCCATTGAGCATGTTTGGGACTGGATGAAGCGTCGTCTCACGCGGTCTGCACGTCCAGCACGAACGCTGGTCCAACTGAGGCGCCAGGTGGAAATGGCATGGCAAGCCGTTCCACAGGACTACACCCAGCATCTCTACGATCGTCTCCATGGGAGAATAGCAGCCTGCATTGCTGCGAAAGATGGATATACACTGTACTAGTGCTGACATTGTGCATGCTCTGTTGCCTGTGTCTATGTGCCTGTGGTTCTGTCAGTGTGATCATGTGATGTATCTGACCCCAGGAATGTGTCAATAAAGTTTCCCCTTCCTGGGACAATGAATTCACGGTGTTCTTATTTCAATTTCCAGGAGTGTACGTTAGCTACGTGACAGCACCTCGCCTTCTAATTCAACTACGAGCGTATGCGTTGTTCAGGTCATTTCGGTCATTAACATCGAAGTGGGCTAGTGCATGGTCGTGTTGAAACCACTTCCTTACGCGTACATCGAAGGGTACAGTGTCCAAGAACTGTGAAAGCACATATCGCAGGAACACCATGTAACGTGGACCAGTCAAACTGGAGGCAGCAGGTAAGGTCCTAATAGATAATCCTGGATAATTCCCTTGCATACGTTGACAGAGAATCGTTGCTGGTGGCCACTGATGTGGGTGGCGAGGGAATTGTCCTCACTCCAGATATGCATTCATTAAGGTCATACTTTGAACAATAAAATTACTATGAGCTACGTTTTTGTTATGCTGTGTGCGCTGTGTATGTTCGTAACACAATAAACGTGAATTTCCGACCACTGGATCCCTATCACACTATATTCGGTTGTGGACTCACTGTCACATGTTTCAGTTTCACCCAAATGATTTGAGACACCTTGTAGTACATAAATCCCCGAAGACTGTTTCAAAAATTCAATGTCTGAGTTTGACAGTGGGTCTACTAATTGTTGCACATGCTGAAAGGAACACTCAAACAAATTAAAATATATTGGGATGTTGAAATACTGGTAAAACTGACTGCGAGGCCAATTTGCCACATTAGCTGTTTTGTTGTACTCGCTCAAAGACTGGTAAACATGATTCATACCATGAAAGTATTTGTAATAGTTTCTGAGAGTATTTGTATGGAGTTTGGCCATGTATGGAAGTGAAACGTGGACGATAAATAGTTTGGACAAGAAGAGAATAGAAGCTTTCGAAATGTGGTGCTACAGAAGAATGCTGAAGATTAGGTGGGTAGATGACATAACTAATGAGGAGGTATTGCATAGGGGGACAAGAGAAATTTGTGGCACACCTTGTCTAGAAGAAGGGATCGGTTGGTAGGACATGTTTGAGGCATCAAGGGATCACCAATTTAGTATTGGAGGGTAGCATGGAGAGTAAAAATCATAGAGGGAGACCAAGAGATGAATACACGAAGCAGATTCAGAAGTATGTAGGTTGCAGTAGGTACTGGGCGATGAAGAAGCTTGCACAGGATAGAGTAGCATGGAGAGCTGCATCAAACGAGTCTCTGGACTGAAGACCACAACGACAACAACAACAACAACAACAACAACAACAGCAGCAGCAGCAGCAACACCATGCAAGTACATCCTCAAGTATAGTTAAGGTCTGATGTCCCGTCGTATCTAAATGGCTTACTGCGTGTTATCAGCGACAACCGATTTTATTAAGTTTGACTACCGTTCAGTGGTTGTGTCTGCTAGTGGTTCTCATTCAATCCTGGAACACGCATTAAGCCTTTTAAATAACATGGGGCAGTAGACCTTAAATACACATGAGGATGTACCACTATGTTACGAAACCGGTTGTACCAGTCTCTGAGCCTTTAGAATAAAACAGCTAACGTGGCAAATTGGACTCTCAATCAATTTTATCAGCAGTTCAAAATATCAATATAAATTGACGAAAAAAATTGCAATATCAAGACATAATTAATGCAGAGTAAATAAAACTTCGAGAATGCATTTGTCTAATTAACATATTTCAATATCACTGGTTAATGTAAGTGCGTGGAATTGTAAAATGCTGTTCAATTAATAACTGGTGTGAGCACCAGAACGTTGAATACAAGCATGCAAACTTGCATGCATCATGTTGCACAACTGCCGAATGTCAGTTTGTCGGTTGGAGTTCCATACCTGCTACAGTTGGTCGGTCAATAGAGGGAGGTTAATGCTGTTTGTGGATGTCGCTGGAGTTGTCTTCTGATGATGTCCCAAATGTTCTCGACTAGAGAGAGATCTGCTAGCAGACGAGGCCAAGGCAACATGTCGACACACTGTGGAGCATGTTGGGTTATAACAGCAGTGCGTGGACGAGCGCTATCCTGTTGGAAAAAAACCCTCTAAAATGTTGTTCATGAATGGCAGCACAACATTTCGAATCCCCAGACTAACGCCCGGCGCCAGTAGCTGAGTGGTCAGCGTGACAGAATGTCAATCCTAAGGGCCTGGGTTCGATTCCCGGCTGGGCCGGAGATTTTCTCCGCTCAGGGACTTGTGTTGTCCTACTCATCATCATTTCATCCCCATCGACGCGAAAGTGGCCGAAATGGCATCAAATTGAAAGACTTGCACCCGGCGAACTGTCTACCGGCCGTGCGGTTCTAGGCGTTACAGCCTGGAGCCGCGAGACCGCTGCGGTCGCAGGTTCGAATCCTGCCTCGGGTATGGATGTGTGTGCTGTCCTTAGGTTGGTTAGGTTTAAGTAGTTCTAAGTTCTAGGGGATTGATGACCTCAGAAGTTAAGTCCCATAGTGCTCAGAGCCATTCCATTTCGAACGGTCTACCAGACGGGAGGCTCTAGTCACACGACATTTACGTTTTACCAGACTGACGTACAAATTTGCAGTCAGGGCGCGTGGGATAACCACGAGAGTGATTCTGCTGTCATACACTCCTGGAAATTGAAATAAGAACACCGTGAATTCATTGTCCCAGGAAGGGGAAACTTTATTGACACATTCCTGGGGTCAGATACATCACATGATCACACTGACAGAACCACAGGCACATAGACACAGGCAACAGAGCATGCACAATGTCGGCACTAGTACAGTGTATATCCACCTTTCGCAGCAATGCAGGCTGCTATTCTCCCATGCAGACGATCGTAGAGATGCTGGATGTAGTCCTGTGGAACGGCTTGCCATGCCATTTCCACCTGGCGCCTCAGTTGGACCAGCGTTCGTGCTGGACGTGCAGACCGCGTGAGACGACGCTTCATCCAGTCCCAAACATGCTCAATGGGGGACAGATCCGGAGATCTTGCTGGCCAGGGTAGTTGACTTACACCTTCTAGAGCACGTTGGGTGGCACGGGATACATGCGGACGTGCATTGTCCTGTTGGAACAGCAAGTTCCCTTGCCAGTCTAGGAATGGTAGAACGATGGGTTCGATGACGGTTTGGATGTACCGTGCACTATTCAGTGTCCCCTCGACGATCACCAGTGGTGTACGGCCAGTGTAGGAGATCGCTCCCCACACCATGATGCCGGGTGTTGGACCTGTGTGCCTCGGTCGTATGCAGTCCTGATTGTGGCGCTCACCTGCACGGCGCCAAACACGCATACGACCATCATTGGCACCAAGGCAGAAGCGACTCTCATCGCTGAAGACGACACGTCTCCATTCGTCCCTCCATTCACGCCTGTCGCGACACCACTGGAGGCGGGCTGCACGATGTTGGGGCGTGAGCGGAAGACGGCCTAACGGTGTGCGGGACCGTAGCCCAGCTTCATGGAGACGGTTGCGAATGGTCCTCGCCGATACCCCAGGAGCAACAGTGTCCCTAATTTGCTGGGAAGTGGCGTTGCGGTCCCCTACGGCACTGCGTAGGATCCTACGGTCTTGGCGTGCATCCGTGCGTCGCTGCGGTCCGGTCCCAGGTCGACGGGCACGTGCACCTTCCGCCGACCACTGGCGACAACATCGATGTACTGTGGAGACCTCACGCCCCACGTGTTGAGCAATTCGGCGGTACGTCCACCCGGCCTCCCGCATGCCCACTATACGCCCTCGCTCAAAGTCCGTCAACTGCACATACGGTTGACGTCCACGCTGTCGCGGCATGCTACCAGTGTTAAAGACTGCGATGGAGCTCCGTATGCCACGGCAAACTGGCTGACACTGACGGTGGCGGTGCACAAATGCTGCGCAGCTAGCGCCATTCGACGGCCAACACCGCGGTTCCTGGTGTGTCCGCTGTGCCGTGCGTGTGATCATTGCTTGTACAGCCCTCTCGCAGTGTCCGGAGCAAGTATGGTGGGTCTGACACACCGGTGTCAATGTGTACTTTTTTCCATTTCCAGGAGTGTATAAAAGAACACCAGAGACCACACAATTCCAGATGTAGGTCCAGTGTATCCAGCACGCAGACAGGTTGGTTGCAGGCCCTCAACGCGCCATCTTCTAACCAACACATTGTCATCATTGCCACCTAGGCAGAACCAGCTTCATAGGAAAACAGAACTGACCTCCATCCGCCCTTGAACGAACTCTCGCTTCGTACCACTGAAGTCGCAAATAGCGGTGGTTTGGGGTCAGTGGAATGGGCGCTACAGGACGTCTGTTAGGAGCTGTTCTCGAAGTAATCAACTTGTAAAAGTTTGTTGCGTCACTGTGGTGCCAACTACTGCACATTTTGCAGCTGCAGACTCAGTACGATGCACGAGATCTCTGCGCCGAACACGATGGTCATTCCTCTCGGTAGTGTAACGTGATCGTCTGGAGCCCGGTCATCTTCCAACCGTAAATTCACGTGACGACCGCTGCCAGCAATCGTTTACAGTGGCTACAGTCCTGCCTACTCTTCCTGTAATATCGCAGAAGGAACATACAGCTTCTCGTACGCTATTACACGACCTTGTTCAAACTCAGTCAGATGCTGATAATGCCGTCTTTGTTGCCTTCAAAGCGTTCTTGACCAACACCAGCTCACCACGTCAAACTCTCAAAGGTAGCTAATGTTCGTGACCTAAGAGTGTTTATTTAGAGCAAACCTGATTTGCGTCCTCATAGTGGCGCTACTAGAGCCGCCTTTATGCGACTGGTGCGAAATTTGCCGCGCGGGATTAGCCGAGCGGTCTAAGGGCGCTGCAGTCATGGACTGTGCGGCTGGTCCCGGCGGAGGTTCGAGTCCTCCCTCAGGGAATGGGTGTGTGTGTTCGTCCTTAGGATAATTTAGGTTAAGTAGTGTGTAAGTGTAGGTCCTGATGACCTTAGCAGTTAAGTTCCATAAGATTTCACACACATTTGAACATTTTTGGTGCGAAATTTGAGTAGTCATTACTTTTCAGCAGTAAAAACTCGGGTACATAATTTCGTTTATGTCGCACAACTCCTTACTGACCTTGCGATGCCGGCCGGGGTGGCCGAGCGGCTCTAGGCACTACAGTATGGAACCGCTAGACCGCTACGGTCGCAAATTCGAATCCTGCCTCGGGCATGGATGTGTGTGGTGTCCTTAGGTTAGTTAGGTTTAAGTAGTTCTAAGTTCTAGGGGACTGATGACACCAGACGTTAAGTCCCATGGTGCTCAGAGCCATTTGACCTTGCGATTTTTTCCGTCAATGTATTTAAATTTGTTTTATTGTTCCTTTCAGAATATACATACATTAAAAAAAAGTTTTGCATCACGCAGGTTCCCAGAACTCCTGAAAATAGGCGTTGACTGCGGAAATTGTATTACAGACACAGTCCCTTCGACTGTTCAGGGATGTCACTAAACCCGCCCAAAGATGTAAACAGCCATGCATGGTTCAAACGGCTCTGAGCACTATGGGACTTAACATCTGAGGTCATCAGTCCCCTAGAACTTAGAACTACTTAAATCTAAAGACATCACTCACATCCATGCCCGAGGCAGGATTCGAACCTGCGACTGTAGCGGTCGTGCGGTTCCAGACTGAAGCGCCTAGAGCCGCTCAGCCACACCGGCTGGCCAACCATGCATGAGCAGCGCCTATTAGACCGAGGGGGTCTGATAGGCAGTCAGTTCCAGTCATTTCATCAGGAAGGAGGTACACGGCTCGTGTTGTCTGTAGTTCAACAATGCCTAGACGGCCAATACCGCGGTTCGATCGCGTCCGCATTGTTACTTTGTGCCAGATAGGGCTCCCAACAAGGGAAGTGTCCAGGAGTCTCGGAGTGAACCAAAGCGATGTTGTTCGAACGTGGAGGAGGTACAGAGAGACAGGAACTGTCGATGAAATGCCTGGCTCAGGCCGCCCGAGAGCTACTACTGCAGTGGATGACCGCTACCTACGGATTAATGCTCGGAGGAACCCTGACAGCAACGCCACCAAGTTGAATAACGATTTCTGTGCAGCCACAGGATTTAGTGTTACGACTCAAACTGTGAGCAATAGGCTGCATGATACGGAACTTCACCTCCGACGTCCATGGTGAGGTCCATCTTTGCAACCACACGACCATGCAGCGCCGTAGAGGTGGGCCCAACAACATGCTGAATGGACCGCTCGCTATTGGCATCACGTTCTCTTCACCGATGAGTGTCGCATATGCCTTCAACCAGACAATCGTCGGAGACATGTTTGGAGGAAACCCGGTCAGGCTGAACGCCTTAGACACACTGTCCAGAGAGTGCAGCAAGGTGGAGGTTCCCTGCTGTTTTGGGGTGGCATTGTGAGGCCGACGTACGCCGCTGGGGCCATGGAAGGCGCCTTAACGGCTGTACGTGAATGCCATCCTCAGACCAATAGTGCAACCACATCGGCAACATATTGGCGAGGCATTCGTCTTCATGGACAACAATTGGCGCCCCCATCGTGCACATCTTGTGAAATACTTCCTTCAGGATAATGACATCGCTCGACTGGAGCGGCCAGCATGTTCTCCAGAGATGAATCCTATCGAACATGCCTGGGATAGATTGAAAAGGGCTGTTAATGGACGACGTGGCCCACAAATCACTCTGGGGGATCTAAGCCCCATCGCGTTTGAGGGGTGGGACAATCTGGACTAACAGTGCCTTGCCGAACTTGTGGACAGCATGCCACGATGAATACAGGCATGCATCAATGCAAGAGGATGTGCTACTGGGTATTAGAGGTATCGTTGTGTACAGCAATCTGGACCACCACCTCTGGAGGCCTCGCTGAATGGTGGTACAACAGGCAATGTGTGCTTTTCATGAGCAATAAAAAGGGCGGAAATGATGTTTATGTTGATCTCCATTCCAATTTTCTGTGCAGGTTCCGGAACTCTCTGAACCGAGGTGATGCAAAACTTTTTCTGATGTATGTATATTATCTGTGAATGCCCTATATGTAGGTTTTTTTCCGAGAACAGTTGAGTAAGAAGAGACAGTGTTTAGCTGCGCTGCCCAGCTAACTCTTACCGTTGCGTTTTAGAATTTAAATGGGAACTGGAAAGAGTTACACCAAAGCTCAACTTACGTGGATTAGGCACGATAAACGGTTTTTTTAAATTTTTTATATTTTCGATACGTGAAGTTCACAACTCAAACATTAGGCTCCCAAGGCAGGTCGATGTAATTCTCCAAAATCCTCGGGAATATCGATTTTGAAGTTTACTGAGGAACTTAAGTTTGCTTAACGTCGGACGATTTTTCGATGCTCCACGTGTCTTCGTGGTAGAATGCTCGCCAGGCACGTGAGTTGCCCAGATTTGATTCACAGCCGAAATAATTTTTAATCAATAGTACACGTTTTACGAGCATTTCAGTAGAGCTTAAAGTGCATGAAAATGAATAAGATAATTTGTTTTTGTATGTCCATCCTTGTGATTAAAGGTCTGGGGGACTACAGCCGTTCACTTATGTATGAAAATGAAACACCTACAACCGTCCTTATGATGTCATCTATTGTATGCAAACCAGTTTCGGCGTTTCAGTGCAACATCTTGACGCCGTAGCTGATGCTGAAAGGGTTAACACCATCCATATACACGATGCATCAGTGGTCAACGTAACTGGTTTACGCAGACTACCAGGAACTGTGATGATGTTACTCCAACATCCATGGGTTAATGGTTGTCGTGACATCACAATTTTCTTACATAAATAAATTTTTTGTGATTTTTTAATTTAAAAAGTCTTCACTAACTATCGTTTATAAAAGATCGCTAATTAAGAATTTATATTTGCAATAAAAACTGGAATTTTGTGTACAAAATGTAATTAGAAAAAATAAGATGTGAATTTTTCATAAAAAATAACGAATATGTATTGATTAGCGTACATCTAAAGAATTTTATATTCGAATGACACAGGTAATCGAAAATGAATAATGACGAGAACAAGGCTCGAATCAGTCTCCTCCAGCGCTACCGACTTTTTTTTTTAAACCTATATGTATTTTACGCTTCACGGAAATGCTCGCAGAACAGGCACTTCACTGATGCACTCACAAAAATTGCGTGGTGGGTGTACGGAGCTGAAACTCGGACTGAACGCCTGGAAGGGATGAACTCATCGATCTACACAAGCAGAACAACACAGCGTTGTCATATCGCTCGCTGTTGTCAGTCTGACACACGTCGTGTCATGTTGTTTGGTTAACAGTAGCGCAGTACGCTTCAGGTTAGAGGCTATGTACCTCTCTTTCATGTCAACACACTCTCGTAAATGCAGAGTGGTGTCGGTACAAGTTGTACACAAGCGTTCACTCCATGAACCTTTTACTGTGGTAACTTCAGACGCCAGTAAATTGGGAGTGTAGGGGGAGGTATTCATTTTCTTGCCATTAGGCGCAAGTTCCGGCAATTAAGCAGCTACGTGATACTCTTCAACTTGCCCATTATACTCCTCACTTCATTATTCACAACGTTGGGATCGCACATCCTAGGCTTACTTCCAACATCAGGCTTACATCGACAACACGCCTGCCCTTTTTTATTCTATTTTTTGCTCCTACCGCCTTCGCCTGGGAATGTGTTTGTACTTCCGTGCCTGTTCCCACCCCAACCGAACCCTCCCCCCCCCCCCTCCCCTCTCACGACGTTTCCGAAGCTAAGAGCGTCGATGCGGCGGGCGCCACAATTGGCTTATAATTGATGTCTATTGATTGGTGGCCTACCGGGCCTTGCCGCAGAGCACGCGATCCGAATGGGTCCTAAAGTCGCACCACCATCGAGCCCTGCTAGAGGCTACGACGCATCACGCTAGCTGCAAAATTGGCAACAAACTACCGGGAGCGTCAAATAAGTAATACAACTAATTTTTTTCCTCGTCCAATTTCAGCTGCAAAAATGCGGAAATTGATTTGGGACACTGTGGAGTATTCTTTCTTCAGCCCATATAGTTTCATGAAGTTCCGAAACGTGACAATGCTGTATTTAGCCTTCACAGTGGTGTCGGTGACGGAGGTGCATTCCAAGCAGAGAACTGTCATTGACTTTCTTTTGGTGGAAGAGCAGAGAGATGCTGTATTCATAGGCGCTTGCAGAATGTCTACAGAGACTCGTCAGTGAATAAAAGCACGGTGAGTCGTTGGGCTAGGCATCACAATGTCTACGGAGACTCGTCATTGAACAAAAGCACGGTGAGCCGTTGGGCTAGGCATCTGTCATCATCGCAAACCTGTCCAGTCCCCCGAGCGCCGGCCGGCCGCACGCAGCTGTGACTTCTACAGTGTTGGGACGTGCGGACACTCTCATTAGAGTGAAACACTTCGCTGCTCAACTGTACATCTCTGTTGGTAGTGCTGACACACTCATCCACCAGTTGGGGTATTCAGAGGTGTGTGCCGGCTGGGTTACTCGCCACCTAATGGAAGACCACAAAGAGCAAGGAAGGAGCATTTCTGCGGGGCTGATCGTGACATCAAACATCGTCACAGGCCATGAAACATGGGTTCATCACCCCGAACCAGAAACAAAACGACAATCCACTAACTGGCTCCTCATCGCCTCTGCTCCGAAGCCACACCCTCAACGTCATGGCGACAGTCTCCTGGGACTTGAAAGGGTTACCATGTTTGATATTCTCTGTCATGGTGCAAGGATCAACTCTGGAAGTGTATCGCTCTATCTTTAGGAAAAGTGATGAGACGACCTGAGGCTTTCCTCGCCAGAAATTAACTTCTTCTTCTCCATGAGAATCCAACACCTCACACAGTCACTGGACTGGTCTTCCTCTACAAGCCGGGCCTCGCACCTTCCGACTTCGGTAAGTTTGGCCCAATGAAGGACACATTCTGCGGGAAGCAGTACGTGAATGATGGGGAGTTTATTGATACAACAAGAGGTTGGTTTCGACGACGACTAGTAGAGTGGTACCATGCGGGCGTACAGGCCCTCCCAATAAGGTGGCGTAAAGCTGAAATAG
Organism: Schistocerca serialis cubense; assembly: GCF_023864345.2. Classification (NCBI taxonomy): domain Eukaryota; kingdom Metazoa; phylum Arthropoda; class Insecta; order Orthoptera; family Acrididae; genus Schistocerca; species Schistocerca serialis. The sequence continues at coordinate 72,087,021 of NC_064649.1, read as the reverse complement.
TAAACACCTTTTTCCAAAGTTGTTTCACAGAGGAAGACCGCAGTGCAGTTCCATCTCTAAACCCTCGCAAGAACGAAAAAATGGCTGACATCGAAATAAGTGTCCAAGGAATAGAAAAGCAACTGAAATCACTCAACAGAGGAAAGTCCACTGGACCTGACGGGATACCAATTCGATTCTACACAGAGTACGCGAAAGAACTTGTCCCCCTTCTAACAGCCGTGTACCGCAAGTCTCTAGAGGAACGGACGGTTCCAAATGATTGGAAAAGAGAACAGATAGTTCCAGTTTCCAGGAAGGGTCGTCGAGCAGATGCGCGAAACTATATTACTATATTTCTGCCATCGATCTGTTGTAGAATTTTAGAACATGTTTTTTTCAAAAAATGGTTCAAATGGCTCTGAGCACTATGGGACTTAACTTCTGAGGTCATCAGTCCCCTAGAACTTAGAACTACTTCAACCTAACTAACCTAAGGACATCACACACATCCATGCCCGAGGCAGGATTCGAACCTGCGACCGTAGCGGTCGCGCGGCTACAGACTGTAGCGCCTAGAACCGCTCGGCCACCCCGGCCGGCAACATGTTTTTTGCTCCCGTATCATGTCATTTCTGAAAACCCAGAATCTACTATGTAGGAATCAACATGGATTCCGGATACACCGATCGTGTGAGACCCAACTCGCTTTATTTGTTCATGAGACCCAGAAAATATTAGATGCAGGCTCCCAGGTAGATGCCATTTTTCTTGACTTCCGGAAGGCGTTCGATACAGTTCCACACTGTCGCCTGATAAACAAAGTAAGAGCCTACGGAATATCAGACCAGCTGTGTGGCTGGATTGAAGAGTTCTTGGCAAACAGAACACAGCATGTTGTTCTCAATGGGAAGGCGTATACAGACGTTAAAGTAACCTGCGGCGTGCCACAGGGGAGTGTTATGGGACCATTGCTTTTCACAATATATATAAATGACCTAGGAGATAGTGTCGGAAGTTCCATGTCCCTTTTCGCGGATGATGCTGTGGTATACAGAGAAGTTGCAGGATTAAAAAATTGCACCGAAATGCAGGAAGATCTGCAGCGGATAGGCACTTGGTGCAGGGAGTGGCAACTGACCCTTAACGTAGACAAATGTAATGTATTGCGAATACATAGAAAGAAGGATCCTTTATTGTATGATTATATGAGAGCGGAACAAACAATGGTACCAGTTACTTCCGTAAAATATCTGGGAGTATGAGTACGGAACGATTTGAAGTGGAATGATCATATAAAATTAATTGTTGGTAAGGCGGGTGCCAGGTTGATATTCATTGGGAGAGTCCTTAGAAAATGTAGTCCATCGACAAAGGAGGTGGCTTACAAAACACTCGTTCGACCTATACTTGAGTATTGCTCAACAGTGTGGGATCCGCGCCTGGTCGGGTTGACAGAGGAGATAGAGAAGATCTAAAGAAGAGCGGCGCGTTTCGTCACGGGTTTATTTGGTAAGTGTGATAGCGTTACGGAGATGTTTAGCAAACTCAAGTGGCGGACTCTGCAAGAGAGGCGCTCTGCATCGTGGTGTACCTTGCTGTCCAGGTTCCGAGAGGGTGCGTTTCTGGATGAGGTATCGAATATATTGCTTCCCCTTACTTATACCTCCCGAGAAGATCACGAATGTAAAATTAGAGAGATTCGAGCGCGCACGGAGGCTTTCCGGCAGTTTTTCTTCCCGTGAACCATACGCGACTGGAACAGGAAAGGGAGGTAATGACAGTGGCATGTGAATTACCCTCCGCCACACACCGTTGGGTGGCTTGCGGAGTCTAAGTGTAGATTATGTTGAAAATACGGTTTTTGTGGGCAAAAGAGTCGGGAATAATATGGTTTATTGGAATCGTGACGCTACGGTCGCAAGTTCGAATCCTGCCTCGGGCATGGATGTGTGTGATGTCCTTAGTTAGGTTTAAGTAGTTCTAGCTGATGACTGATGACCTCAGAAGTTATCCCATAGTGCTCACAGCCATTTGAACCAATTTTATGGAATCGTGAATTAAACCAACCTGCTTACAGGAAAACAGTGTCGCTTTCCTTCCTGAACACCCCTCGTACATGAAGAGAGGTGGATTAAATCAGCCAAGCAGTGAATACGGCACCTAAAAGCTATTCGCCACACTGTCAATGGCCTTTTCTCTCTCAGACAGAAATTCCTCAGCACGTACCATGTTTCCTGGCAATATGAGTCGCTGACACGCTCCGACGCGCCTGTATCCATCATTCCACTATTTTTCCACTCCCACCCTTCCTTTTTATTTTTACTCCATTTCGTGGCTGCCCATCGGAGGCATCCGTCGCAATGCTCGTTTAGAGCAGGCGATCTACAGGAGATCTTATCTAATTGAAAGAAATTCCGGCCCCCCACCCCCCTCACCCCGTTCGTTACTTTTCACACCGCGATGGCCGTACCAGCGCCGCGGAACCCCTTGCTTGTTGTCGGAGCGATCCTCCTGAAGAACTCTGCCTGTGTGCAAAGTGTTTGGCCGCTTGGAGCCTCGCGCGGCTGGGGGCAATTTGTGTCCCTAATGGTCTCCCATCAGCTTTTATTCGTCCGACACCTCACCTCTAGAGCCGGAGCCCTTCCCTCCGAAATCAACTCGCCGCACCACCACCACCACCACCACCACCACCTTGTTTTTATTCTCGCGTCTATTCTCGTGCCACGGCAGCGGGTAGTAAATGACCTGCAGGGAGGAGAACTGCCCCGCTATCTGGATCACAATTCAATTCCATACTTTGGCAGTCCGTCTGTGGCGGTGCGCTTTCGGGACTTGAGATGGCTCTGTTGTCGAGCGATACCGAAAATTATTTTGCGTGTCTTACTCTCCAGATGAGTTCCGATACGGTGCGCCTTTATGGGGCGGCATTTCTTTGGTAATAGCGTGCCAATGGCTCAGATGTAACGGAGCTGTTTGGACGGAAATCGTTCTTGTTTTATAGCTGAGTTGGTACTCAGGGAGAGGCAGGATAAGGCAGCGATTGTGGATGGGGCCGTAACCATCTACTGTTGGCTACACTAAACACATACACTTTATTTGAGGAAATAACTTCCAACAATAATTTTAAAAGATTTAATAAAATAAAAGGAGGTTTGACCCACATCAGCTAATTAAAAATAATAAATACCAACAAATAACACAAACCATCAAATTAACTGATGATCAAGAACAACTAGTGCTTAATCTTAAAAAAGAAGCAGAGAATCCAGCTCCCTTGAACCCACGATAGAAACATGCATGGTGGACATCAGAATGTGACAAATTCTATGAAGATAGACACCAAGCATGGTTAAAGTTTCAAACACATAAAACCGAAGAAAATGCCATCAACCTAAAAAATGAAAGAAAAAAATTCACACAAAATATTAAAAGAATCAAGAGAGGATTCCATAAATATATTATAAACTCTATAGAAGGTAATTATTATAAAACCAACTCCAGGAACTACTATAAAATCTTTGGGAAACAACTAAAACAATATGAGGCCCCTACACTAATACCGAAAGGTGAAGATGGAAGATTGACTCACAGTAACAAGGAAAATGCAGAAATCATGGCAAAAGCATTTAACAATCTTCTGAATTGCGAGGAACCCAAAGAACCCTTACAAATCAACATAAATACCCCAATAAAAACCAAACCTAGCAAACTAGACCCTCCAACTTCCCAAGAAGTAGAAAAAATTCTTAAAGAACAAAAAAATTATGAGGCATGTGGAGAAGATCAGGTTTTTGTTGAAATGTGGAAATATGCAAGTGCCACAGTCAAGACCTCCTTTTACATGGCTCTAACAAAAATTTGGGTAACAGAATGATTCCCCGAACATTGGACCACAGCTATCATCCACCCACTACACATAAAGGGAGATAAGAGCAACCCAGACAACTACAGAGGAATCTCTCTCCTAGATTGCATATACAAAATTCTATCCAAGATCCTATATGAAAGAATCAAGGAGCAATTATAACAGGAGTTAGGGGAATATCAGGGAGGTTTCAGACCATGGATAAGCTGTGCAGAGCAGATAAATAGTTTAAAATTGTTCACGGCATTCTTCAACAAACGGAACAAACCTCTGGCAATAACATTTGTAGATTTTAAGAAGGCATATGACTGTCTCCACAGACCTTAAGTATTAAAACTTTTAAGAAATCTAGGACTCCATCCAAAACTAATTAAAATAATACAACTCACTCTAACCAACACCAAATCAAGATGGGACCGATGACCATCGCAGTCTGGTCCCTTTAATCCCCCAAACCAACCAACCGACCAAATCAAAAGTGAAGTTTAGAGGACAAATTTCGGAACCATTCCTCATTAAAACAGGCTTAAGGCAAGGTGACCGCCTATCACCATTACTGTTCAACTGTGCACTGGAATACATAATGAGAGAATGGTACAAGGGCAATCCAAAGATGATAAGAATTGGAAGTGCAAAAGATGATATTAGCTTAAACTGCTTGGGATTCGCCGATGATCTTGCTCTCTTAGTCAACACCGTTCAAGAAGCCAGGCAACAAGAGAAATCACTACAAGAAATAGCAGAGAAAGTAGGCCTTAGAATATCATTTGAAAAAACGGAAATTATGCTAACTGATCCACCACTTGCAAACAAAATTACAATAGGAGAACAGGAAATCAAAATTGTTGATCAATTTAAATATTTGGGCGAAATAATAACATACAATCTAAATGAGAAACCATAATGGCAGAATAGAATAAAAAAAACTGAACTACGCAAATTACCAAAACTACAGACAAGAAAAGAAGCCTATCTATAGATGCAAAATTAAAACACTATACAACAGTTACACAACCAGAAATAACATATGCAGCTGAAACTATCTTCAAAACAACTAATACAGCAGAAATTGACAGAGTACTAAAAATAGAAAGAAGAATAATTAGGACATGTATAAATAAACAGTGTAAAATAAATGGACATTGGAGAATAGCATCAAATGAAACAGTATATAAGAAAATAGAACCAGTCGTGAGCACGATCAGGAAGAAACGCATCTCATTCTTTGGACATCTGATGAGAACTCCAGAAAACAGAATTAGTAAAAAAAATAATACAAAAATTGTGGAATAGCAAGAGCGACATTAAATGGATCACAGAAATTAAGGAAGATATAAAAGGACTCCAAATTACATTAGATGCCCTAAAAAACAATACAGGTAAAACCTGAATACTGCAAGATCCGCAAACCAGACTACAAACGAAAATCAATAAAAGGAGTACAGAAAGAGTGGTCTCAGATGAAGAAAGAAAGAAAATATCTGAAAGAATGAAGAAATATTGGGCAGACAGAAGACCAAAACACCGTTCATATAAGAATAGACTTTAATAATTATATTACCTAAATATCATATTAAGTTATTGTTGAGCCAAATTGTATCCCTGTATAACAACTTGTTTACAACTTTGTATTTTTGACTGAAGTGGCTCAATGAAGGCCATATAATTAAATAAATAAAAAAAAGATTTTACTACACTGACGGCTGAACGCCTTACTAAGAAAGAATTCACAATTTTTTTTTTAATCGGCTGACGGTCACAAGCAACTTCAGAATACTCAACAGCTTTTAACCCTTCAACTTAAGTATTATATACTCGTCGGTAACGTAATCATCAAAGCTTCGAAGACAGATGAACTGACTTATCAAAAGTGCATGTCGTCTGATGTTATGTACACTCCTGGAAGTGGAAAAAAGAACACATTGACACCGGTGTGTCAGAACCACCATACTTGCTCCGGACTCTGCGAGAGGGCTGTACAAGCAATGATCACACGCACGGCACAGCGGACACACCAGGAACCGCGGTGTTGGCCGTCGAATGGCGCTAGCTGCGCAGCATTTGTGCACCGCCGCCATCAGTGTCAGCCAGTTTGCCATGCCATACGGTGCTCCATCGCAGTCTTTAACACTGGTAGCATGCCGCGACAGCGTGGACGTGAACCGTATGTACAGTTGACGGACTTTGAGCGAGGGCGTATAGTGGGCATGCGGGAGGCCGGGTGGACGTACCGCCGAATTGCTCAACACGTGGGGCGTGAGGTCTCCACAGTACATCGATGTTGTCGCCAGTGGTCGGCGGAAGGTGCACGTGCCCGTCGACCTGGGACCGGACCGCAGCGACGCACGGATGCACGCCAAGACCGTAGGATCCTACGCAGTGCCGTAGGGGACCGCAACGCCACTTCCCAGCAAATTAGGGACACTGTTGCTCCTGGGGTATCGACGAGGACCATTCGCAACCGTCTCCATGAAGCTGGGCTACGGTCCCGCACACCGTTAGGCCGTCTTCCGCTCACGCCCCAACATCGTGCAGCCCGCCTCCAGTGGTGTCGCGACAGGCGTGAATGGAGGGACGAATGGAGACGTGTCGTCTTCAGCGATGAGAGTCGCTTCTGCCTTGGTGCCAATGATGGTCGTATGCGTGTTTGGCGCCGTGCAGGTGAGCGCCACAATCAGGACTGCATACGACCGAGGCACACAGGGCCAACACCCGGCATCATGGTGTGGGGAGCGATCTCCTACACTGGCCGTACACCACTGGTGATCGTCGAGGGGACACTGAATAGTGCACGGTACATCCAAACCGCCATCGAACCCATCGTTCTACCATTCCTAGACCGGCAAGGGAACTTGCTGTTCCAACAGGACAATGCACGTCCGCATGTATCCCGTGCCACCCAACGTGCTCTAGAAGGTGTAAGTCAACTACCCTGGCCAGCAAGATCTCCGGATCTGTCCCCCATTGAGCATGTTTGGGAGTGGATGAAGCGTCGTCTCACGCGGTCTGCACGTCCAGCACGAACGCTGGTCCAACTGAGGCGCCAGTTGGAAATGGCATGGCAAGCCGTTCCACAGGACTACATCCAGCATCTCTACGATCGTCTCCATGGGAGAATAGCAGCCTGCATTGCTGCGAAAGATGGATATACAGTGTACTAGTGCCGACATTGTGCATGCTCTGTTGCCTGTGTCTATGTGCCTGTGGTTCTGTCAGTGTGATCATGTGATGTATCTGACCCCAGGAATGTGTCAATAAAGTTTCCCCTTCGTGGGACAATGAATTCACGGTGTTCTTATTTCAATTTCCAGTAGTGTAGAATCATAAGTAGAAGGTTAAAACTAAAGTTTTCTCCACATAACTGAAATATTCGTAGATTGCCAGGATGTTCATGAAGTGTGTGGTTTACAGTGAAAGTGATCGGTTCCAGTTCTTAAACATTTATTCTTCCGTTCCTAACAGCTGATCAAATCCATAATGACACACTGCAAAGAGACCGTGTTGTACAGTATGTCTTCATAAAACAACTGAGTGGTTCGCAAATCAAGAAACATACTTTTTCACAACTTTAAAGCTTAATATTCAAGTAACTAACACAGGCTACACTTCGAGATATCAGCTCAAACTGCCCGTCCCAGCAGCCTCGCTGCTTCCCTATTTATATATTCTAAATAATGGATGGTCACTTGGACCACTATTACTTAATAATGACAACATATTTTTAATCGTAATTCCAATTAAAAGTTCCAAAGCTAAGACGTTCTGATTACACAAAATAATACGTCTAAAATTATAGACATGAAAAATATGTGAAATTTATAATGTAAAAATGTTTTTAAATGTGAAAATTCCGTCTAAATATGAGTACAATAATGAACTTTACAAAATTGTTTAATACACAACGACTCACATTCCTAACAATAATTGAAGCTGACAGGGTAAAACGAAATAGGTTTTGATTGACAGAATTTGTAACAGATGCCTAGAATTTTATAATTAGGCGTCTATCTGGTTACAACAATACGAGTTTAATTAATAAAGTCATTAAGACGGAATGTTCTTTACAGCTTTCATCCTAAAGTTACGTTTTACAATATGTGCCTTCATTTGCAAGCGACAGAATAACTTCTTGAATGAGTAAACTACATTCGTAAAAGTCCAATTATCTGAATAATTACAGTTGGTAATTAATACCATATATTTTATTCGTACCATTTTCACTAATTCAAGTCTTTCCCATTACTACAATGAATACCATAATTTGTTAAAATACATCGTCATTTGTTTTATTTTGTAATAGTGTCTGCTAATTAGTCTCCCAGCGTGGCCATGCGGTTCTAGGCGCTTCAGTCTGGAACCACGTGACCGCTACGCTCGCAGGTTCGAATCCTGCCTCTTGCATGGATGTGTGTGATATCCTTAGGTTAGTTAGGTTTAAGTAGTTCTAAGTTCTAGGCGACTGATAACCTCAGATGTTGAGTCCCATAGTGCTCAGAGCCATTTGAACCAACTAGTCTCATATTTAGTGTCATTTTTATGAAATTCATGAATCACCACAATACCAATCATTTTAAAGTGAGGTATTGTACTACACGATGTCAGGGAATTGAAGTTTTCATTAAGTCTTTGTATATTGGGTATATTACAAGCTGAAGGCCTGAATTACTAGGCAGTTACACATTAACAAATAGTAAGACATTTTCTTCTAAATAATCAAAAACTGTAACAAGCTGTAGTAATGGCTGAAGGCCTTATTAAGAAAGAATATGCAAATTAATTGTCGGCTGAAGGCGACAAGCAGTTTCAGAATACTCAATGGCTGAAGGCTTGAATTGCAAGTAAAGAGGCAATTACATGTTATAAGAATACTAAAACCTTTTTAAACAATTTTAACAAACTGCAACAGGCTATAGTTATGGCTGAAGGCCTTATTAGAACAGAATTGAACATCATTTGTGGGCTGAAAGCCACAAGCGGTGTTACAAACAATTAACGGCCTGAATTACAGGTGAGGAAGGCACTTGTACCTTATAACATTAGGGTAAATTTTAAACAATTGTAACATCTTGACCAAGTAAGACGGAGTGATCCACAGACAGTGCTCCCTGGATCGACCTGAGGAAGGTGACTACAGCTGTGTAAGCAGTGAGACAGGCAGCCAAGAGTAATGTTCACCTAAGGAGGGCAACTCTAACTAGAGACAGTTTAAACGCCGATCAACGTTTCTAGCAAATCCACCTAACACCAGATAACCGGTACAACGATGGAATAATTCAGGCGAGAGCAAAGTGACAGACAGCACTGCGTCTCCAGAATCTAGTGTTTAAAAGACCAAAAGGCAGAAGGAACCACTGTAACCCAGATAGATAACGAAAACAATTATCCATACCCCAATCAAGGAAGCTGTCAAATTACACGCCATGCCGGAGAGCATCGGCAAGACGAGGAAAAGTACACTGCTGCAAACTATGCCAACCTCCAGGGCAGGTAACTGGGGCGTTACCGGCCACTAGGCAGTAATATACCGCCGGTTGCACTTCAGCAATAATAGCACTAAATCCAAACTAACATGAAGCAGTAGAAGGCGGCTAATACACTCCTGGAAATGGAAAAAAGAACACATTGACACCGGTGTGTCAGACCCACCATACTTGCTCCGGACACTGCGAGAGGGCTGTACAAGCAATGATCACACGCACGGCACAGCGGACACACCAGGAACCGCGGTGTTGGCCGTCGAATGGCGCTAGCTGCGCAGCATTTGTGCACCGCCGCCGTCAGTGTCAGCCAGTTTGCCGTGGCATACGGAGCTCCATCGCAGTCTTTAACACTGGTAGCATGCCGCGACAGCGTGGACGTGAACCGTATGTGCAGTTGACGGACTTTGAGCGAGGGCGTATAGTGGGCATGCGGGAGGTCGGGTGGACGTACCGCCGAATTGCTCAACACGTGGGGCGTGAGGTCTCCACAGTACATTGATGTTGTCGCCAGTGGTCGGCGGAAGGTGCATGTGCCCGTCGACCTGGGACCGGACCGCAGCGACGCACGGATGCACGCCAAGACCGTAGGATCCTACGCAGTGCCGTAGGGGACCGCACCGCCACTTCCCAGCAAATTAGGGACACTGTTGCTGCTGGGGTATCGGCGAGGACCATTCGCAACCGTCTCCATGAAGCTGGGCTACGGTCCCACACACCGTTAGGCCGTCTTCCGCTCACGCCCCAACATCGTGTAGCCCGCCTCCAGTGGTGTCGCGACAGGCGTGAATGGAGGGACGAATGGAGACGTGTCGTCTTCAGCGATGAGAGTCGCTTCTGCCTTGGTGCCAATGATGGTCGTATGCGTGTTTGGCGCCGTGCAGGTGAGCGCCACAATCAGGACTGCATACGACCGAGGCACACAGGGCCAACACCCGGCATCATGGTGTGGGGAGCGATGTCCTACACTGGCCGTACACCACTGGTGATCGTCGAGGGGACACTGAATAGTGCACGGTACATCCAAACCGTCATCGAACCCATCGTTCTACCATTCCTAGACCGGCAAGGGAACTTGCTGTTCCAACAGGACAATGCACGTCCGCATGTATCCCGTGCCACCCAACGTGCTCTAGAAGGTGTAAGTCAACTACCCTGGCCAGCAAGATCTCCGGATCTGTCCCCCATTGAGCATGTTTGGGACTGGATGAAGCGTCGTCTCACGCGGTCTGCACGTCCAGCACGAACGCTGGTCCAACTGAGGCGCCAGGTGGAAATGGCATGGCAAGCCGTTCCACAGGACTACATCCAGCATCTCTACGATCGTCTCCATGGGAGAATAGCAGCCTGCATTGCTGCGAATGGTGGATATACACTGTACTAGTGCCGACATTGTGCATGCTCTGTTGCCTGTGTCTATGTGCCTGTGGTTCTGTCAGTGTGATCACGTGATGTATCTGACCCCAGGAATGTGTCAATAAAGTTTCCCCTTCCTGGGACAATGAATTCACGGTGTTCTTATTTCAATTTCCAGGAGTGTATATACAACCACTCGCTTGACGAAAGATCCGTACCCAAAGGCTGGTAAGTTGCAAAGACTACAGCAGTATTCAAGTAAGGTAGCAGAGAAATCCACTACATTACAGGCCCATATCATCAACGTCGATATGCAACGGCTATAGAAAACATTGTTCTCGTGAAAAACAACCACCTCTTTACTCATACGGAGTGTGGAATGCTATCGACAAGGGATTTAAAATTGATTCTGTATTTCTAGACTTCCAGAAGGCTTTTGACAATGTATCACACAACTTGCTTGTAGTTAAATTGCGTGCTTATGGAATATCTTCTCAGTTATGCGACTGGATTAGTGATTTTCTGTCAGAGAGGCCACAGTTCATAGTAACTGACGGAAAGTCATGAAATAAAACACAAGTGATTTCTTGCGTTCCCCAAGGTAATGTTATAGGCATTCTGCTGTTCCTTAACTACATAAACGATTTAGGAGACACTCTGAGAAGCCGTCTTAGATGATGCTGTCGTTTATCGTCTACTAAAGTCATTAGAACATCAAAACAAATTGCAAAACTATTTAGGAAACATATATGTATAGTGCAAAAACTGGCAATCGACCCTAAATAACTACGGTCGCAAGTTCGAATCCTGCCTCGGGCATGGATGTGTGTGATGTCCTTAGTTTAGTTAGGTTTAATTAGTTCTAAGTTCCAGGCGACTGATGAACTCAGAAGTTAAGTGGCATAGTGCTCAGAGCAATTTGAACCATTTTGAACCCTAAATAATGAAAGGTGTGAGGTTATCCACACAAGTGCTAAAAGGAATCCGTTTAATTTAGGTTACAAGATAAAATCAGTGAAATCTAAAGGCCGTAAATTCAACAAAATATCTATGAATTGCAATTAAAAACAGGAAAGAACACACAGAAAATGTTGCGGGAAACGCAGAACACTTAGAAAATGTAACAGATGTACTAAGGAGATGTTGCGCATGTCCGTCCTTATGGAGTATTGCTGCGCGGTCTGGGATCCTTACCAGATAGGATCTATGAAGGGAATCTAGAAGGTTCAAAGAAGAGCGACCCACGTTTTGTATTATCGAGAAACAGAGGAGAGAGTGTCACTGACATGATACACAATCTGGGATGGACATTATTAAAACAAAGACATTTTTCGTGGCGACGAAATCTTCTCACGAAATTTGACTCACTAACTTTCACCTCCGATTGCGAAAATGTATTGTTAACGCCGACCTATATAGGGACAAACGATCATAATAATAAAGTAAGGGAAATCAGAGCTCACACAGAAAGATATAAGAGTTCGTTTTTTCCGCGCGCTGTTCGAAATGTTGAAAGTTGTGTGAATACCTAAGGGACCAAACAGCTGAGTCCATTACTCCCTAGACTTACGCACTACATAAACTAACTTTTGCTAAGAAAAAGAAACACACATCTATGCCCGAGGGAGGACTAGAACCTCCGGTGTGCGAGGCCGCGCAATCCTTACATGACGCCTCAAACAGGCGCTGTTCGAGATTGGAATCATAGAGAATTATTGTGAAGGTGGTTCGATGAACCCTGTGCCACACACTGAAATGTGATTTTCAGAGTAACCATGCAGATGTAAGTACAAACCAAAGCAATCTGGTAGGTACAGTATTTCTTTTCCGTAAAGTACACTACTGGCCATTACAATTGCTGCACCACGAAGATGATGAGCTACAGACGTGAAATTTAACCGACATGAAGAAGATGCTGTGATGTGCAGATCATTCGCTTTTCAGAGCATTCACACAAGGTTGGCGCCGGTGGTGACACCTACAACGAGCTGACATGAGAAAGTTTCCAACCGATTTCTCATACACAAACCGCAGTTGACCGGCGTTGCCTGATGAAACGTTGTTGTGACGCCTCGTGTAAGGAGGAGAAATGCGTACCATCACGTTTCCGACTTTGATAAAGTTCGGATTGTAGCCTATCGCGATTGCGGTTTATCGTATCGCGACATTGCTGCTCGTGTTGGTCGAGATTCAATGACTGTTGGCAGAATATGCACTCGGTGGGTTCAGGAGGGTAATACGGAACGCCGTGCTGGATCCCAACGGCCTCGTATCACTAGCAGTCGAGATGACAGGCATCTTATCCGCACGGCTGTAACGAATCGTGCAGCCACGTCTCGATCCCTGAGTCAACAGATGGGGACGTTTGCAAGACAGTAACCATCTGCACGAATAGTTCGACGACGTTAACAGCAGCATGGACTATCAGCTCGGAGGCAATGGCTGCGGTTACCCTTGACGCTGCATCATAGGCAGGAGCACCTGGGATGGTGTACTCAACGACGAACCTGGGTGCTCGAATGGAAAAACGTCATTTTTTCGGATGAATCCAGGTTCCGTTTACAGCATCATGATGGTCGCATCCGCGTTTGGCGACGTCACTGTGAACGCACATTGGAAGCGTGTATTCGTCATCGCGATACTGGCGAATCACCCGGCGTTATTGTATGGGTTGCCATTGGTTACTCGTCTCGGTCACCTCTTGTTCGCATTGACGGCACTTTGAACAGTGGACGTTACATTTTAGATGTGTTACGACCCGTGGCTCTACCCTTCATTCGATCCCTGCGAAACCCTACATTTTAGCAGGATACTGCACGATCGCATGTTGCAGGTCCTGTTCGGGCCTTTCTGGATACAGAAAATGTTCGACTGTTGCTCTGGCCAGCACATTCTCCAGATCTCTCACCAACTGAAAAAGTCTGGTCAATGGTGGCTGAGCAACTGGCTCGTCACAAAACGCCAGTCACTACTCTTGATGAATTGTGGTATCGTGTTGAAGCTGCATGGGCAGCTGTACCTGTACACGCCATCCAAGCTCTGTTTGACTCAATGCCCAGGCGTATCAAGGACGTTATGACGGCCAGAGGTGGTTGTTCTGGGTACTGATTTCTCAGGTTCTATGCACAAAAAACTGCGTGAAAATGTAATGACATGTCAGTTCTAGTATAATATATTGGTCCAATGAGTACCCGCGTATCATGTGCATTTATTCTTGGTGTAGCAATTTTAATGGCCAGTAGTGTATTTGATTCAGTTACATCTACCCCCTCTGGCTAAAGAACGATTGTACGAGGTATCGTATGATATTTTTGACTACACTGAAGATTTTCTGGTAGGAAAGCCGCAGCATGTTACCTTCGTTGCAGAGTTGTCGACAGTTGTAGGAATAACTTCAGACGCTCGCCAGGGACGTTTAATGACATCCTTGCTGTCCATGTTGTATATTAATCAACTGTCAGAGATTATTAATGTTAACATCGGACGTTCTGCCGCTGTCTGACCTATCAAAAATAATGATGGAAGCTGAAGAAATGAAATAAAAGTTGTACTATGACCAGGACCTGAACCTGGGCCCCCTGGCTTAATAGGCAGGAATGATAGCCATTACATCACCGTGGCACTATAGCCAACATTGCTGCACGGACTAGTAAGCAAGGAGACCCGGGTTCAAGTCCTGGCTGTGGCACAAATTTTAATTCTTTTCTTCAGCTTCCATCATTATTGTAGATAAAGTTGAGACTCAAATGTGTCAATGCTAATTTAATCACAAGATCTAGATATGAGAAAAAATGTATTGTCTGAAGACGGTTGTACAAATACCCTATATGGTTGAAAGTATTTGTGCAGCTATCAGTGGTCATTAATACGGGGTGCGCCCACCCTTAGCGTTTATTTTGGTTGAACAATCATATACAACCGTTCGCTCGACGAAAGATCCGCACCCAAAAACTGGAAAGATGCACAGGTCGCACCAATATTCAAGAAAGGTAGTAGTTGTTGTCCACTAAGTTTCAGACCCATATCGTTAACGTCGATATGTAGCAGGATTTTAAAACATATATTGTGTTGGAACATTATGAATTACCTCGAAGAAAACGGTCTGTTTACACACAGTTAAAATGGTTCAAATGGCTCTGAGCACTATGGGTTCAAATGGTTCAAATGGCTCTGAGCACTATGGGACTTAACATCTGTGGTCATCAGTCCCCTAGAACTTAGAACTACTTAAACCTAACTAACCTAAGGACATCACACACATCCATGCCCTAGGCAGGATTCGAACCTGCGACCGTAGCAGCCTCGCGGTTCCGGACTGCAGCGGGCCACCGCGGCCGGCACACACAGTCAACATGGTTTTAGAAAACATCGTTCCTGTGAAACACAACTAGCTCTTTATTCACATGAAGTGCTGAGTGCTATTGACAAGGGATTTCAGATCGATTCCGTATATCTGGATTTCCGGAAGGCTTTTGACACTGTACCACACAAGCGGCTCGTAGTCAAATTGCTTGCTTATGGAATATCGTCTCAGTTATGTGACTGGATTTGTTATTTCCTGTCAGAGAGGTCACAGTTCGTAGTAATTGACGGAATGTCTTCGAGTAAAACAGAAATGATTTCTGGCATTCCTCAAGGTAGTGTTGTAGGCCATTTGCTGTTTCTTGTTTATATAAACGATTTGGGAGACAATCTTAGCAGCCGTCTTCGGTTGTTTGCAGATGACGCTGTCGTTTATCGACTAATAAAGTCATCAGAAGATCAAAACAAATTGCAAAACGAAAAGATATTTGAATGGTGCGAAAATTGGTAGGTGACCCAAAATAACGAAAAGTCTGAGGTCATTCACTTGAGTACTAAACTTAAACTTCGGTTACACGATAAATCAGTCTAATCTAAAAGCCGTGAATTCAACTAAATACCTAGGTATTACAACTACGAACAACTTCAATTGGAAGGAACACATAAAAAATGTTGTGGGGAAGGCTAAGCAAAGACTGCTTTTTATCGGCAGGACACTTAGAAAATGTAACAGATCTATTAAGGAGACTGCATACACTACGCTTGTCCGTCCTCTTTTAGAATACTGCTGCGCGGTGTGGGATCCTTACCAGATAGGACTGACGGAGTAAATCGAAAAAGTTCAAAGAAAGGTAGCACGTTTTGTATTGCCGCGAAATATGGGAGAGAGTGTCACAGACGTGATACAGGATTTGGGCTGGACATCATTAAAAGAAAGGCGTTTTTCGTTGCGACGGAATCTTCTCACGAAATTCCAATCACCAACTTTCTCCTCCGAATGCGAAAATATTTTGTTGACACCGACCTGCACAGGGCGGAACGATCACCACGATAAAATAAGGTAAATCACAGCTCGTACGGAAAGATATAGGTGTTCATTCTACCCGCGCGCTATACGACATTGGAATAATAGAGAATCGTGAAGGTGGCTCGATGAAGCCTCTGCGAGGCACTTAAATGTGATTTGCAGAGTATCCATGTAGCCGAGTGGTCAGCGTGACAGACTGTCAATCCTAAGGGCCCGGGTTCGATTCCCGGCTGGGTCGGAAATTTTCTCCGCTCAGGGACTGGGTGTTGTGTTGTCCTAATCATCATCATTTCATCCCCATCGACACGCAGGTCGCCGAAGTGGCGTCAAATCGAAAGACCTGCACCAGGCGAACGGTCTACCCGACGGGAGGCCCTAGCCACACGACATTTCCATTTTTCCAGTGGGGACACTTTCAATGATATCTCTCAATCTCTTCAGAGGAATCGCAGCCCATTCTTCCTTAACAGCCGAACCCAGAGATGATAGTGATTTTGGTAGTTGGATTCTGGATCGATGTCGACCTTCTAACTCGTCCCATAGAAGTTTATTGGATTCAAGCATGAAGTCTGGCCAAGGCCATTTCACGAATATTTTGTCCCCAGATCTTCCGCTCATAGCTGATGCTTTATGGCGGGGTGCATTGTCATCATCGCCTCCGAAATGTTCCCCTACTGTAGCCAGTACATGTAAAATCTATTCATAACCATAAATTCAGAGTTTCCTTAAACGGAACGAGGAGACCACAACTTAAGTCCAGGTCCTCATTAAAACTGGTCGGAAATCTGATTTTCTTTAATTGAATTTTTCAAAGGTGAATATGTCTGGAGATGGGGACGAAAACGTTTTTTAATTCGTGCGTTTCAAAAGTTTCTACAGCCCATTGTTCGAAGCAGTGTCACGGCCGCTGTGGGACGCTCAGGTTACAAAACTTGTCGTGCCGTGATGTACGTTCACAAAATGATTTATATTGCAGTATCTGTGCAGACGTATTCACCGAAAAAGCGGATGGCCAACGTGTGCAGGCTGCCGAACATAGTATGTCCAGCTCAGCCAGATGGCTTTTCTCGCCGAGAAGTACAAGGGAATTTCTCTCCAGGAACAATTAGAAATAGAGGAAGGGTTGATATACGGAAATGGAATTGCAGGTTAAACGTAAATAACAAAAACACTTTTTTTTGTTCAATATTTTTTGGTCAAAACTGTTCAGGACATAATTTTTTTGGTCTGCCATATTGGATTAGCCATTTTGAATTTTGAAAATCTGACTTGAGATTCGAGGTTCAGCAAGATCAAAAATGTATACTAACATGTAGTGTTTATCCAGATCGAAATAATAACACATATAAAAGTTTTCCCTAAAATTTAAACAGGTTTTTCTCGAGGTACGATTTGTGAAAATTGTGCGCAACATAAAACAAAAACGGTTCAACCACCACTGTACCCCATTCCTTTTAACACCCTAGGCAAAGTCTACATCTACATCCATACTCCGCAAGCCACCTGACGGTGTGTGGCGGAGGGTACCTTGAGTATCTCTATCGGTTCTCCCCTCCTATTCCAGTCTCATACTGGTCGTGGAAAGAAAGAAAGATTGTCGACATGCCTCTGTGTGGGCTCTATTTCTCTGAATTTATCCTCATGGTCTCTTCGCGAGACATACGTAGGAGGGAGCAATATACTGCTTGACTCCTCGGTGAAGGTATGTGCTCGAAACTTCAACAAAAGCCCTTACTGAGCTACGGAGAGTATCTCTTGCAGAGCATCCGCTTTACCGACGATTAATTGTATATGGTAATTCCATTTTAAATCACTCCTAATGCCTACTCTAAGCAAATTTATGGATTTAACGTCTTCCAGTTGCTGAGCTGCTATATAGTAGCTAATGGATAAAGGATCGTTCTTTCTATGTATTCGCAGAACATTACCCTTGTCTATATTGAGAATCAATTGCCATTCCCTACACCATGCGTCAATTCGTTGCAGATCCTCCTGCATTTCACTACAATTTTTCATTGTTACAACCTCTCGATATACCACAGCATCATCCGCAAAAAGCCCCTGTGAACTTCCGATGTTATCCACAAGGTCATTTATATATATTGTGAACAGCAACGGTCCTACGACACTCCCCTGCGGCACACCTGAAATCACTCTTACTTCGGAAGACTTCTCTCCATTGAGAATGACATGCTGCATTCTGTTATCTAGGAACTCTTCAGTCCAATCACACAATTGGTCTGATAGTCCATATGCTCTTACTTTGTTCACTAAACGACTGTGGGGAACTGTATCGAACGCCTTGCGGAAGTCAAGAAACACGGAATCTACCTGTGAACCCGTGTCTATGGCCCTCTGAGACTCGTGGACGAATAGCGCGAGCTGGGTTTCGCACGATCATTGCGCTAGCTGGATTGCTGGTAGCATTTTTGATCTCACGAACGATTACTTCCGTGGGTTTTATTTCTTTTTTTTTTCAGCTGCCCTGAGCACTGTACATGGAGTCCGCTTGGGCTTCATTTAGCTGTGGTTGTTCAATTGCATTTACAATTTGAAGTCATGTGACCAGCAGTCGACTTGGGTACCTTCAGACCCGCGCGTAGTGGCCACGCGGTTTGAGGCGCCATGTCACGCATTGCGCGGCCCCTCCCGCCGGAGGTTCGAGTCCTCCCTCGGGCATGGATGTGTTTGTGTGTTGTTCTTAGCGTAAGTTAGTTTAAGTATTGTGTAAGTCTAGCGTTGAAATGTCGATGGTGGTCGGCCGCTGTGGCAGAGAGGTTCTAGGCGCTTCAGTCCGGAATCGCGCTGCTGCTACGGTCGCAGGTTCGAATCCTGCGTCGGGCATGGATGTGTGTGCTGTCCTTAGGTTAGTCAGCCTTAAGCAGTTCTAAGTCTAGGGCTGATGACCTCAGAAGTTAAGTCCCATAGTGCTCAGAGCCATTTGAACAATTTTTTTGTCGCTGGTGAATCTATTACTCTGGTGGCATCCAATGGCTAGTCCACGTTCCAAGTCACAATTCTCCTGACCGACTCATTCTAATTCTCTACTGACAACACAATACTCTCAGTCTCCTTTTATACTGACGGTTCCGCCTCTGGTCACATCTGATGGTCAATAACGCATTACATGTATTTATAGTGTTTTTTCAGATCGAAATAATAACACATATACTTCTGGTGGGATAGTGTATTGTCAAGATCTTGATAAACTTCAAAGCAATACAAAGATACGCAGTTTTCTTCACATGTTCAGAAATGTAGAACTGTGCTCTTCATACAACACGAAAACTTTGTATCCTATAACAATAACTAGGAATAACAGGAATCAGCTTAGTCGCAAAAATGCCCGAGTGTGACATTTTGCGCCAACGGACTTGCCGCAGTGGTAACACCGGTTCCCGCCAGATCAGATCACTGAAGTTAAGCGCCGTCGGGCTTGGGTATCACTTGGATGGGTGACCGTCCGGTCTGCCGATCGCAGTTGGGAAGTGGGTCGAACTCAGCCTTTGTGAGGTAAATCGACGGGCAATTTGACAGAGAAGTAACGGCTCCGGTCACGAAAACTGAAAACGGACGGGAGAGCGGTGTGCTGATCACACGCTACTCCATATCCGCATCCAGTGACGTCTGTGGTCCGAGGATGACAAGCGGTCGGTCGGTCGGTACCATTGTCTGTGACCTGTTCGAAGAGAGAGAGAGAGAGAGAGAGAGAGAGAGAGAGAGAGAGAGAGAGAGAGACTGTTGGGATATGAAAGGGAATGATCACATACGCACATCTTCCTGGCAGAGTAAGACGCTGTGCCGGACCGAGACTCGAGTCTCGGTCCGACACAGTTTTAATCTGCCAGAAAGTTTGATAATTCATTTTTGAAATTTATAACCTATTGTCTGATATTATGTCAACATGATCCTTGCATTCATTCTGCTGTCTTCTATCTTGTTATTTATTGAAAAGATATTTTAATCTAATCTTATTGTTTCATTCGTTATTTTATCCATGTTATTACATCCCCTTCCATAGCCCATGATCTTCATCTCTCCTGCCTGTGTATGTGAGTTTCTTTTTGTTACTGTCCATGATCCGGAACCATACACAAGAGTAGGTACAGCTCTAACTTTGTGGAATTTCTTTTGTGTTTCCTGTCTGCTTTTTCTTCCCAAATTTCCTCCAGTAGTTCTCAGATAGCTTGGAATTTATTAACGTTCTCCTCAATGCCTTTGTCATAGTTACAAGTTACATTACGTCCTCGACAACTGAAGTGGGATAACTTTTCTGAATTTTTCTCATTTATAACTACTTTATATTTGAGTGCATTTTTCCCTTTGAAAGCCATTTTCTTTGTCTTATTTGCAGATATACACTCCTGGAAATGGAAAAAAGAACACATTGACACCGGTGTGTCAGACCCACCATACTTGCTCCGGACACTGCGAAAGGGCTGTACAAGCAATGATCACACGCACGGCACAGCGGACACACCAGGAACCGCGGTGTTGGCCGTCGAATGGCGCTAGCTGCGCAGCATTTGTGCACCGCCGCCGTCAGTGTCAGCCAGTTTGCCGTGGCATACGGAGCTCCATCGCAGTCTTTAACACTGGTAGCATGCCGCGACAGCGTGGACGTGAACCGTATGTGCAGTTGACGGACTTTGAGCGATGGCGTATAGTGGGCATGCGGGAGGCCGGGTGGACGTACCGCCGAATTGCTCAACACGTGGGGCGTGAGGTCTCCACAGTACATCGATGTTGTCGCCAGTGGTCGGCGGAAGGTGCACGTGCCCGTCGACCTGGGACCGGACCGCAGCGACGCACGGATGCACGCCAAGACCGTAGGATCCTACGCAGTGCCGTAGGGGACCGCACCGCCACTTCCCAGCAAATTAGGGACACTGTTGCTCCTGGGGTATCGGCGAGGACCATTCGCAACCGTCTCCATGAAGCTGGGCTACGGTCCCGCACACCGTTAGGCCGTCTTCCGCTCACGCCGCAATATCGTGCAGCCCGCCTCCAGTGGTGTCGCGACAGGCGTGAATGGAGGGACGAATGGAGACGTGTCGTCTTCAGCGATGAGAGTCGCTTCTGCCTTGGTGCCAATGATGGTCGTATGCGTGTTTGGCGCCGTGCAGGTGAGCGCCACAATCAGGACTGCATACGACCGAGGCACACAGGGCCAACACCCGGCATCATGGTGTGGGGAGCGATCTCCTACACTGGCCGTACACCACTGGTGATCGTCGAGGGGACACTGAATAGTGCACGGTACATCCAAACCGTCATCGAACCCATCGTTCTACCATTCCTAGACCGGCAAGGGAACTTGCTGTTCCAACAGGACAATGCACGTCCGCATGTATCTCGTGCCACCCAACGTGCTCTAGAAGGTGTAAGTCAACTACCCTGGCCAGCAAAATCTCCGGATCTGTCCCCCATTGAGCAGGTTTGGGACTGGATGAAGCGTCGTCTCACGCGGTCTGCACGTCCAGCACGAACGCTGGTCCAACTGAGGCGCCAGGTGGAAATGGCATGGCAAGCCGTTCCACAGGACTACATCCAGCATCTCTACGATCGTCTCCATGGGAGAATAGCAGCCTGCATTGCTGCGAAAGGTGGATATACAGTGTACTAGTGCCGACATTGTGCATGCTCTGTTGCCTGTGTGTATGTGCCTGTGGTTATGTCAGTGTGATCATGTGATGTATCTGACCCCAGGAATGTGTCAATAAAGTTTCCCCTTCCTGGGACAATGAATTCACGGTGTTCTTATTTCAATTTCCAGGAGTGTAGTTAAGTGATAGTATAGGAGTATCGCGTTTTGGCTCAATCTATATCCTACTCTTTGTAAATTACGTTCTGTTTCTTCTATAATTATCTTGTCATCAGTACATAACGGAGTATTTAATGATCTGATAGATCATATTTTACATATGAAGATGGTATCCGTTCTTTCGGACATGTCCGAAGAGATACCATCTTCTCAGGCTCACCGGCTATTTGAGCATCTTCTTCTGTACGGATGCACGAACAGTGCCCGAACTCTTACGGGATTCCGCAAAGAGCCGCGAGTAATGAGTATAATGGGCGGGGGCACTATGAATATAGTGCGGGACAATAAGTTGGGAATGTGGGTCTCACGGGAGGCGTGACAGAGATAAGTCCCTGGAGTCACACTGTCCTCTGTGTCCTCGGTGGCTCAGATAGCCGGCACGGTAGCTCTCTGTAATAAAAAAACTGAGTATAGGAATCAACGATCAACTTGAACGGGTGTCTTGTGACGTCCGCCCAGACCAAACGCAACGAACAGTACCGAAAAAAAAAAGACGGATAGAGCGTCTGCAACGCAAGCAGGAGATCCCGGGTTCGAGTCCCGGTCGGAGCACACATTTTCAACTGTGCCAGTTGACTTATATCAACGCCTGTATGCTGCTAGGGGTATACATTTCATTGTAAGATCAAATTTTAATTCCTAACTGTATTTCAGCTTTCCCTTCGTAGCTAGCTCGTCAATACACAAATTAAACAAAGTGGGTAATAGACTACACCCTTGTCAAACACCTTGTTTTATTAGAATTTCAGGCCACATTTTCGCATCTGACCTTATAACAATTTTCGTATTTACATGTAGAGTCTCTATGATATTAATAAAGTGTTTAAAGAAAACCTTTTATTTAGAATATTTTCCAGCAAGGGGATCTTTTTGTCTTTTTACCTTATCAGAATCTTTCTCGTAGTCAATAAAAGTTAAATGCGTTTCTAAATCGAATCCCCGACGTTTTTCAATAATTTGATTTCTTCTAAATATATTATCATTGCACGAACGTCCGTTACCGACTCTTGATTTTTCTTCTGAAATTATTGCATTAGCAATAGTTTGCAACAGGAGAAACAGAGCGAACTGTCGTTTTTGTCTGCGAAATGTGTAGGAGTCAACTCCCCAAGGTAAGAGTGGTTTCATTTACGTCCTTCATGTCACCCCCTGAGCTAATTCTGTTTTTGTTTTGAGCGGAGATGTGTCTGACATATTTTCCCCGGCCACTCATAAGAACACCTCATGATTTCAACGCTGTCCATTACGATTCTGAGAGCCATGGCAGATACGTAAAAAAAAAAAAAAAAAAAAAAAAAGAAAAAAGAAAAAAAATGTGAAATGGGGCTAAGAATGGCTGTGACGACCTTTTCAGCGTGCGACAGATTCACGGTGACGCTGGCCAGAATTGTGGTATAATATGATACCAATGTAATACTATTAACCGACCTTATACTTCACATGTACTTCTCAGCTGTGGCCTTTTTCTCGCATGGGCCTTCCTGTTCGAAATGTTGAGAAAGAGGGCGACGTCGTAGAGAGCCACAATTTTGCACCATCACAAAGGAAGGTTGTAGACACTTTTGAGCCAAATTTCAAAGTTCTGCGTCGCAGTTACATCTTTTAATTGTGTTGCGCAGTGTAGATTGTACCTATGCTTATCCCTCTCCACATCTTCTAGCTTACCTATTATGTTCAAATTTGGCACAGACCATGCTCCGACTCGTGGAATATTATCCCGTCGCTGTTTATTCCATGTTTTTCTCATGGTTATCTGCCCCTTGGGAGTCCCCCACTGGAGATCCGAATGTGGGACTAACCCATAATTTTTTCAATGATCATTGTGACACTTTTTCAATGAGAGGCCACATGTCTTGAGGATACATGTTATATGTCTGGTTTCTATTGCCTTCTGCATCCTCATGCTGTAGATCATTGTTGATTATTCCTCCTTTTAGGACTGTTTCCCACAGAAGGGCAAATGTGTGCTCTGAACTGTCCTCATCTCCGCCTTCTTTTACAAGGCCGTTGGCAGAACCAAGCTGACTTAAGCTCGAAGTCTTTGGCCACCACCGATGATAATTTTTATTCAAATTTTAATCGGTGGCTGGGCTGGAACCCATGACCCAGGACGTTTTGCGTTTTGATTTCTACTCACCCCTCCCCCCTTTCTACCCCTAGACATCTTCCGCTTCAGGCGGTGGCCCCAAACATCCATACTGTCCCCAAAAACGTGTCTAACATACAACGGATGTTTACCAAGCGATGTGGAGCAGTGGTTAGCACACCGGACTAGCATTTTGGAGGGCAACGGTTCATACCCGCGTCTGGCCACCCTGATTTACGTTTTCCGTGATTTCCCTAAATCGCTTCAGGCAAATGTTGGGACGGTTCCCTAGAAAGGGCACGGCCGGCTTCCTTCCCCAATTCGATGAGACGGATAACCTCGCTTTTTGGTCCTGACCGACAAACCGACCAACCGACAGACCGACCGACAGATGTTTCCACCACTTCAGGCTCCACCCACGAACAAAAATGAAATACGCCTTTGATCGTTTTGTAAAAACAAAGTGATAAAGGGAAGGGTATAATATTTTTTTTTTTAAAATCATCTATGGGGGTATCAACATGTGATATTATTGGATTTCAGACATTTTGCATATGAGAAAAGGATAGCCACCGAGCTGTAGTTTGTAATGATACTAAGCATGACAACGCGAGAGTAAAGAAATGAAATCTGTTTATAACGTGCGCCTATGCCAAGACGCGCGGCCAGCGTTTAAAAGGTACACTATGACTCGCTGGGCGCAGATATTTAAGATCATTGCCGCAGCGCTTGATAGCAAGAAGCTGCGAAACAGAAGAAAGAACAATTTATCATTTGTTAGGAAAATTCTCGAGTCTTTATAGTTAGTTGTAATTCTGGTCGCCAATATGTTAACATGTACTTCATTACCTTTGATGTTTGGTTGCCGACTTGTTAAGACGTGTTGTGTAGCACCGCTGCAAGTTATATTTCATTTAGTGTGAAAAACCACGTTATCACCAAGAAAACAAAAACGCTTTTGTAAACTTTGTGACGATAAAAAATACTTACGCGCACGACAGGACATTTAATTTTTACAAAATATCACACATGCAAAAGCAGCGATTGTTGGACTGTTCCATCTATGAGAAAAACATAAAAATGTAAGTTTTGTATTCATTGTAAATTTGTTAATGTTTATAGTTTAACGTCTTTGTTCTTTGAGAATATATGGATGCTTCACTGTACAGAAAATCTATGCTTATTCTTTTCTTTAAATTGACCACAAATAATGTTTATGTTTAAATTAACTTTGTTACAGGTTCGCTCTTTATCGCGGTGTCTCGATTGTATTTGGGAGACCATTAATGTGTTCAATTTCCGATCTGACAACTTTTTTTACAAAATTTCACTGTTTTGCATTTTTTTTTTATTATTCAAATAGGTCCCTTAGGTAATTTCATTGAAGAGTCTGATTGCGTGAAAGCAATCCGGGTTAAGAGGTCATTTAAGAAACTATTTTTGCGCAATCAATTTGTACGTCTCCTAAACACAATCGAGAACCGACGCATCAGCCATCATTCATTAATATTTCTCTCTTTCCAAGTCGTACCAAAAAACGGCCAAGGATAACTGCCGTGAGTACGCAATCTAGTGTTAAAGGTTGCATTCTTTATCTTGTCGGCAAACATTGCCATAAATTATCATCATCAATGTTATATTTGGTTAAACGTAAAAAGCCAAAAAACCTTTTAACGCTAGAAACAGCAGCCAGCTGGTGTAGTGTCCAGGTCGTCTGCTCGTTCAGAAAGGGTTAAACATCCTATAATTACCGTAGATACCTCTCGTCAGTCAATTTTGTGCTGTATCTTCAATCTCTCCTCACTCATGGTACGCACCAATGGCCTGGGGAGTGCATAAAGAACGACCCCAAGTAATTCGCGACGACGCCTTGCGCCTTAAAACCGTACAGTTAGTTAAATAGAGTAAAAAATCTAACAAATCTGCAACGCCCTCACTGAAAAAAGTATGACAACACCATACCTTTAACCCACACTGTGGCGTTATGACGGGTAACAGAGTAGTAAGTGACGTCGGCCACCACTGTTGATAATTTTTATTCAAATTTTAATCTGTGGCTGGGTTGGAACCCATGACCCAGGACGTTTTGCGTTTTGATTACTACTCACAGACACAACAATGCCGACCTGCTACGTGTGATGAGCCATCAGTCGGCAAACGAAACGGTGTAGACAGCGGCACATCGGGGCAAGAGAGGCTTCTCGGCAAAATGTAGAAAGTATAAACGTTACCGGGTGGGTGGCCCCTAGACCGAGGGTAAAGCACCTTGACTCCGACGCTGCAGATTAGAGAATATCGAATCAAAACACCTTTGAGCTATCTGAATTTCCAATTGTTATTTTACTGGGCAACCAGTGGGCAGTCATCTTCAGGCTCAATAAAATAACAATTGGAAATTTAGACGGTTAAAAGTGATTTGATTCGACATTCTGTACTGAACAGCCGAGGTCCCGCAATCATCTGCATAAAGATGGACATGTGGAGGCAGCAGATTAAGGGTGAATCAAAAATTTTTCTAATTCTATCTAAGCAGTAATTTCCTCCCCCCCCCCCCCCCCCCCACATTCTTCACAGAATCTCCCTTGTATAACACGTCAAATCACATGAACCATGTGCCGTGCAATGATATAAATATGCAGGTGCATTCAGTGACATACGTGGATACTATCTGAATGATGTGTTGCCAGTAGAGTTAATAGCAAAGAAGAACTGAGTAAGAACGTCGTTTTATTGCACGAACAGCTGAAACATAGCAAGCGATAAACTTTTTTCCTTTTATTATTTAAGTTGGAGTGTCAGTTTCGAAAATGTATTAGATTTTGTCTTAGGTTTGTTGGAAGTCTCTAAGTGCTCTTATTCCGAAATACTAGATTAATATAATCCTGGTAAATTGCGTGCCTTGAGTTACACTGCATGGAGATTTCTACTTTAACTTCTTAACTTTTTTTTTTTTTAAGCTGCTGCCTTTATCCCACAGTGTGCACAGGGTCGACAGGGTTAAGTACGGATTTGGCGTGGTTAATTGTAAGGGGTGGCCAGATCCCCTTCCTGCTGCCACCCCATACCCCCCGGGACGGAATTAGTGTACCCCAGCTGTCTGTATCTAGTGTAAATCGTGAAATTGCGTGAATGTGGTTCAAATGTCTGCGAGTCGTGTAACTGAGACGGGACTTGGGGACCAGCCCGGTATTCACCTAGCAGGATGTGGAAAAGAGCCTAAAAACCACATCCAGGCTGGCCGGTACACCGGCCGTCGTTGTTAATGCGCCAGGCGGAGTCGCTCCGGGGCCGGCGCGCCTACCCGAGTCCAGGGTGCAGTGCATTAGCGCTCTAGGCTATCATGGCGGGTTTTTAACTTCTTCACCCTCCTGTCATAAAAATAATTAGCAGGAAATTTTTCTATTCATATCTTACAGCAAACTATTAATCTACGACAACACAAATGATAATATTTTTTCGTTATTCAGTAAGGCATAAATAGAGTCCTACATACGTGAACCTCACGTCTCACTTGTCGTGAGAAAGTATTAGTCTTTGCTTTGTACTTTCTTTTCCCCTTCCTATACTAAAAAAGATTTTATTCAGCAGTATATACATTTTATTTGAAATGGTAATCTAGATATGCTAACGTACGCACTAAATAGGGTTCTACATCTCAATATTTTTGAAATATTCGATTTAAATATAGATTTTTGTTGATCCTCTAAAAAAAATTCGTAAATGCAAGACAATAATAATCATACAGTACAATAATTCCTGGCAAGGAATGATTTGCTTTTCGGTACATTTTATAATAAACTTCAAAACAAATATTTTTCTTAGTACATTGATATATTCAACGTTTGGCGCACATGTCCCTTCCCTTGGAATTGCTGTCAGTTTTCCTGCATTTTGAGGCATTCCTTGCCTCAACAAATTTTGGTAGCTGGTCAACATTGTAAAACCTAACTTCTGAAACTGGCCGCAGTACAGTTCTTCTTGGGCTTTTATTCACATATTCTGTATCATCTACATCTTTGCTGTCAGAAGAATTCAATGTGCAAGGATGATTTCTATTCTTAACTGCTGGCTCCGTATCTTCACGTCCTTATTGTTTACCGATTAGATTCCTCAAGTCCAGCAGGTCATTCTTCAGTCAAAGACGAGAGTTCGTCATCATCTCAATCAGACGTTGCTGTCATTAAGGATAGTTCGTAACTGCTCATCAGTCAATATTACATGCATTTCTGCAGAGCGTAGAAAGAACGTTTATTTCAGTATTCCGTTATAAAGACCAAACTGAAATTAGCAAATATGCATACGACCTAAGGTTAGGACTGCCATTTGTCCCGATATTTCGGGACCTACATCTACATTTATACTCCGCAAGCCACCCAACGGTGTGTGGCGGAGGGCACTTTACGTGCCACTGTGATTACCTCCGTTTTCCGTTCCAGTCGCGTATGGTTCGCGGGAAGAACGACTGCCGGAAAGCCTCTTTGCGCGCTTGAATCCCTCTAATTTTACATTCGTGAACTCCTCGGGAGGTATAAGTAGGGGGAAGCAATATATTCGATACCTCATCCAGAAACGCACCCTCTCGAAACCTGGACAGCAAGCTACACCGCGATGCAGAGCGCCTCTCTTGCAGAGTCTGCCACTTGAGTTTGCTAAACATCTCCGTAACGCTATCACGGTTACCAAATAAACCTGTGACGAAACGCGCCGCTCTTCTTTGGATCTTCTCTATCTCCTCCGTCAACCCGATCTGGTACGGATCCCACACTGATGAGCAGTACTCAAGTATAGGTCGAAGGAGTGTTTTGTAAGCCAGCTCCTTTGTTGATGGACTACATTTTCTAAGGACTCTCCCAATGAATCTCAACCTGGTACCCGCCTTATCAACAATTAATTTCATATGATCATTCCACTTCAAATCGTTCCGCACGCATACTCCCAGATATTTTACAGAAGTAACTGGTACCATTGTTTATTCCGCTAACATGTAATCATACAATAAAGGATCCTTCTTTCTATGTATTCGCAATACATTACATTTGTCTATGTTAAGGGTCAGTTGCCACTCCCTGTACCAAGTGCCTATCCGCTGCAGATATTCCTGCATTTCGGTGCAATTTTTTAATCCTGCAACTTCTCTGTATACTACAGCATCATCCGCGAAAAGCAGCTTGGAACTTCCGGCACTATCTACTAGATCATTTATATATATTGTGAGAAGCAATGGTTCCATAACACTCCCCTGTGGTGCGCCAGAGGTTACTTTAACGTCTGTACACGTCTCTCCATTAAGAACAACATGCTGTGTTCTGTTTGCTAAAATCTCTTCAATCCAGCCAACAGCTGATCTGATTTTCCGTCGGCTCCTCCTTTATCAGGCGACAGTGCGGAACTGTATCGAACGCCTTCCGGAAGTCAAGGAAAATAGCATCTACCTGGTAGCCCATATGTAATATTTTCTGGGTCTCATGAACAAAGCAAGTTGGGTCTCACACGATCGCTGTTTCCGGAATCCATGTTGATTCCTAGAGAGAAGATTCTGGGTTTCCAGAAACGACATGATACGCGAGCAAGAAACATGTTCTAAAATTCTACAACAGATCGACGTCAGAGATATAGGTCTGTAATTTGCGCATCTGCTCGTCGACCCTTCTTGAAGCCTGGGACTACCTGTTCTCTTTTCCAATCATTTGGAACTTTACGTTCCCCTAGAGACTTGCGGTACACGGCTGATAGAAGGGGGGGGGGGGGGGGGGGGCAAGTTCTTTCGCGGACCGTCACCGATATGGTCCTTCTTGACCGACATCCCGACAAGACCCAATTTTGTCTCATTTTCAAAATGCTATTGCGAACTTGGTTCATATACTGAAGTAATGCTATCTTTTAGCGCAAAATGTTAATGTAGCCTTAGTTTTATATGTGTCGATATGTTTATGTTAACAAGGACGTCTCACAAATGACATTGCATATGGCGTATCCTGTATCAACGATGCAAGAACTTTCTAGATCAAGCGCTATCATTCGAGAAAACTGCAAAAATTATGGGAGTACTGTTTTCTATTCCCGCACACAGCGCCACTGTGGAAAGAGTATTTCCGCTGATGTTGGCCCAGTGGACTGATGAAAGAAATTGACTGCTACTAAGGACTGTAAAAACATCCTTTCAGTGCCAGTTTAACTACAAGCTGACTTGCATGATGTTTTATAAATATGTTAAAGGGGAAAAAAGACTTTCTGGAAAAGGTGAAATCTTCTGAAAAATATGGCGTACCAACAACTTCCGCCGCAACAAGTTCCATGTCAATGTGTTCTAAATAGAAAGTAATTGTATGAAATAATTTTTTTAGTTCATTTCTACATCCCCATCTCAGAATTTCCCGACGAGGTCACAGCTGGATATTCAACCCTACCTAAAGTCGACGTACAAAGACCTTCAGAAAGTGGGCTATTTTAAAAGTGTCGAACAAAATTCGCACAAATATGGACTAATTCTCAACTTCTAGAGTAGTCACCGAGCGTTAAGTAAAAAACAGATTCTCACTGTAGTATTTAGACATAATAATTATTTACATAGCAAATGTTGATGGTGTTAGGACAGCAACCAGCCATAAACTTACTTTCAATTCCTTTATTCAAAGGCTATCGTTACCGGTTTCGAATCGTTGTGATTCATCCTCAGACGGTATACACGCATTCTTTATGACATGTGGTGTGTGGTTTTTTTTTTACAGATTAATTGTCCAAAAATATAAATAATACATAATTATAAACACGCCACACACAGATGGTTGCGTTATAGATGTTCGTTGCATGTGACTTACGTGAAACGTCGACTTAGAGTGTTTGTTTTCATAACATTCGTCCAACAGATGTAAATGCATTCCCACTGCATCCTTGAATGGTATGAAAACAAACACTCGAAACCGACGTTTCACGTAAGTCACATGCAACGAACATATATAACGCAACCATCTGTGTGTGGCGTGTTTACAATTATGTATTATTTATATTTTAAGACAATTAATCAGCAAAAAAAAAAAAAAACCACACCACATGTCATAAAGAAAGAGTGTAAACCGTCTGAGGATGAATCACAACGATTCGAAACCGGTAACGGTATCCTTTGAATAAAGGAACTGAAAGTAGATTTGTGGCTGGTTGCTGTCATAACACCATCAACATTTGTCTTCAAACAACAGCCACGTTCTCCATCATATGACAAAATTGCATATTTACATAGTTTTCCGATTTGTGGAAGTAACCATTTTCTGCTTATGACAATGTCTAAGCTAATACACGAATGGTTCCTTGTAAGGTGTTGGATCCTGATTTTAAAACTAGGAACTACAAGGTCCACACTCGCGGACCGTCGGTCTATATGCGGAAACATATGCCTGTTTAAGGAGAAAAAAAATGAACGAAGGTTCACATGTGTGGAACCGATGGAAGGAAGTACTTAAATAGACTTATTCTGCCAAACCTGTAACTTAGGATTGTACTTTTTGATAAGCAGATTATATCAGCACTTGTTTGTCAATAATTATTTGAAATTTGAATAGGAAAAACTTAATTTGTGATCTGAGGAAAATTTCGTAATGGATTTTCGTCCGAATTTTCATAGCGAAATGGACAAACAGGGTGTCAAATTGATCAGCAAAAAAAAGGTTTAAATGTCTGAAAGTAATCAGGCGGACTTGAGTGCTACTGCCATTCCGGAGCAGCAGTAGATGGAGGGAAGGGGATAGAGGGGCGGAGGAACAGTAGATAGACTGAATATAATAGTTGCCTAGCGACGGGCAGATTAAGACAAAATGAGAAAACGTGGAGGGTGGCATCAAAGGTGTCTAAAGATCGACGACTTTTTACCAGAAGTGCGCAAAGGTTATCGGAATGTTTCATTCCTGGCGAAATACAGGTAGCGAAAATTTTTGCTAGTACCTGGATTCGAACCTGCTGCCCCCAGATCGACCGACAATGATGTCTGCTTCTTGTCTTAGCAACCTGTGCTACGGAATTGGTATGCTGTGTAGAGACTAAAATAAACGAGACGATCTTTTTTATTTTGGCGAGTTATGGAGACCGCGTATCGATAATCTGTGTGTCTAGGTGTACACAATCTGATATCCATGTTTTACCGCGAACGCAATCTGTATTACGATGAATTTAGTGCAGAAATGTGGCGTGGAATGTTGCGAGCATTAATATCTAGCAGAAACAATCTACATTTCTAGCATTCTACTGATATTTCAGTGCAAGATAGCTTGAAAATACGACAGCCACGACAGTAAATTTCTCGGGCTTTTCCCAGTATACTTCTTGTAACTCAGCATTCCTCTCCCTCTTCCTGATTGATATTTTAAGAAGTCTGACCTTTTCTGCGGCTTCGTACATGTTACTTTCTTCCAAATTACGTCCTGACATCTTGACCTATACCTGTTAAAGGCAAAAAAGTATAACTTTAATTTTTTAAACTTTGTCCGACACAAGCCGAATTTACAGCTGTGGTAGGTTAACATTCCTAGTGGTATCTACATCTACATCTCCAATATTACTCTGCTATTCACGATTAAGTGCCTGGCAGAGGGTTCATCGAACCACCTTCAAGCTATTTCTCTACCGTTTCCACTCTCTAATAGCGAGCGGAAAAAACCAACCCTTAAATCTTTCCGTGTGAGCTACGATTTCTCTTATTTAATTGTGTTTATCATTTCTCCCGATGTAGGTGGGCGCTAACAAAATATTTTTCACCCTAAAGGACAAAATTGGTGAGTGTTATTTCATGAGAAGATCCTGCCGCAACGAAAAAACGCCTTTGTTGTAATCACTACCATCCCACTTTGCATATCATATCCGTTTCACTTTCTCCCCTATTTCGCGATAAAACAAAACAAGCTGCCCTTCTTTCGACATTTTCCATGTCCTCCGTCAATCCTAACTGATGCGGATCCCACACCGAGCAGCAATATTCCAGAAGAAGACGGACAAGGGTAGTTAAGCAATCTCTTCAGTAGATCTCTTGCATTTTCTAACTGTTGTGTCAATAAATCGCAATCTTTGGTTTCCTTTCCCCGCAACATTATCTGTGTGATCGTTCCAATTTAAGTTATTCGTACCTGTAATTTCTAAGTATTTAGTTGAATTGAGTGGCTTTAGATTTGTGTGATTTGTGGTGTAACCGAAATTTAGTGGGTTTCTTTTAGTAACTATGTTGATTACTTCATAGTTTTCATGATTAGGGGTCAACTGCCACACTTTTCATCATACAGATATTATATAAATCGTTTTGCAATTTTTTTGGCCATCTGATGATTTTATAAGACAGTGAATGACAGTATTATCTGGAAACAATCTAAGAGGGCTGCTCAGATTGTTTCCTAAACCGTTTATGTAGATGAGGAACAGCAGAAGGTTTATAACACTTCCTGGGGGAGGTTCAAATGTGTGTGAAATCTTATGGGACTTAACTGCTGAGGTCATCAGTCCCTAAGATTACACACTACTTAACATAAACTATCCTAAGGACGAACACACACACCCATGCCCGAGGGAGGACTCGAACCTCCGCCGGGACCAACCGCACAGTCTATGACTGCAGCGCCCTAGACCGCTCGGCTAATCACACGCGGCTCACTTCCTTGGGGAACGCCATATATTACTTCCGTTTTACTGTATGAGTTTCGGTCAGTTAATGCGAACTGTGACCTTTCTGACGGGAAATGACGACTTCAGTCACACAACCGAGGTGATGGTGCATACACACGCAATTTGATAAGTCGTTTGTGGGGAACGGTGCCAAAAGCCTTCTGGAAATCCAAAAACATTGAATCAATTAGACCTTTTCTGTCATCAGCACTCATTACTTCGTGAGAATAAAGAGTTAGTTGTATTCACAAGAACGAGACTTGTTAAATCCGTGTTGGCTGTTAGGCAATAAATCGGTTTCTTTGACGTAATTCATGATGTTCGAGCACGATATACACTCCTGGAAATTGAAATAAGAACACCGTGAATTCATTGTCCCAGGAAGGGGAAACTTTATTGACACATTCCTGGGGTCAGATACATCACATGATCACACTGACAGAACCACAGGCACATAGACACAGGCAACAGAGCATGCACAATGTCGGCACTAGTACAGTGTATATCCACCTTTCGCAGCAATGCAGGCTGCTATTCTCCCAGGGAGACGATCGTAGAGATGCTGGATGTAGTCCTGTGGAACGGCTTGCCATGCCATTTCCACCTGGCGCCTCAGTTGGACCAGGGTTCGTGCTGGACGTGCAGACCGTGTGAGACGACGCTTCATCCAGTCCCAAACATGCTCAATGGGGGACAGATCCGGAGATCTTGCTGGCCAGGGTAGTTGACTTACACCTTCTAGAGCACGTTGGGTGGCACGGGATACATGCGGACGTGCATTGTCCTGTTGGAACAGCAAGTTCCCTTGCCGGTCTAGGAATGGTAGAACGATGGGTTCGATGACGGTTTGGATGTACCGTGCACTATTCAGTGTCCCCTCGACGATCACCAGTGGTGTACGGCCAGTGTAGGAGATCGCTCCCCACACCATGATACCGGGTGTTGGCCCTGTGTGCCTCGGTCGTATGCAGTCCTGATTGTGGCGCTCACCTGCACGGCGCCAAACACGCATACGACCATCATTGGCACCAAGGCAGAAGCGACTCTCATCGCTGAAGACGACACGTCTCCATTCGTCCCTCCATTCACGCCTGTCGCGACACTACTGGAGGCGGGCTGCACGATGTTGGGGCGTGAGCGGAAGACGGCCTAACGGTGTGCGGGACTGTAGCCCAGCTTCATGGAGACGGTTGCGAATGGTCCTCGCCGATACCCCAGGAGCAACAGTGTCCCTAATTTGCTGGGAAGTGGCGGTGCGGTCCCCTACGGCACTGCGTAGGATCCTACGGTCTTGGCGTGCATCCGTGCGTCGCTGCGGTCCGATCCCAGGTCGACGGGCACGTGCACCTTCCGCCGACCACTGGCGACAACATCGATGTACTGTGGAGACCTCACGCCCCACGTGTTGAGCAATTCGGCGGTACGTCCACTCGGCCTCCCGCATGCCCACTATACGCCCTCGCTCAAAGTCCGTCAACTGCACATACGGTTCACGTCCACGCTGTCGCGGCATGCTACCAGTGTTAAAGACTGCTATGGAGCTCCGTATGCCACGGCAAACTGGCTGACACTGACGGCGGCGGTGCACAAATGCTGCGCAGCTAGCGCCATTCGACGGCCAACACCGCTGTTCCTGGTGTGTCCGCTGTGCCGTGCGTGCGATCATTGCTTGTACAGCCCTCTCGCAGTGTCCGGAGCAAGTATGGTGGGTCTGACACACCGGTGTCAATGTGTTCTTTTTTCCATTTCCAGGAGTGTATGTTCCAAAATTCTACTGCAAATCGACGTTGGCGGTATGAGTCTGTAATTCAGCGGATTAGTCCTGTTTCCTTTCTTGGGTATTGTTGTGACTTGTGCAAGTTTCCAGTCTTTAGGAACGGATCTTTCGACGAGCGAGTGGTTGTATATGACTGCTAAGTATGGAGTTATTGCATCAGCGTACTCTGAACCTGACTAGCATACAATATGATTAGTATGTAATCTGTATCGGTGGCCTTGTCTTTATTAAGTGATTTAAGCTGCTTTGCCACTCTGACGCAGTCTGGTCCCTTTCCTCTCACAAACTAACCAACCACTCTGACGACCGAGCGGGGTGGCGCAGGCGCTAGCACACTCGACTCGCATTCGAGAGGACGACGGTTGAATCCTGATCTAGGTTTTCCGTGATTTCCCTAAAATCACTCCAGGCAAATCCCGGGATGGTTCCTTTGAAAGGGCACGGCCGACTTGCTTCCCCGTCCTTCTATAATCCGATGAGACCGATGACCTCGCTGTCTGGTCTCCTACCCTGAAGCAACCCAACCCACTCTGAAGATACAGGGTGTTTCAAAAATGACCGGTATATTTGAAACGGCAATAAAAACTAAACGAGCAGCGATAGAAATACACCGTTTGTTGCAATATGCTTGGGACAACAGTACATTTTCAGGCGGACAAACTTTCGAAATTACAGTAGTTACAATTTTCAACAACAGATGGCGCTGCAAGTGATGTGAAAGATATAGAAGACAACGCAGTCTGTGGGTGCGCCATTCTGTAAGTCGTCTTTCTGCTGTAAGCGTGTGCTGTTCACAACGTGCAAGTGTGCTGTAGACAACATGGTTTATTCCTTAGAACAGAGGATTTTTCTGGTGTTGGAATTTCACCGCGTAGAACACAGTGTTGTTGCAACAAGACGAAGTTTTCAACGGAGGTTTAATGTAACCAAAGGACCGAAAAGCGATACAATAAAGGATCTGTTTGAAAAATTTGAACGGACTGGGAACGTGACGGATGAACGTGCTGGAAAGGTAGGGCGACCGCATACGGCAACCACAGAGGGCAATGCGCAGCTAGTGCAGCAGGTGATCCAACAGCGGCCTCGGGTTTCCGTTCGCCGTGTTGCAGCTGCGGTCCAAATGACGCCAACGTCCACGTATCGTCTCATGCGCCAGAGTTTACACCTCTGTCCATACAAAATTCAAACGCGGCAACGCCTCAGCGCCGCTACCATTGCTGCACGAGAGACATTCGCTAACGATATAGTGCACAGGATTGATGACGGCGATATGCATGTGGGCAGCATTTGGTTTACTGACGAAGCTTATTTTTACCTGGACAGCTTCGTCAATAAACAGAACTGGCGCATATGGGGAACCGAAAAGCCCCATGTTGCAGTCCCATCGTCCCTGCATCCTCAAAAAGTACTGGTCTGGGCCGCCATTTCTTCCAAAGGAATCACTGGCCCATTTTTCAGATCCGAAACGATTACTGCATCACGCTATCTGGACATTCTTCGTGAATTTGTGGCGGTACAAACTGCCTTAGACGACACTGCGAACACCTCGTGGTTTATGCAAGATGGTGCCCGGCCACATCGCACGGCCGACGTCTTTAATTTCCTGAATGAATATTTCGATGATCGTGTGATTGCTTTGGGCTATCCGAAACATACAGGAGGCGGCGTGGATTGGCCTCCCTATTCGCCAGCCATGAACCCCTGTGACTTCTTTCTGTGGGGACACTTGAAAGACCAGGTGTACCGCCAGAATCCAGAAACAATTGAACAGCTGAAGCAGTACATCTCATCTGCATGTGAAGCCATTCCGCCAGGCACGTTGTCAAAGGTTTCGGGTAATTTCATTCAGAGACTACGCCATATTATTGCTACGCATGGTGGATATGTGGAAAATATCGTACTATAGAGTTTGCCAGACCGCAGCGCCATCTGTTGTTGACAATTGTAACTACTGTAATTTCGAAAGTTTGTCAGCCTGAAAATGTACTGTTGTCCCAAGCATATTGCAACAAACGGTGTATTTCTATCGCTGCTCGTTTAGTTATTATTACCGTTTCAAATATACCGGTCATTTTTGAAACACCCTGTATCTACTTTTAAGTTACTCTTGTTTGCAAATTGTTCTTGATGCGAATTGTTGAATATTTACTCCGTCTTCTTTCATGAAGCAACTTCTGGAAAGTGTGTTGAATAACTCTACTATGATGGCACTAGCATCAGTAACATCACCACCGTCGTCGCGCAGTGATAGTATTGATCTTATTTTGTCGCTCGTGCACTTTACATACGACCAGGGTCTCTTTGGGTTTTCTGCCAGATTTATAGACACAGTTTCGATATGGAAACTATTAAACGCATCTCGAGCTAAATTTCGAGGTTCTGTAAAACTTCGCAAATCTTGGGGGTTCTGCGTTCTTTTATATCTGGCATGTTTCATTCGTTGCTTTTCCAACAGTGTTTTGACCTTTTTTGTGTACCATGGGAGATACGTACAATCACTTAATAATTAATTTGGTATATATCTCTCAACTGCTGTTGCACATTTCTCTGAATTTAAATATCTGGCCTAAGCTTACACAGTCAGATTGGAAGTCTCCTAGAAAGGTGTCAAGCGAGCTTTTTAAACAAATTTTAAATTTGTGGTAAGATCTTGTGGGACCAGACCGCTTAGTTCACCGGTCCATAAGCTTACACACTACATACTATAAATTAAACTAACTTACGCTATGGAAACACACATACCCATGCCCCGAGGGAGGACTAACCTCCGACGGGGGCAGCCGAAGCGAGATTTTAATCTGCTGTTCCACATAGACGAATTTTCGTTTGTTTTTGGCGTCTTTGGATGTCACGTTGTTCAGTCTCGCTACAGTAACCCTGTGGTCACTGAACACAGCATGCGTTTATAGATATACACTCCTGGAAATTGAAATAAGAACACCGTGAATTCATTGTCCCAGGAAGGGGAAACTTTATTGACACATTCCTAGGGTCAGATACATCACATGATCACACTGACAGAACCACAGGCACATAGACACAGGCAACAGAGCATGCACAATGTCGGCACTAGTACAGTGTATATCCACCTTTCGCAGCAATGCAGGCTGCTATTCTCCCATGGAGACGGTCGTAGAGATGCTGGATGTAGTCCTGTGGAACGGCTTGCCATGCCATTTCCACCTGGTGCCTCAGTTGGACCAGCGTTCGTGCTGGACGTGCAGACCGCGTGAGACGACGCTTCATCCAGTCCCAAACATGCTCAATGGGGGACAGATCAGGAGATCTTGCTGGCTAGGGTAGTTGACTTACACCTTCTAGAGCACGTTGGGTGGCACGGGATACATGCGGACGTGCATTGTCCTGTTGGAACAGCAAGTTCCCTTGCCGGTCTAGGAATGGTAGAACGATGGGTTCGATGACGGTTTGGATGTACCGTGCACTATTCAGTGTTCCCTCGACGATCACCAGTGGTGTACGGCCAGTGTAGGAGATCGCTCCCCACAGCATGATGCCGGGTGTTGGCCCTGTGTGCCTCGGTCGTATGCAGTCCTGATTGTGGCGCTCACCTGCACGGCGCCAAACACGCGTACGACCATCATTGGCACCAAGGCAGAAGCGACTCTCATCGCTGAAGACGACACGTCACCATTCGTCCCTCCATTCACGCCTGTCGCGACACCACTGGAGGCGGGCTGCACGATGTTGGGGCGTGAGCGGAAGACGGCCTAACGGTGTGCGGGACCGTAGCCCAGCTTCATGGAGACGGTTGCAAATGGTCCTCGCCGATACCCCAGGAGCAACAGTGTCCCTAATTTGCTGGGAAGTGGCGGTGCGGTCCCCTACGGCACTGGCGTGCATCCGTGCGTCGCTGCGGTCCGGTCCCAGGTCGACGGGCACGTGCACCTTCCGCCGACCACTGGCGACAACATCGATGTACTGTGGAGACCTCACGCCCCACGTGTTGAGCAATTCGGCGGTACGTCCACCCGGCCTCCCGCATGCCCACTATACGCCCTCGCTCAAAGTCCGTCAACTGCACATACGGTTCACGTCCACGCTGTCGCGGCATGCTACCAGTGTTAAAGACTGCGATGGAGCTCCGTATGCCACGGCAAACTGGCTGACACTGACGGCGGCGGTGCACAAATGCTGCACAGCTAGCGCCATTCGACGGCCAACACCTCGGTTCCTGGTGTGTCCGCTGTGCCGTGCGTGTGATCATTGCTTGTACAGCCCTCTCGCAGTGTCCGGAGCAAGTATGGTGGGTCTGACACACCGGTGTCAATGTGTTCTTTTTTTCATTTCCAGGAGTGTACATAATAACATCAATTATATCTAAAGATGCAATAAAAATGTAATGTTACACACTTTAAGCTTACTAGAAACGGATAACTCGTTGCCACTTCGAAACGCAGTGTTGTTTTGATTCAAAATCGAATGCGCAGTCTTGTTCTTCGACAGTTCACGCTGCAGGGCGCTAGAGTTCACTCTAACTATGTTCAGTATCCAGATGAGTCTCTCTAGATAAGGATGGTTCAAATGGCTCTAAGCACTAAGGGACTTAACATCTGAGGTCATCAGTCCCCCAGACTCAGAACTACTGAAACCTAACTAACCTAAGGTCATCACATACATCCATGCCCGAGGCAGGATTCGAACCTGCGACCGTAGCAGCAGCGTGGTTCCGGACTGACGGGCCTGGAAGAGCTCGGCCACACCGGCCGCCCTAGATAAGGACATTTTGCATTACTGTCCCACTTGAAGATAGCAGTTTGTAAATAGTGTGCTCTGTAAAGCATGTGGTTTAACTTCACCCTAGTAAACCTGTCTTGCCCTGGTATAAACAAATTATGCCCTACAACACTCCAGTAATAATTCAAACAACTCACCATACGACTTCGATAAGAGGAAAAACTGTTCCGTGGGTTGCACAGACCTACGTGAAATTCGCAAGGGAGAGACATCTGGCATAGAAAGACATATGGCATAGTACAAGAATCTGAATGTCAATGACCATGATTACGGTAATCACCAGACCTTAATAATTTTCAAACCGTTGTAGTGACCAACTTACAGCTGTTCACTGTGCAATCGGTTGTGGTCAAGTTTGGTAGTCACTGGATAGCTGCTAGCAATATGACTTAAAGTCGCTTGATTGACGATACAGTTCCAAAGATTTGAGTGTACACGCTATAAAAACTCGTATTAAAAACCTCCTGATAATACTCTGTATGAAATAGCTTGTGAGGCTTCAATAAACATACTTTTGTAGAAACAGCCAGGAATTAACTTCAGACAGCATCCATTCTCAGACTTTTCGCCCGAAAGGTCATGCATCAGAATGGGATATTGATTACTAAAATTATCTGAGAGGTGAAATATGTATTAATACTCATCAATACCACCAATAACATAGGCCAACGAAACATTTTTTAAAAACTTTTTTGCTTGGTAGCTGATCTTTATAGATTTTTATGAGCTGAATCCAAATCTAGCCTTAGTTTTTTTTTGTATCAACCATAGTTTTGGAACAATGTGCTTTTTATTATATAGTATAAAAATCCTATGCTATATTGTAAATGGGGAAATTAATGAAACGCTTTGTTGCAACATAAGCATGGTTTGTATTTACAGTAAGCTACTTAAAACAACGATGTGTGTTAATAGAGGTTTTTGTCAGCTGAAATTATTTTGTATTTTCTTTCTTATTTTTCTTTGAAGCTTCTTGTGTAGCTTTTTCTACGATGAGTCGTTTGCTGAAGTTCTCGGTGAAGTAACCAACAGTGGTCCAGCATCATGTTGGTGTTCCAACGGCCTTGGTAGCGTTTTTCCATCACTTTAACGTCCTGGTGAAAACACTCGCCTTTTTGTATTCAATATCAAACTCGTTCATAAGACCGAGAATGTCTGAGCAGTACACTAAATCACCTTCTCGTTGAAAAAACTTAGAAAACTGCTGCTCTCTCTTTCTATGCATGTATATGCTTGTTCCAACAGCCAATAAGTTCTTTTCTTTTAATCTAGAGCGAAGCAATTCAGCTTTTTCTTTCGTTAAGCGTGCGTTCGGCTGGCAAGCGGCAAGTCGGACACATTTGCGCGATCTTGTTTGCGATGATGATGGAAAGCCTCGCCGAACGACTCACCGTGCTTTTGTTCACTTCCAGCTCTCCCTAGACATGCTGCAAGCACCTATGAATATTTGCGCTGTTCCTGTTTTCCAACAAACTAAGTAATGTGCCGCCACCTATTGGAAGTTCATGAGTTTTAACTAACCTTGTTTCTGTGGGTTATTACGTTAAGAATAAGGTCGCCACCGACTCTAACCATACAACTGATCAAAGGTTTGGCCGAGTCGGAAAATAAATTAATTTGATC
The DNA here is from genome assembly GCF_023864345.2 of Schistocerca serialis cubense. Lineage (NCBI taxonomy): Eukaryota > Metazoa > Arthropoda > Insecta > Orthoptera > Acrididae > Schistocerca > Schistocerca serialis. The sequence goes on along the minus strand of NC_064649.1, from coordinate 72,045,308 downwards.
ACAGACCAAAAACTCATAAGAATGCATACTTTGTGATGTCGTTCATAGGGAATGCGAATGTAATTAATAGTACTGCCCGTGCACTGTTCACGAGAATCAAACATTTAAAATAAAACAGAAAATGCATGAACACTGTGCATAAGATCAGCTCCCAGCAACGCACCTGAAAATAAGAAAATCTAAAGCATTTGTTTTAAAATAAAAGGGGAAACTAATCACTGGAGCTGAGCGCAAGGAAACACGTTGGTTGTGCTAACGTGAAAGCTATGAGGTGAATGGCTTAGGTGCAAAAACGTAACCTCGGAATATAAGAGAAAATTGTGGATAAAATCATTTATTCCTAAGATATGGATGTGAGGCATGTACACAATTCCTGGTAACATTAATTCCTAAAACATTAAAGAAAAGCATCGATACATTCACCGTTAGAATCTACACCTAAAATCATTGTTGTGAATCGTTCATACAACTGCTGTTGCCTGATAACTGATCCCAATAATTCGTGAAACGGTACACGTTTTGCAGTACACCCGCTCTTCCGGCGGATCCAAGTTTGCTAAAGAAAAATCTGCCAAAGATTTGCATTCCATGCTGCCACAAGGCAAAGCAACTTTCAGATTTGAAAAGCGAGACCAAAAGCTAACAGCTCTCCTCTCGCCAAGTAACAACGCGCCACGCGGTCAGTCTAACTCACCCTTCTTCGACTGGAGCACAGCTGTGGACGCTTCCCGTACCGGCGGCAGACTGCCTCCCTTTTTCTTCTCCAGCCTCTTCCATGCTCCGCGTGGCCCGGAAAACCCAAAGATGCCATTTCCGCCACCAACCTAACGCAGGTATATATTAATATATATTAATGACTTGCCATTCTATGTTGACGAAGATGCAAAGCTGGTACTTTTTGCCCATGATTCAAGTATAGCTATCACACCCGACAGACAAGAATTAACTGCTGAAATTGTAAACGATGTTTCTCTGCAAATGGGCTCTCATTAAACTTTGACAAAACACAGTATATACAGTTTCACACAGTAAATGGAATGACCCCATTAATAAATATAGACTTCGATCAGAAATCGACAGCTAAGGTAGAATATTCAAAATTTCTATGTATGTGTATTGATGAGGGGTTGAACTGGAAAAAACACACTGAGGATCTGCTGGAACGTTTGAGTTCAGCTACTTATGCTATAAGGGTCATTGCATATTGTGGCGATATACATCTCAGTAAATTAGCTTACCACGCCTATTTTCATTCTCTGCTTTCGTATGGCATCATATTCTGGGGTAACTCATCACTGAGTAAAAGAGTGTTCATTGCACAAAAGCTTCTAATCAGAATAATTTCTGGAGCTCATCCAAGATCATCCTGCAGACACTTATTTAAAGAGCTAGAAATTTTCACTGTAGCCTCACAACATATATATTCATTTATGAAATTTGTTATTATCAATCCGAACGAATTCAAAAGTAATAGCAGAGTACATGGCTACAACACTAGGAGAAAGGATGATCTTCACTACTCAAGGTTAATTATAACTTTGGCTCAGAAGGGGGCAAATTATGCTGCCACAAAAGTCTTTGGTCACTTACCTAATAGCATCAAAAGTCTGACAGATAGCCTTATAGCATTTAAAAGGAAATTAAAAGAATATCTTAATGGCAACTCCTCCTACTCATTAGATGAATTTTTGGATATAGTAAGTGGGCAATTTCACACCCCCACAAAAAAATATTGAGTGTCATGTAATATTTTGTCTAATGTAATATCTTGTATAGACTCCTTTTATCAAGCTGACACGTTCCACATCATTACGAAGTGTCGTATTCATTTTTCTATGGAACAAATATTAATCTAATCAAATCTCTAATCTAGGTAGATTTCTCACAAGTAGCGCAAACCTGTTTGCCTACTTGACCACGACGAGAGTTGGCTATTCTGTACAACTGCTGCTGAATCTGTACGACTATCGCAGACTTTCTGCAGAAGACTACGCCACCGTCTAGCAACGTGACACACAACCACATTCATTCAATTACACCACTATGAGAGTTATGAAAAAACAGAAATAAGGAAAAGAAATTCTAGTGAAAGTGGGCTACCGGACTAATGAAAGGTGGCTGCAGGACACTTTCATAGTGGCTGATGTGTCCCAAATCAAATTCCTCATTCTTTCAATCTAAATTGGCCGAGAAAAAAAGTGTTGTGTTACTTAAAGCAGCTCATACATTTGACTTGTTGTTGTTGTTGTTGTTGATGTTGTCTTCAGTTCTGAGACTGGTTTGATGCAGCTCTCCATGCTACTCTATCCTGTGGAAGCATCTTCATCTCCCAGTACTTACTGCAACCTACATCCTTCTGAATCTGCTTAGTGTATTCATCTCTTGGTCTCCCTCTACGATTTTTACCCACCACGCTGCCCTCCAATGCTAAATTTGTGATCCCCTGATGCCTCAGAACATATCCTACCAACCGGTCTACCCATATAACCTTTAGCATTCTTTTGTAGCACCACATTTCGAAAGCTTCTATTCTCTTCCTGTCCAAACTGTTTATCGTCCATGTTTCACTTCCATACATGGCTACACTCCATACAAATACTTTCAGAAACGACTTTCTGACACTTAAATCTATACTCGATGTTAACAAATTTCTCTTCTTCAGAAACGCTTTCCTTGCCATTGCCAGTCTACATTTTATATCCTCTCAACTTCGACCATCATCAGTTACTTTTTTCCCCAAATAGAAAAACTCCTTTACTACTTTAAGTGTCTCATTTCCTAAGCTAATTCCCGCAGCATCACCCAACTTAATTCGACTACATTCCATTATCCTCGTTTTGCTTTTGTTGATGTTCATCTTATATCCTCCTTTCATGACACTGTCCATTCCGTTCAGCTGCTCTTCCAACTCTTCTGCGGTCTCTGACAGAATTACAATGTCATCGGCGAACCTCGAAGTTTTTATCTCTTCTCCATGGATTTTAATACCTACTTCGAATTTTTCTTTGGTTTCCTTTACTGATATCTCAATATACAGATTGAATAACATCGGGGAGAGGCTACAACCCTGTCTCTCTCCCTTCCCAACCACTGCTTCCCTTTCATGCCCCTCGACTAACTGCCATCTGATTTCTGTACAAATTATAAATCCCCTTTCTCTCCCTGTATTTTATCCCTGCCACCTTTAGAATTTGAAAGAGAGTATTCCAGTCAACATTGTAAGGACATCACACATACCCATGCTCGAGGCATTTGACTACGAGCCGCATAAATGTTTGTATTACATCTACCAATAAGAGACGTATAGACCAGAAGGTGGACTTTTGAACCAAATATTGTGAACTCCTTTTGGAGTGTCCCTGTTGCACAAACGTGCGGCCTAAAGCCACGACAGCGTCGAAGACTGATTACCAGAGGAGCTTACTGAGGAGGCAGAGGGCGTGAGATAGGCATCAGGGGTGGTCGCCGACACGGCGCCTCGTAAATTTCAACAAGGGCCGCTTCCTCTCTGGACGAGATGCCAGTCACAGCCGTCTGGTCGGAAGCGGCCGCGACACCCCGACGGCATCGCTCCACGCAGACGCCGCGCCTTTCCTAGAAATCCCACCTGTTCCCACAAACACGGTCAGGCGCCAGTCTGGGAGGGCCAGGAATTCCCGGACTTGCAGCTCTTCCATGCTGCTCTCCTGCCCCCCCCCCCCACCCCCCCTTCCAACCCAACCACTCCCTGCTCTTCCATTCCCCCGTGGACGTCCAGGTTTAGCCATTCAAGGAGCCGTCCCGTGGGCGGAAGTATCGCCTGACAAGTAATGAGGGAGGCGCACGTCAGTGGAATTTCTTATCGCCGCGTAATTATTAATCGTGCACATAGAACATCCCCTTAGCTGGCAAGACATCTGTGTATTAGTGGCCTTACCCGGCTTAGTCCGAGCTGACATGAACATTAAAATTAACTAAGAGAGTCAACTATCTCATATTAAGTAGGAAGGCGTGATGCGTAAACATTCAACTCGAAGGAAGACAAGTTCTCAGCCAAGACCGCATTTGTAAAAGCGTTTATTTACGGTGACCGGTTTCGGTAAAACAGAGTTCTGACCTCTCAATAGTGTAGAGAAGGTGTAAAATACACTACTGGCCATTAAAATTGCTACACCACGAAGATGACGTGCTACAGACGCGAAAGGAAGAAGATCCTGTGATATGCAAATGATTAGCTTTTCATAGCATTCACACAAGGTTGGCGCCGGGGGCGACACCTACAACGTGCTGACATGACGAAAGTTTCCAACCGATTTCTCATACACAAACAGCAGCTGACCCGCGTTGCCTGGTCAAACGTTGTTGTGATGCCCCGTGTAAGGAGGAGAAATGCGCACCATCACATTTCCGACTTTGATAAAGATCGGATTGTAGCCTATCGCGATTGCGGTTTATCGTATCGCGACATTGCTGCTTCCGTTGGTAGAGATCCAATGACTGTTAGCAGAATATGGAATCGGTGGGTTCAGGAGGGTAATGCGGAACGCCGTGCTGGATCCCAACGGTCTCGTATAACTAGCAGTCGAGATGACAGGCATCTTATCCGCGTGACTGTAACGGATCGTGCAGCCACGTCTCGATCCCTGAGTCAACAGATGGAGACGTTTGCGAGACAACAACCATCTGCACGAACAGTTCGACGACGTTTCCAGCAGCATGGACTATCAGCTCGGAGACAACGACTGCGGTTACCCTTGACGCTGCATCACAGACAGGAGCGCCTGCGATGGTGTACTCAGCGACGAACCTGGGTGCACGAATGGCAAAACGTCATTTTTTCGGATGAATCCGGGTTCTGTTTACAGCATCATGATGGTCGCATCCGTGTTTGGCGACATCGCGGTGAACACACATTGGAAGCGTGTATTCATCATCGCCATACTGGCGTATCACCCGGCGTGATGGTTTGGGTTGCCATTGGTACCACGTCTCGGTCACCTATTGTTCGTATTCATTCGATCCCTGCGAAACCCTATATTTCAGCACGATAATGCACGACTGCATGTTGCAGGTTCTGTACGGGCCTTTCTGGATACAGAAAATGTTCGACTGATGCCCTGGCCAGCACATTCTCCAGATCTCTCACCAACTGAAAACGTCTGGTCAATGGTGGCCGAGCAACTGTCTCGTCACAATACGCCAGTCGCTACCCTTGAGGAACTGTGGTATCGTGTTGAAGCAGCATGGGCAGCTGTAACTGTACACGCCATCCAAGCTCTGAGTCAATGCCCAGGCGTATTATGGCCCTTATGACCGGCAGAGGTGGTTGTTCTGGGTACTGATTTCTCAAGATCTATGCACCCAAATAGCGTGAAAATGTATTCACATGTCAGTTCTAGTATAAATTCTTTGTCCAATGAACAACCGTTTATCAGCATTATTGGTGTAGCAATTGTAATGGCCAGTAGTGAAGCTGCTTACTCGGCTTCGTCCGATCTGACATGAACATTACAATAGCTCATGATGAGTAGAAAGGCGTGATCCGTAATCATTCAGCTTTAAGGAAGCCACATTCTCAGCTAAGATCCCATTTATTGACGGTGACCGGTTTCGGTAAAACAGAGTTCTGACCTGTGTATAGTGTACACCAGGTGTAAAATATCAGTTGATGAAAAATAGCAAACACTGTGATAAATGTTATATGTAGAGCGAATTGCTGTTAAACATGTCTAAATAAAGGTTAAGGCAAGTACTGAGACCTATCAATGTACTCCAGATCCTAAGCAGTTGGATCGTTGACGTAACATTCTTTGGCATGTCGAAGTTAAAAGCTATATTTACAGTGGGCGCAGGTATGTCACATCAGACACGTTTCAGCCGTGTGGTTTCCAAACTTATTTGGCTACAAGTTTCAGCGAATTACTTCGCCATCTTCAGATCCCTGACGAATGTGGAGGAGGATTCCACCTGTGCCTGGGACCACCATTTAAATACTCGTACCTGTAGATTTCCACTTGCTATAGCGATGACTTCAACCATCGTTCGCCGAAGATGGCGTAGTAAGTCGGCGAAACTGATATCGAACTAAAATAACTTTTGAAACTAGACGACTGAATGACGTTTGATTTGACATCCTGTAGCAAGGAATCGAGTCCCACAACCATCTCAGAAAAGATGGACTTACAGGTATTTACTGTACGTCTCACCAAGTGCGTATAACAAATCACAGACATCATCACTGATACAAGAGTACCGCTGAACTGAGATGCGGCGAACATTATTACAGAACATATTGAATTTTAATGCCGCAAGAGGTCGCTTGTGAATTCATCTCATCGTAAATTACAAATGTTGTTGTTGTGGTCTACAGTCCAGAGACTGGTTTGATGCACCTCTCAATGCTACTCTATCCTGTGCAACCTACATCCTTCTGAATCTGTTTAGTGTATTCATCTCTTGGTCTCCCTCTACAATTTTTACCCTCCACGCTGCCCTCCAATACTAAATTGGTGATCCCTTGATGCCTCAGAATGTGTCCTACCAACCGATCCCTTCTTCTAGTCAAGTTGTGCCACAAATTTCTCTTCTCTCCAATTCTATTCAATACCTCCTCATTAGTTATGTGATCTACCCATCTAATCTTTAGCATTCTTCTGTAGCACCACATTTCGAAAGCTTCTACTCTCTTCTTGTCTAAAGTATTTATCGTTTACGTTTCATTTCCATACATGGCTACACTCCATACAAATACTTCCAGAAACGACTTCTTGACACTTAAATCTATACTCGATGTTAACAAATTTCTCTTCTTCACAAACGCTTTCCTTGCCATTGCCAGTCTACATTTTATATCCTCTCTACTTCGACCATCATCAGTTATTTTGCTCCCCAAATAGCAAAACTCATTTACTACTTTAAGCGTCTCATTTCCTAATCTAATCCCTCACCATCACCCGATTTAATTCGTCCGTATTGCATTATCCTCGTTTTGCTTTTGTTGATGTTCATCTTATATCCTCCTTTCAAGACACTGTCCATTCCGTTCAGTTGCTCTTCCAGGTCGTTTGCTATCTCTGACAGAATTACAATGTCGTCGGCGAACCTCAAAGTTTTTCTTTCTTCTCCATGGATTTTAATGCCTACTCCAAATGTTTCTTTTACAAATATAAATAAGTAATTATAATAAAATGTGGTAAATGGTACACAATTATGAAGTCTGTGTAGCAAGTTGTAGAAACAGAAAGAGCATACATAACTATGTAAAGGAAATGCAGTAAGTCGAAAAGCAACATGTTAAAAATTGCAGCCTAAAAATGTATTTGGTCTAAAATTATAAAATTTTTGGTGCTGGTGGAGGCTAAAGTTATTTATAGAAAATATTTTATCTGCTCAGCAACTTTCTCCAAGTAACAGTTCAGCGGCTCTCTACTATCAATGATGTACTCTGTGACTTGTAATATGGGACGGACGCATTTCGCGAGATATGTTATAATACATACTGTGAAGCTATGTTACGTCAGCTATCCCCGTAATCGGTATATGGAGTACTGTAACAGCTCTAACTGGGCACTTGCTTTAATCGTTAGTGAACTATGATTAATAACAACTCATTATCTGTATTACATTTATGAGAGTAATACTAGTCTGCATTATGTAATGTGTTTTATAGGAGTTGGTTGGTTGGTTGTTTGGGTAAGGAGACCAGACAGCGTGGTCATCGGTCTCACCGGATTAGGGAAGGATGGGGAAGGACTTCGGCCGTACCCCATCAGAGGAACCATCCCGGCATTTGCCTGGAGTGATTTAGGGAAATCGCGGAAAACCCAAATCAGGATGGCCGGACGCGGGATTGAACCGTCGTCCTCCCGAATGCGAGTCCAGTGTGTAACCACTGCGCCACCTCGCTCGGTTTTTATAGGAGTACTTTATGTAGACTATTCAGGGATGCGATCATGGTAACTTTTCAAAAATGTTCATATGTGAGTGAATACCTAAGGGAGCAAACTACTGAGGTCATCGGTCCCTAGACTTACACACTATTTAAACCAACTTACGCTAAGAACAACACACACACCTATGCCCGAGGAAGGGGCCGCACAATCCGTGACATGGCACCTAAGACCACGCGGCCACTCCGCGCGGCTCGGTAACTTTTGATTTACCGAAACACGTAATCGTAAATATAGATTTTATAAAAGCACTCATGATTAAGAAATTGTCTGCCTTCAACTTAAATAAAAGGAATAATTCAAAAGCAAAGATCGCTTAAATACTGTTTACTGCATAACCGGTTTCAACACACTAAAGGTGCCATCATCGGATCTGAATGTAGATGGCACGTTTAGTGTGTTGTAACCGGTTATCCAGTAAACAGTATTTAAGCGATCTTGGCTTTTGAATTATTCTTACAACACACTGTGTGTTCACTGATACATAAAAGGCTTATTGTTATTATTAAATAGAACGGAAAAGAAAATTGAAGATTTGTTACATCGCCAACATTTGGCTTTCGAAAAGCTAAAGGCACCAGAAACTCAATCCTGACATTGCAGTTCATAAGTGGAAGCAAGACTTACGAAAAATCAAGACTCGTTCGTAGGATTTGTCGACCAGGTAAGAGCGTGCAATAATGTAAAATGGAGCAATATGTTCAAAATTCTGTGAAAAATCGGAGTAAGCTACAGAGAAATACGGATAATATGCAGTATAAGCTGCAGTGCCCGCAGTTGTCCGGGTGGTCCAATATCTACGACGAAATTGATTGTCCCTGTGTGTTGCTGACATAGCGAATGCAAGCAGCTTGGGAAAATGTAATCACTTTAAATCGAAGGGTATATTTGAATCACTGGACGTCAACGGAACGCAACAAATGAGTATATCTTCACCATGGCACCTGTTAGGTGTTATCTACATCCACGTCATTACTCTGCTATTCACAATGATGTGCCTGGCAGAGGATTCAATGAACCACCTTCAAGCTGTCTCTCTACCGTTCCACTCTCGAACGGTGCGCAGGAAAAACGAGCACTTAATTTTTTCTGTGCGAGCCCTGATTTCTCTTATTTTATCGTGATGAATATTTCTCCCTATGTAAGTGGGTGCCAACAAAATGTTTTCGCAATCGGAGGAGAAAAGCCCGCATCTCGTGGTCGAGTGGTAGCGTTCTCGCTTCCCACGCCCGGGTTCCGGGTTCGATTCCCGGCGGGGTCAGGGATTTTCTCTGCCTCGTGATGGCTGGGTGTTGTGTGCTGTCCTTAGGTTAGTTAGGTTTAAGTAGTTCTAAGTTCTACGGGACTTATGACCACAGCAGTTGAGTCCCATAGTGCTCAGAGCCATTTGAACCATTTTGGAGGAGAAAACTGGTGATTGAAATTTCATGAGAAGATCCCGTCGCACCAAAAAACGCCTTTGTTTTAATGATTGCCACTCCAATTCACGAATCATGTCTGTGACAGTATCTCCCCTATTTCGCGATGCTACAAAACGAGCTGCCCTTCATTCAACTTTTTCGATGTCATCCGTCAGTCCCACCTGACACGGATCCCACACCGCACAGCAATACTCCAGAATTCGTAGGATGGACAAGCGTGGTGTAAGTAGTCTCTTAAGTAGATCTTTTGCACTTTCTAAGTGTTCTTCCAATGAATCGCAATCTTTGGTTTGCTCTACCCACAATATTATCTGTGTGGTCGTTCCAGTTTAGGTTATTTATACACTCCTGGAAATGGAAAAAAGAACTCATTGACACCGGTGTGTCAGACCCACCATACTTGCTCCGGACACTGCGAGAGGGCTGTACAAGCAATGATCACACGCACGGCACAGCGGACACACCAGGAACCGCGGTGTTGGCCGTCGAATGGCGCTAGCTGCGCAGCATTTGTGCACCGCCGCCGTCAGTGTCAGCCAGTTTGCCGTGGCATACGGAGCTCCATCGCAGTCTTTAACACTGGTAGCATGCCGCGACAGCGTGGACGTGAACCGTATGTGCAGTTGACGGACTTTGAGCGAGGGCGTATAGTGGGCATGCGGGAGGCCAGGTGGACGTACCGCCGAATTGCTCAACACGTGGGGCGTGAGGTCTCCACAGTACATCGATGTTGTCGCCAGTGGTCGGCGGAAGGTGCACGTGCCCGTCGACCTGGGACCGGACCACAGCGACGTACGGATGCACGCCAAGACCGTAGGATCCTACGCAGTGCCGTAGGGGACCGCACCGCCACTTCCCAGCAAATTAGGGACACTGTTGCTCCTGGGGTATCGGCGAGGACCATTCGCAACCGTCTCCATGAAGCTGGGCTACGGTCCCGCACACCGTTAGGCCGTCTTCCGCTCACGCCCCAACAACATCGTGCAGCCCGCCTCCAGTGGTGTCGCGACAGGCGTGAATGGAGGGACGAATGGAGACGTGTCGTCTTCAGCGATGAGAGTCGCTTCTGCCTTGGTGCCAATGATGGTCGTATGCGTGTTTGGCGCCGTGCAGGTGAGCGCCACAATCAGGACTGCATACGACCGAGGCACACAGGGCCAACACCCGGGATCATGGTGTGGGGAGCGATCTCCTACACTGGCCGTACACCACTGGTGATCGTCGAGGGGACACTGAATAGTGCACGGTACATCCAAACCGTCATCGAACCCATCGTTCTACCATTCCTAGACCGGCAAGGGAACTTGCTGTTCCAACAGGACAATGCACGTCCGCATGTATCCCGTGCCACCCAACGTGCTCTAGAAGATGTAAGTCAACTACCCTGGCCAGCAAGATCTCCGGATCTGTCCCCCATTGAGCATGTTTGGGACTGGATTAAGCGTCGTCTCACGCGGTCTGCACGTCCAGCACGAACGCTGGTCCAACTGAGGCGCCAGGTGGAAATGGCATGGCAAGCCGTTCCACAGGACTACATCCAGCATCTCTACGATCGTCTCCATGGGAGAATAGCAGCCTGCATTGCTGCGAAAGGTGGATATACACTGTACTAGTGCCGACATTGTGCATGATCTGTTGCCTGTGTCTATGTGCCTGTGGTTCTGTCAGTGTGATCATGTGATGTATCTGACCCCAGGAATGTGTCAATAAAGTTTCTCCTTCCTGGGACAATGAATTCACGGTGTTCTTATTTCAATTTCCAGGAATGTAGTTGAAATCCCTAAGTATTTAGTTGAATTTACAGCCTTCAGATTTGTGTGACTTAATGCGTAAATGAAATTTAGCGGATTTCTTTTAGTACTCATGTGAGTAACTTTACACTTTTCTTTATTCAGGGCCAATTGTCACCTTTCGCACCATACAGATATCTTATCTAAATCATTTTGCAAGTCGTTTTGATCATCTGACTGTAGGTGACAGCATCGTCTGCAAACAATCTAATAGGGCTACGCAGATTGTCTCCTATGTCTTTAATATAGATCAGGAACAATAGAGGTCCTGTAACATTTCCTTGGGGAACGCCGAATATTATTTCTGTTTTACTCTATGACTTTCCGTCTATTGCCACAAACTGTGACCTTTCTGACAGGAAATCACGAATCCAGTCGCACAACTGAGGCGATATTTTATAGGCACGCAGTTTTGTTAGAAGACGCTTGTGAGGAACGGTGTGGAAAGCCTTATGGAAATTTAAAAACATGGAATCAATTTGACATCCCCTGTCGATAGCACTCATTACTTTAGGAGTATGAAGAGCTAGTCGTGTTTCGCAAGAACTATATTTTCTGAATCCGTGCTGACTACGTGTCAAGCAAAATCGTTTTCTTCGAGGTACTTCATAATGTTCGAATACATTATATGTTCCAAAACCCTACTGGAACTTCCCTTTTTGGCTATTGGTGTGACTTGTGCAATTTTCCAGTCTTTTGGTACGGATCCTCCTGTAAGCGAGCGGTTGTATATAATTGCTAAATGTAGAGCTATTGTATCAGCGTACTCTGAAACGAACCTGACTGGTATACAATCTGAACGGGAGGACTTGCTTTTATTAAGTGATTTGAGCTGCTTTGTGACACCGAGGATATCTATTTCTATGTTTCTCATCTCGGCAGTTGTTCTTGATTGGAACTGAGGAATATTTGCTTCGTCTTCTCTGGTGAAGGAGTTTCGTAGAATCGTGTTTAATAACTCTGCTTTAGTGGCACTGTCATCAATGACTTCACCGTTGTCATCGTGCAGTGAATGTATTGATTGCGTCTTGCCACTGGTGTGCTTAATGCATAACCAGACTCTCTTTGCGTTTTCTGCCAGATTTCGAGACAGTGTTTCGTTGTGGAAATTATTGAAAGCATCTCGTATTGAATAACGCGCTATATTTCGAACCTCTGCAAAAATTTGCCAGTCTTGGTGATTTTGCGTTCTTTTTACTTTAGCATGCTTTTTTCGCTGCTTCTGCAACAGCTATCTGACCCGTTTTGTGTACCATGGAGGATCAGTACCATCACTTACTAATTTATGTGGTATATATCTCTCAATTGCCGTCGATACTGTCTCTTTGAAATCATTCCACAACTTTTCTACGTTTCTCGATAAGTATCTCATTGTGCTTTTGGGGAATTCGTCTTAATGTTTCAGCCCAGTTTTCGCTTTTCAAGTATTGCTGTGTTTGAGGGCAACTCGAACTGTTCCAACAGTTTATGTCATAATTGGGGAAACCTCAGGTTCTGTTCGATCTTTTGATCGTTGCATGCCATACGTAATAACGGCAACTTATCAGTAGATAAGAGTTTTCAGTCACATTTCTGTCAAATTCTGGAGCTTTCGCTTGTCCCGCAATCTAGTGACGTCTGATGGTGCTATCTCGAAGAGCGTTACTGGCGCTGTAATTTATTCTCGCGATAGGAATTACAGTAAGTTTACCACAATATATTTCGTTTGTTACGCATTTGATTTTTCAAAAGTTTTCTTTGATGTTTCATCTGAATGTAGAAATTTGAAAAAAATCTGTCAAGAGCCTCTAGACATTTTGGTATCAACCTTCCCCCATCACATACAAGTCAGATTACGAAATGTTAATTACACAGTTTTCTTCCTCTTGTCTTGAAGGTAAGCGTACAAAATTTCATGAAGATCGGAATAAAACTGTGGATTTGTGTGAAGTACAAACAAGCAAACATACACTCTTCTTTATACGCTGAAGCGCAAAATCAGCTGGTATAGTCATGCGTATTCAAATATACAGATATGTAAACAAGCAAAATATGACGCTGCGGTCGGCAACGCCTATGTAAGACAACAAGTGTCTGGCGCGGTTGTTAGATCGGCTACTGCTGCTACAATGGCAGGTTATCAAGATTTAAGTGCATTTGAACGAGGTGTTATAGTCGGCGCATGAGGGGTGCAACACAGTATCTCCGAGGAAGCGATGAAATGTACCGTGAATATCAGGAATCAAGTAACACATCAAATCCCGGACGTCGCTGCGGCCGGAAAATGATCCTGCAAGAACGGGACCAACGACGACTGAGGGGAATCGTTCATCGTGATAGAAGTGCCTTCCTCAAATTGCTGCAGATTTCAATGTTGGGTCATCAACAAGCGTTCAGCGTGCGAAACATCATCGATATGAGCTTTCGGAGCCGAAGGCCCACTCGTGTACCCTTGACGACTGCGCGACACGAAGCTTTTCTCCTCGCATGGGCGCGTCAACACCGACAATGGATTGTGGTGACTGGAAACATGTTACCTGGTCGGACTAGTCTGGTTTCAAATGGAATCAAGTGGATCGGCATATTCAAAAATGGCTCTGAGCACTATGGGACTTAACATCTGAGGTCATCAGTCCCCTAGAACTTAAACCTAACTAACCTAAGGACATCGCAGACATCCATGCCCGAGGCAGGATTCGAACCTGCGACCGTAGCAGTCGCGCAGTTCCGGACTGAGCGCCTAGAACCGCTAGACCACCGCGGCCGGCACCTCATGAATGGATGGAGTTGTTGGGTTGTTTTGCGGGAAGAGACCAACTACGAGGTCATCGGTCTCATCGGATTAGGGAAGGACGGGGAAGGAAGTCGGCCGAGCCCTTTCAAAGGAACCATCCCGGCATTTGCCTGAAGTGATTTAGGGAAATCACGGGGAAACCTAAATCAGGATGTCCGGACGGTGGATTGAACCGTCGTCCTCCCGGGTGCGAGTCCAGTGTGCTAACCACTGCGCCACCTCGCTCGGTCATGAATCCATTGAGCCTGCATGTCAGCAGGGGACTATTCTAGCAGCTGGACGCTCTGTAATGGTGTGGGGCGTGTGCAGTTGGAGTGATGTGGGACCGCTGGTACGTCAGGATACGACTCTGACAGGAGACACGTACGTAAGGGTCCTGTCCGATCACCTGCATCCATGCATGTCTATTGTCCATTCCGACGGACTTGGGCAATTCCAGCAGCATAATGTGACACCCCATACGTCCAGTATTCCTACAGAGTGGCTCCAGGAACACTCTTCTGAGTTTAAGCCACCATACTCCCCAAACATGGACAATATCGAGCATATCTATGATGCCTTACAAGGAGCTGTTCAGAAGAGATATCAACCCTCTCGTCCTCTAATGGATTTATGAACAACCCTGCAGGATTTATGGCCTCAGTTCCCTTCACCACTACTTCAGACATTGGTGGAGTCAATGCCAAGTCGAGTTGCGGCACTTTTGCGTGCTCGCTGGGCCCTACACGATATCAGGCAGATGTACCAGTTTCTTTGTCTCTGCAGTGTATGATTATCATATGAGCATTCTGGTGATTCAGGTGTTACGGCGTGTAGATATGTAGCGTTGTACAGGCGTAGACACCTCCTTGTCTTTGAGCACTGTTCACTCGCTGGCCAAAGTACTCCTCCCCCAAGTCCTTCTGTTCAGTAGCGCATTCGGCCCTGACATTCTTGTGGATGACAATGCACGATCGCGTCGAACGGCGCAGGTGGTGGAGCTCTTGGAATGAGAAGATATTTGGCGAATGGACTGGCCTCCCCGTTTGCCGACTTAAATCCCGTCGAGTAAGTGCGGTATGCGTGGAGAAGTACTGCAGCACGTCCACATTTACGAACGACCCTCTAGCAATTATCAACCGCGCTGGTGTAGGTATGGAACGCCCTACATCTACATATATACCCCGCTAGCCACCAAGCGGTGTGTGGCGGAGGGCACAATTCGCGCCAGGGTCATATTCCCTTCCCCCCCCCCCCCCCCCCGTCCCCCACCCTTTGTTCCACTCGCAGATCGTGCGAGGGAAAAACGACTGTCTGAACGCCTCAGTACGAGCTCTAATTCCCTTACCTTTGAATGGTGATCATTGCGCGATTTGAAAGTTGCTGGTAATAATATATGCTCTACATCCTCGGTGAATATCGGATTTCGGAATTTAGTGAATAGCCCATCCCGTTTAGCGCGCCGTCTATCTTCAAGTGTGTCCCACTTCCAACTATGAGATTTGTAACGCTCCCGCCTTGGCTAAATGTACCAGTCACGAATCTTGTCGCTCTTCTTTGGACCTTCTCAATCTCTTGAATCCCACCCAACTGGTAAGGGTCCCATACAGACGAACAATACTCAGACTGGACGAACTAACGTATTGTAAGCTATTTCCTTTATTGAAGGACTGCACCGCTTCAGGATTGTACCAATAAACCGCAATCTAGAATTTGCCTTACCCATTACTTGTGTAATCCGACTATTCCATTTGAGATCATTTCGAACAGTCACACCCAGATACTTGACGGACGTTACCGCTTCCAAAGACTGGCCATTTATTTTGTACTCTTACATTAATGGGGATTTTCGCCTTGTTATACGCAGTAGGTTACACTTACTAATATTGAGAGATAACTGCCAGTCATTACACCACGCATTTATTTTCTGCAAATCCCTATTGATTTGTTCACAACTTTCGCATGATACTACTTTCCAGTAGACTACATCATCGGCAAACAGTCTAACGCCGCTGTCAGTACCATCAACCAGATCGTTTATGTAAATTGTAAAAAGCAGCGGACCTATTACGCTGCCCTGTGGCACACCTGAATTTACGTTTGTTTCTGTTGAAGTCACCCCGTTCAGGACGACATACTGCTCCCTGTCTGCTAGAAAACTTTCTATCCAACCGCATATGTCATCGGATAGACCGTAAGCGCACACTTTTTGTAGCAAGCGACAGTGTGGAAGCCAACCGAATGCCTTTCGAAAGTCGAGAAATATGGCATCAACCTGGGAGCCGGTATTTAGAGCCTGTTTATCATGCACAAAGAGAGCCAGCTGTGTCTCGCATGACCGCTGTTTCCTAAAACCGTGCTCGCTTCTGCAGATGAGCTTCTCAGAACCTAGAAGGGTCATTATGTTTAAACACAAAATATGTTCCATGATTCTACAACAATTCGATGTCAGTGAAATTGGCCGGTAATTATGTACATCCGATTTTCTATCCTTTCTATAGATTGCAATGACCTGGGCCTTCTTCCAGTCCCGTGGGAACTTACCGCTGTTCCAGTGATCTCTGATAGAAGATGAATAAGAATGGTGCTATATTTGTAACATAGTCAGCATATAATCGTACGGGGATACCGTCTGGGCGAGATGCCTTCCTGGCGTCTAAGGATCTTAACTGTTTTACAATCCCAGATACACTAAACACTATGCAGCCATCCTTGCGTTTCTTCGATAATTGTAAGGGGGAATGGTGCTGGAGTCCTCTACCGTAAATGAGTTTTTGAAAGTTAGGTTTAGAATATCGGCCTTCTGTTTATCATCATCCGTTACACTACCCGTACTGTCAGCAAGAGAAGGTATTGAATTATTTGTAGCGTTCAAGAACTCCTTACGAACCTTGTGACCAGCAAGGGAGCACGTAGCAGATCAAGTATTATCGATCATAGTGATCGTGCACACTATTAAGAACAATGTGTCGCCTTTTGCAACGTCCAGGGGACCCTCATGAATGGCGGGGATTCCATGTAATGAATGTGTTTTAAAAAAAGTCTCGTTTCTGCTCGTCTTACTGCGTTTTTCTCTCAGTTGGCTTTGTAGTGTAGTGTAGCAGTTTGTTCTATATAGCCTAGTGTAGTGTAGCAGTTTGTTCTATATAGCCGGCCGTTGTGGCCGAACTGTTCTAGGCGCTTTAGTCCTGAACCGCGTGACCGCTACGGTCGTAGGTTCGAATCCTGCCTCGGGCATGGATGTGTGTGATGTCTTTAGATTAGTTAGGTTTAAGTAGTTCTAAGTTCTAGGGGACTGATGACCTCAGATATTAAGTCCCATAGCGCTCAGAGCCATTTGAACCATTATTTGTTCTGTATATGGTCGAAGTTTCATCGAACTTTGTTACTTGGAGTGACGCTAAATTCTTCCATTCTTAGGTTTCGAGGAACAGTGTGATTGCCAGCAAAGAGTAACAGTCGAAATTGTTAATCCCGAAAGCTAAATTTTCGATTTGGCATAGAACAGAAATGTGATGAGGAGTTTTTATGAGGGAGTTAGGGTGGTTGTAAAATGTGAATCCACAGACGAAAACAAAGGGTAAGAATGATAATTTATCTATTACTTTTTCGCAAAGTTCAGCTTTTAGACGCCATACATGTAGCACATTTTATACCTTTTTGAAGTGAAAATCGTTTTTACTATTATTTTATGTTCAGTTTGAGATCAGATATTGGTGTAAGCCAGTACTGGAAGAATGTCGTGCACTGTGCAATGCACGATATTATTGCAAGCTAATGGTCAGCAATGATATGTATTGTATTTTTATTTGGATTTTGTGTTTTGTGTTTAAATCAATTCCAACAGGGCTCTGAATATGCAGGTTCTATATAGCGTCGCCATGAACCAGCAAGAATTCCAGGTCTTAATTCGGATACAGAGACTTTAAATCTTAAAGATATTAGGAAGTCGAATCTTAAGATAGAGCGTCTCACCGTTACGGGTGTAATTCCAGATCACAAGAAAAGTTAACTACACGGAATGTTACAATCCGTGAGGTGTATTACGGAAGTGTCCGATTCCACCCGTCTCAGTGTGTACGCGGCTTTATGTTTACACGTCAAAATTAGTTTCTAGGTAGTAGTAAATATGAAACCATGCGCTTTCATTTATGTAGTAATTAACGTGTCAAGTAAACTGACATCTTACATATTTTTTTAAATTACGGGTGAAAACTTTGAAACAAATTTCATATCAATACAATTCGAATGCGATGAATTATCGTAATTATGCACGACATCTCCTCGACGCAATACAGATGGGTTGTGAATTAAGCCGCGTACACACTGAGACTGAAACATGTTTTCAAAACGTGTTTCCGGTAGCTTGATGTGGACACCATTTGGAAACATGTTTCGAAACATGTTTGGAAACACAGAAACATATATCCGTAGCAGTGTCGGTACAGATCAAAGGAAACAATGTTTCCGGCTAGCTACCACTTGTCACCGCTGCACGGCGCTAGCGTATGTGTGTGTGTGTCGTCAACTTTTTAGCGGTGTTCTGTTTACTGTCGTTTTCGTTTTCCCTTTGTTTTTGTAGAATAATGGAGTGGTCAAGGCAACAAATTGTCGATTTAATTGCAATGTACCAGGGGGAGGAGTGTTTATGGAACGTCCGGAGCAAGGATTACAAAAATACCGTTAAAAAACACGATGCACTTGGAAAAATTGCAGCAGCTTTTGGCACGGACAAGGGAAGTGTTGAGAAGAAAATACGATCGCTCGTGGTTGCTTACAGGCGCGAGAAAAGAAAAATTATTTCCAGCAGACCATCTGGTAGTGGTGGCAGAAACTGCATATGACTCGAACTGGTTCGGCTATCGGCTGCTGCAGTTCTTGGACGATGTACATGAGCCAAAGGAGACAACAGATACTGTGGAAAATGAGCTACGAAAATTATGCTTGTTTGTCTTTATTTGTATTTTATAGTACACAGTCACATTCACCCATAGTTATTTTGCCACGGTACACTTCCTTGTGGGCTTAAAAAATAATTAGCAAATTCGTCTCGAATTTGTTTATTCGTGGAAGCAGTTTTCCTTGGTATGTTCTGTGCTGAAATGAAAACTGATGCAGTGTCATCTCGTCTCCATGTGCCTGGAATCGTTTCACCTGTTTGTAAATCGTAGGAATCGAAGTTTCCATGTGGGGTGTACTGGTTCCTTGCCGCAGCATTTCGCCTTAAAAATTGTGGAGACATACAGCTGTAAGTGTGACAGTTTTTGCCTTTTCCGGTTGTAGCAACATAGGTTTTCTAAACGCACGAAAAACTGAAGCCATAATGCCGAAAGTGTTCTCAACAACCATTCTGCTCCTTGAAAGTCTGTAATTAAAAACTCTCTCTTTTGAACCTTTAACATGTTTTTACGGGTAGGGTTTCATAATGTTTTCCTGTAAGGGAAAAGAATCGTCTGCTACAAAAACATATGGTAGGGCCTTGGTGCCACCTGGTAAGCATTCGGCATGTGGCAAGTTAAGTTTCTTTTTTTAATTAACTCATTTATGCTCGCGTTT
Organism: Schistocerca serialis cubense; assembly: GCF_023864345.2. Lineage (NCBI taxonomy): Eukaryota > Metazoa > Arthropoda > Insecta > Orthoptera > Acrididae > Schistocerca > Schistocerca serialis. Next base: position 72,025,861 of record NC_064649.1, on the reverse strand, counting down.
TTGAACACACCACCATCTGATATTCTGCCTTGGCAGCCGATATCTGCGTACAAAAAGTTGTAGCTGGCATCGACGACAGCAAGCAGCACAATGCTGAATGAACCTTTATAATTATAATGTTCACTTCCACTACCAACAGGGCACTGTAGCACGATATGTTTCCCGTCAATTGCTCCGACACAATGGGGGAACTGAAGAATCTGTGAGAATAAACATGCTGTTTCACTCCAGTCGTTTTCAGTCGCAGGTATCTGAAAGAAAGAAATTTGATTTTCAGGTTTTCGTACATTCGCCATAGGGCACAAATGAGGATGAAGAGGTTGCAGCTGGACCTTCCAGTCCTCCACCACCAAAAATCAGAAGGATGATGGGCGAGAAAAAAGACATGCAGCAACCCTTCAAGATTGCGTCTCAATTGCTAACTAAAGTGCTGCAAAAACAAGAAGACAAGGACGATGAATGCAGTGCGTATGGGCAGTATGTGGCCTCAGTTTTAAGGAAATTGCCCGAGTTACAACGAACAAAAACAATGGCTTTGCTTAATACGAGGTGCGGCTAGAAAAAACTGGACTGATGCTGGAAAAAACATTTATTTACAATTATTTACAATTTCATGTTATCTCCTTCAATGTACTCTCCTCCTCGGTCTCTACACCGCTCCATAGGAATTTTACACTGTTCATAGCAATGCTGCAGATCATTTTCGATAAGTCCACACATTACTTCCGTCGCTTTTTCTTTTACTGCTTCAACAGTTCCTTTCAAAGCTGACTTGACTTTAGGGAAAAGAAAAAAGTCACAGGGGGCCAAATCAGGTGAGTAGGGTGGATGATCTAAAATGGGAATGTTGTGTTTTGCCAAAAACATCTTCACTGACAACGCACTGTGAGCTGGGGCATTGTCTTGATGAAGGATCCATGACTTTTTTCTCCACAAATCGTTCCGTTTTCTCCGTACTCGCTCACGTAGGGTAGCCAGGACGCTAATGTAGTAATGCTGATTCACTGTTTGTCCCTCTGGTACCCAATCAACGTGCACAATCCCTTTGATGTCAAAAAAAACAATCATCATTGCCTTGAATTTCGATTTTGACATTCGTGCTTTTTTTTGTCGTGGAGAACCAGGAGCTTTCCAATGCATAGATTGGCGTTTAGTTTCGGGGTCGTAAGTAAAAAACCACGATTCATCGCAAGTAATAACATTTTGTAAGAAGGTGGGATCACTTTCAATGTTTTCCAGGATGTCAGAACAAATCATTCTTCGGCGTTCCTTCTGTTCAATTGTGAGACACTTTGGAACCATTTTTAAACACACTTTGTTCATGTTGAAACTTTCATGAAGAATCTGCCTAACACTTTCCTTGTCAACTCCTGTTAACTCAGACACTGCTCTGATTGTTAAACGGCGATCTTGTCGAACAAGTTTACCGATTTTTTCAATGTTTGTATCAGTTTTTGCTGACAATGGTCTGCCAGTGCGAGTGTCATCACTGGTGTCTTCGCGGCCATCTTTAAATCGTTGAAACCACTCAAACACTTGTGTTCGCGATAAACAATCATCGCCGTACACTTGTTGTAACATTACAAACGATTCACTTGCAGATTTTCCTAGTTTGAAACAAAATTTGATGATAACACGCTGTTCTTTCTGTACACTCAACATTTTCCGACGCACAGACAAAACGTCAACTACTTAAAACAGACGCCACGGGCAGACTGAGTGCAGGAGGCAGATGAAACTCGAGCAGTAGGCGGAGCGAGAGTCACGTGACAGGCCACGTGACTTTCAGCCTTATTGCATTCGTTTTATTGTTTCACCAGTACTAGTCCGGTTTTTTTCTAGCCACACCTCGTAATGTACTAATGAAACAACATGTAGCATATTTAGAAAGTGATCAGTCGAAAAGGGGTATGAATGTAGCAGGGCCATCATCATCAAGTAACAATTCCCCTGTTACATTTACAAGCTATGTAGACAGTGACAACGCAGTTGAAGAAGTTGTGTTTGACGAATTATGTAACGTAATTGAGAAATAATAACACTTCGAAAATGTGCTTATTTAACGATGTTTTTCATTTACTTACCTTTACATAATCCTTCAGTACTTCCACCAGAGCTCCACATACTTCGGGTACTATTTTAGATATTGCTTGTTTCGAAATGCGAAATAAATACGCAAGGGTCTGAAATGAATCTCCTGTTGCCAGGAAACGAAGAGTAACTGCAAGCCTTTGGTTGACTGAAATAGCTTTCCTGAAATTCGTGTCTTTTTTTGAAACAAATGGTGATATCATATTTGCCAGATATTCAAAATCGGTAGGTGAGATCCGAGTGAAGTTGCGGAATCCAGAGCCGTCTTCCATACTCAGCTCACGTAGCAGGTTATTTCCGCCAGTTCTTCTATAGAATGTTTTTCTCCACCAACGACGAGGACGCCTTTCATTTTGTTTGTGTAAACCTTCTAGCATTAATAATGCAGCTCCACATATCATTATTGTTTCTTCGACACCAGACATAACGCAGCAGCAGACGATACGAACACAGTAACACAAGGGGCACTGCAGACGGCGTGAACACACGAGAAATGTTTGCCGCCAGTGTGGACGGAAAGAGAGACCAGAAACAAAGACGGAAACATTTGCGAAACAGCGCAGAAAACAACGTTTCCGGCAGAAACATGTTTCCAGTGACAGTGTGTACACGGCTTTAAATACGAACGTACAGGACCCTTGTGATCGAACGTAGATAGAAGTGACATAACAAGATCTTCAGAAAATAATAAAAAATTTCTCTGCTTTCAATATATCACACTTGACCCGCTATAAACAACTACGAGAATAAAGCTTTCCCTGTAGCCTTTGCAACGTAATTAATAAGAATGATTGTCGCCAATGTTTCCGTCAGACGAAATCATATTCGACCTATTTTCTCTGCGTAGAGCACAACTTCAGTCTACCAGGATTTTTGAGCATAGTTATAGCAACGTAAGGGCAGAAAGTAAAACTCCTTATTAAAATCGGCCAAATATCAACGAGGAATCAGTGTTTGCAATTCGTTTTATTCATCATTCAACAAATGCGGTATTCACTTACAATAACTGTTTCCCACATTCAATTATTGATGTATGCTGAGTTGTCTTTGCATTTATTTTTAAAGCTCACAGTCTTCATCCAGCTCTTTCTTCGTCTCTGTCAATAACAAAGAGCATAGTTTAGCATCTCCCACGGACATTTCCATGTGACATATTTAATGGCACCGTACCGCGCCTTATCTGGGTCAACGGATGTATGTCATTGTGTGCAGTACTGAACAGCATAATTTATGTGCTGGAATTTTAGTGTCAAACTTTTACTTCTTTTATATATGTAGCTAGGAATAGTTGCGACTCTAAAGTCTAGAAGACATAATAATGAGCTTTCAGTGGTGCTTACGCAAAAAATAAAAAATAAAATCGAACAAGCTAAGTGTGTTAATGTACAATTAAGCTAAATCCTTTCAGCATTCCGACTCCACTTTTGCTGATCATTTTTCTAGTCCCACAAGCTATTTTATTATATGTCCTTGGTTTGAAGCGTTCCGCCACATATTCCTCTCCTATGCCAGCATTTTAATCTCGGAGTAGCAATTGCAATCTACGTTCTCATTTATATACTCCAACCCCCGCCCTCGCCTATAGTTTTTGTCCTCTACAGCTGCCTCAATTACTATTGTTATTCCATGCTGTCGTGAGGTGGTAGTTAATAATCGGAAGTTTTGCGTTTACTAATCCCACCTCCTCCACTTGTCAAACAAAAGTAAAAAACGTAATATTTTGGAAGCACAGGAAATCAAACATTTGGCCCACGAGCTCAATCTACTACTTAATGACTAAACACTTCAGCACTGCCCCCCTACTAAACTTCATTAGCCCTTACAGGTTCACAATGCTTCCGACACTGCATGTTCCATTCTGTTCCTCTATTTTTCCTGTATTTGTTTTATTGGGATGATGTATGTACTTCACATATTCTGTTATGACTGTGGAATCTATGCTTTACTCCGTTTCTCTGTTACCTTCCATGTGTAATACCTGTTCAAATTTTTCTTCTATACTGTTAATTGGGATTGTTAATTGGTATGTGAGCAATGTTTTTTCGAGTATAGTGTTAATCTTTCTTTGATTTGTTCCCTTTGTGCTTATTTACTATTTAATTGTTACATTTTTAATTGCATTACCGCCGGACTGTCTATTACCACTCTGCATTTGTACCACGCACTTGATGTCAAATATCTTATTCAATGTTGTCCACGAATATTCCACTTCTTTGACTTCGATAACTACTTGTATGCCAAAAGCCAGTAACCAGTTTAATCATTTAATACTAAACCAGGCTTGTGCGCTAACTGTTTATTGATTTCCAGGGCTACCAAAAGATTATGGTTTTAACCTTCTATTGCTAATTGGAGGTCATGGGATTGTTGCTGGTAGCTGCAGCCTTAAATCGGGAAATGCTCAGCAAATATGGAATCAGAAGTCTGCAAGAAATTAATTTAACTCTAGAATAACACGCTTCGCTTGTCCAGTTGAAAGGGTACAGTACCGCCCAACATTGAAAATAGGTACGACATTCTTCGTTATTCTTGTCAGAACAACATATTTTTTGTAATAATAACTCAATTTCACTTAATACACCGAAGCCGGATACCAGCGTAGGAAAGAATGAAAATTTATTTGTTTAATTGATCCATGTGCAAATAAAAAAAAAAAATCCCTACACCCAATTTGGTGAGATCTGTGAAATGAATGACTGTACGGTCGTCTGCTAACCGCAGATAGTGAATGAGCGCCTGAAATGTGGCTTACCAATACGGTAGCATGGTGCTCCCCCACCTCGACGGAGGTGCGAACTGACCTGAAGAACGGCCATGTTTTCGGCATTCTGGCGCTGGATCTTGTGTTGGTAAGACCTGTCTTAGGTGTGCTCCGTAAAGACAAAAGAGTGGAGACATGGTATGCGTGTGAAATACTTAAGAGTAGCTTGAATAATAATTTCTCTATTTCAGGAACTTTTGTGGGGAGAATTAAATGTCAGGCATGTAATATTAAGGGGATCGTAGTAATCTTCGGAAGTGACCAATGGTCACAATGAACCCACGTGGAGCAATAAGTTGAAATACTTCTGTGTGCTTAAGTTAAGCTGAATTACTGGCGTGTGTACTATAAGTTGGAAATAGTTAAGAAATGGCGTGTGCAGGACTTGAAATTAGAGACGAGTACTTCCACGTGGTGAGTACTGTGTGAGTCTCAATCTGTGTGTGAGACAAAGGATAAAGAGAAGTACTCGTCCATGGTATCAGTTGAGGACTCGCATGTGTGATGAATATGATATTAATTTTACCTTTGCGTGTTATGTTTCCGTGTGACGCTTGATTCAAACTATAATACTCTGAGAGTGAAGCAAGGTGAGTCAGCCGTCTACCCAGCAACGCCACTTGCTTGCATTGCACAGGAAGACGTGCATATATCCTCAAAGAGTTCATAATAGGAAAGAAAAGCTACGAAGTGGGGCAGTGTCGTGTGAAACTGGGATGAATACTAATTGAAGTGGGAAAGCTGAAAGTGATGTGATAATGTTGTGACTATTCCTTGTGTTGTATTACATGTTGCCAGTGTGGTGTATTACATGTAATTTAAGTATGTGTGGTTTGCATGGGAGAGTAGCAAAATAGGTACAGAGGCAGTGGGATATGCATGATCCTTCTGTACCGCTCGGTCTGGAGGAAATTTTCGATGATGGGTGTGAGAGTCGAAGTGTGAGAAATAGCAAAAGATCCACCATCCTATCCAGAAAGTGCACTGTAGTGTTAGATATTTACGAGACTATAAGATAGAGAATCACCAATGCAAAGCCATGTCCTCTGGGCGGAGTTTCTCATGTGTAATTGTTGTAGAAAATGTAATGGTGTGTTTTGGTTATAGAATTGATCGGAATAAAAAAGATAGTGAAAAGAAAAAGATTGGTGGCCTTTTCCTTCGAATAGTATGTTGTCATGATATCCAGAATTTATAACGTGTGCGCCATTCATATTCAGTGCGATGGCCACGTGTTGATCAAAGCCGTTGGGTAAGAAATGTGGTATTGCCAGTGCGTAGTGAACAGTCAGAGTTGTGTAAACTACTTATAGTCAGATGTGCGTTATCCGTTGCGTATTATTCAAACAGGAGAATAATTTGTAACTTAATCGTGATTACTAGAGCTCATGTTAATCGATAAATAAGAATGAATCCACTCGCTTGGCAGACCACTCATCTTGCAGGCCTGACTGCTTGATGCCACAGTATGAGCAAGGCATGTGGGTGCCTCTCACAGTATTATTCTGATGCTGGTCTTGTATGCCAAAAACCAGTTACCGAAATATATTAGTACTGTAGAATACGGACAATGTTGTGATTTTTTATTTATAATTAAATTATTTGGAGAAGTAATGAATCATGAATGGCCTTTACATTCTGAAACGAGGTTCAAGCGGCATCACACATCCACCTTCTTTGGTGTCTCAGGAGTCCAATGCGGAAAAAAATAAAATAAAATAAAATAAAATGTTCAAATGTGTGTGAAATCTTATGGGACTTAGCTGCTAAGGTCATCAGTTCCTAAGCTTACACACTGCTTAAATTATCCTAAGGACAAACACACACACACACACACACACACACACACACACACACACACACACACACACACACACACACACACACACCGATGCCCGAGGGAGGACTCGAACCTCCGCCGGGACCAGCCGCATAGTCCATGACTGCAGCGCCTTAGACCGCTCGGCTAATCCCGCGCGGCTCCAATGCTAAAGCCCACTTGGGGCCCACAGGTGGGGAGACGGTACCGCACCAAAGGAGCGGTTCGTCAGCGGCGCTTGTCTGCATGTTTGTTTCCCAGTAGTTGTTAAGTTAGTAAGTTGACGAGTCAGACGCCGTCTTGAAACGTGCTGCCTCCATTAATGAATTTCCTCTGCTGCGATCTTCGGCAGCCTCTCTCATTTGTCGCAGTCAGTATTAAATGCCTTCATATCATGCTCGACCCAATTTTTAACACGCAATGCGGGTCTTCCAGTGGATCTATTTGGCAGGTGCTATGTTATTAAACAGTTACAGTGGGGAATATGGGAGTGGTACATACGATGCAAGAGTCCTACCCGGGTTCCCGGGTTCGATTCCCGGCGGGGTCAGGGATTTTCTCTGCCTCGTGATGACTGGGTGTTGTGTCATGTCCTTGGGTTAGTTAGGTTTAAGTAGTTCTAAGTTCTAGGGGTACTGATGACCATAGATGTTAAGTCCCATAGTGCTCAGAGCTATTTGAACCATTTGAAGCCAAGAGTCCTAGCCACTTTTAAAGTGTCGGTGATACTCAGCAGCTTCACAGTATGTGTCACATACTCTATTCATTCAGGTTAAGCCTAGAATGTTTCGTAAGGGCCGCAGATGAAAAGTTTTGAGTTTGCAAGAGGCTGCTCACCACCTATGCTTGATAGCCTAGTGTTTACACCATATGGTTATTCAGAACATAAAAACAGAACTAAACTCCGTCCTACATGTCTCAGAAAACCCTAACGGTACCGACCGACCACTGTGTCATCCTCACCTATAGACATGTCTGCATGCGTGAGGTCAGGACACCGCACTCTCGGCCATTGTGTTTTCGTGAGTGGACCCACTACTTCTCAATCAAGTAGCTCCTCAGTTTGCCTCACAAGGGCTGAGTGCACCCCCTCTTGCCAACAGCGCTCGGCAGACCGGATGGTCACCCATCCAAATGCTAGCCCAGCCCGACAGCGCTTGACTTCGGTGATCTGACAGCAATCGAACTTAACCACTGTGGCTAAGTCGTTCGCTAATTCAGGATATAGCTCCTGCAATAATGGGGAAGCATATTTACATTATCTCCCTCTTCCTGGACATTTACCAAGGATGTGTGCATTGACTGAATAAGGTACACCGACTTGTGCAGTACCTGCACGCCTTACAGATTAGCAGATCTTTAAGACGGTGTTATCCTTTCCCTGTCAGGATTCCATGATGGGCAGGAGTAACTATACGGCGTGAAATACACTCCTGGAAATGGAAAAAAGAACACATTGACACCGGTGTGTCAGACCCACCATACTTGCTCCGGACACTGCGAGAGGGCTGTACAAGCAATGATCACACGCACGGCACAGCGGACACACCAGGAACCGCGGTGTTGGCCGTCGAATGGCGCCAGCTGCGCAGCATTTGTGCACCGCCGCCGTCAGTGTCAGCCAGTTTGCCTTGGCATACGGAGCTCCATCGCAGTCTTTAACACTGGTAGCATGCCGCGACAGCGTGGACGTGAACCGTATGTGCAGTTGACGGACTTTGAGCGAGGGCGTATAGTGGGCATGCGGGAGGCCGGGTGGACGTACCGCCGAATTGCTCAACAAGTGGGGCGTGAGGTCTCCACAGTACATCGATGTTGTCGCCAGTGGTCGGCGGAAGGTGCACGTGCCCGTCGACCTGGGACCGGACCGCATCGACGCACGGATGCACGCCAAGACCGTAGGATGCTACGCAGTGCCGTAGGGGACCGCACCGCCACTTGTCAGCAAATTAGGGACACTGTTGCTCCTGGGGTATCGGCGAGGACCATTCGCAACCGTCTCCATGAAGCTGGGCTACGGTCCCGCACACCGTTAGGCCGTCTTCCGCTCACGCCCCAACATCGTGCAGCCCGCCTCCAGTGGTGTCGCGACAGGCGTGAATGGAGGGACGAATGGAGACGTGTCGTCTTCAGCGATGAGAGTCGCTTCTGCCTTGGTGCCAATGATGGTCGTATGCGTGTTTGGCGCCGTGCAGGTGAGCGCCACAATCAGGACTGCATACGACCGAGGCACACAGGGCCAACACCCGGCATCATGGTGTGGGGAGCGATCTCCTACACTGGCCGTACACCACTGGTGATCGTCGAGGGGACACTGAATAGTGCACGGTACATCCAAACCGTCATCGAACCCATCGTTCTACCATTCCTAGACCGGCAAGGGAACTTGATGTTCCAACAGGACAATGCACGTCCGCATGTATCCCGTGCCACCCAACGTGCTCTAGAAGGTGTAAGTCAACTACCCTGGCCAGCAAGATCTCCGGATCTGTCCCCCATTGAGCATGTTTGGGACTGGATGAAGCGTCGTCTCACGCGTTCTGCACGTCCAGCACGAACGCTGGTCCAACTGAGGCGCCAGGTGGAAATGGCATGGCAAGCCGTTCCACAGGACTACATCCAGCATCTCTACGATCGTCTCCATGGGAGAATAGCAGCCTGCATTGCTGCGAAAGGTGGATATACACTGTACTAGTGCCGACATTGTGCATGCTCTGGTGCCTGTGTCTATGTGTCTGTGGTTCTGTCAGTGTGATCATGTGATGTATCTGACCCCAGGAATGTGTCAATAAAGTTTCCCCTTCCTGGGACAATGAATTCAAGGTGTTCTTATTTCAATTTCCAGGAGTGTACACTACTCGCCATTAAAATTGCTACACCACGAAGATGACGTACTACAGACGCGAAATTTAACCGACAGGAAGAAGATGCTGTGATAGGTAAATGATTAGCTTTTCAGAGCATTCACAGAAGGTTGGCGCCGGTGGCGACACCTACAACGTGCTGACATGAGGAAAGTTTCCAACAGATTTCTCATACACAAACAGCAGTTGACGGCGTTGCTTGGTGAAACGTTGTTGTGATGCCTCGTGTAAGGAGGAGAAATGCGTACCACCACGTTTCCGACTTTGATAAAGGTCGGATTGTAGCCTATCGCGATTGCGGATTATCGTATCGCGACATTGCTGCTCGCGTTGGTCGAGATCCAATGACTGTTAGCAGAATATGGAATCCCTGGGTTCAGGAGGGTAATACGGAACGCCGTGCTGGATCCCAAAGGACTCGTATCACTAGCAGTCGAGAAGATAGGCATCTTATCCGCATGGCTGTAATGGATCGTGCAGCCACGTTTCGATCCCAGAGTCAACAGATGGGGATGTTTGCAAGACAACAATCATCTGCAGGAACAGTTCGACGACATTTGCAGCAGCATGGACTATCAGCTCGGAGACTATGGCTGTGGTTACGCTTGAAGCTGCATCACAGACGAGAGCGCCTGCGATGATGTACTCTACGACGAAACTGGGTGCACGAATGACAAAACGTCATTTTTTCGGATGAACCCAGGTTCTGTTTACAGCATCATGATGGTCGCATCCGTGTTTGGCGACATCGCGGTGAACGCACATAGGAACCGTGTATTCGTCATCGCCATACTGGCGTTTCACCCGGCGTGATGGTATGGGGTGCCACTGGTTACACGTCTCGGTCACCTCTTGTTCGCATTGACGGCACTTTGAACAGTGGACGTTACATTTCAGATGTGTTACGACCCGTGGCTCTACCCTTCATTCGATCCCTACGAAACCCTACATTTCAGTAGGATAATGCATGACTGCATGTTGCAGTTCCTGTACGGACCTTAATGGATACAGAAAATGTATCACTGCTGCCCTGGCAAGCACATTCTCCAATCTCTCATCAATTGAAAACATCTGGTCAAAGGTGGCCGAGCAACGGGCTGGTCACAATACGCCAGTCACTACTCTTGATGAACTGTGTTATCGTGTTGAAACTGCATAGCAGCTGTACCTGTACACGTCTTCCAAGCTCTGTTAGACTCAATGCCCAGGCGTATCAAGGCCGTTATTACGGCCAGAGACGGTTGTTTTGGGTACTGATTTCTCAGGATCTATGCACCCAAATTGTGTGAAAATGTAATCACATGTCAGTTCTAGTTTAATATATTTGTCCAATGAATACCCGTTTATCATCTGCATTTCTTCTTGGTGTAGAAATTTTAATGGCCAGTAGTGTACTTAACATAGGCTGTCACACGGCTTTTCATACGAACGACTTCTTGTGATGAAATGGGCGTTTTAGCATTCGAGGTAACATAGCTTAACCATGGCTTGGATAATTGCTGTATGCTTTATCAAATGACCATCTTTTATCATGAGATTTGACATGATGTCGATATGGCCTATTAACCTCTGTAACACCCGCTTGTTTGATAGACTAAAAGAACTTTAAAGGCAGGCATTCTTTCTTGATTAGTACACTGACAGGCAAAAATAACGACTTGACACAGAGTACTTGAGAGATTGGAACACAGCTGTGAGGGATATGGTGCTTTTTATACCTTCTCTTTTCTTACCTTTTGTATATGACATGGGGCATCACTCAACACCACATAGACGCCTCACGACAAACCATACTATGTTATATAAAATCCATCTTAGATCCTGTTACAATGGACTTTATTTCATAAGTACTTATTTAAAATGTTAATTTTTGTTTTTATGGCATCTCACTAATGATTTATAAATTTCTTCTAATAAAATACCCAAAACTATAATATCGTGTTGCTTCCCGATGTTTATGGAAGACGCCATGTGTGGTGTCATTGGTACTTTTATATTTTGCCTTTAGTTTATAAAGTGTAGTCTTGTATCTGTGACTAATTGACAAGAATGAATTATTAGGATGGTGAATAACTTCGTAGCGTTTTTGTTTCCCGTGTTGGTATTCCGATTGTTATGGGTTTATTTATCTAGAATGAAATTTTCACTCTACAGCGGAGTGTTCGCTGATGTGAAACTTCCTGGCAGATTAAAATTGTGTATCGGACCGAGACTCGAAATTGGGATCTTTGCCTTTCACAGTCAAGTGCTCTAAGAACTGAGCTATCCAAGCACGACTCACGCCCCGTCCTCACAGCTTTAATTCCGCCAGTACCTCGTCTCCTACCTTCCAAATTTCACAGCTATTGTTCGTTAGATAGAACAGTTTTTCGGTCAAGTTCGGTCTTTGTGGCTAAATCAGGGGGTAAATCTAATTTTACTAGAGTACACAGAGTGGCCCAGATAACTTTAAGTTTTTGCTGCCTTCAAGTAGCCTACCTTCTTTTCCCTAACCTTTTTAATTGCTGTTTGCGTAGCACATTCATCCCATTGCTTCCGAGTTCGTGAAGTCGTTTCTGAAGTAATAAATGAAACTGGCTGAGGAAGTACAGTACAAATATGGATACTAGTAATATATTAATGATACAGCCGTTTTGAAATTCACAAACGCAAATAAAATCGAAAATTAAATTTAAATTGGCAACAAACACGGCATTTTACAGCTTAATGTATCAGTTAAACATCCGTTTACAAAAGACGAGGGGCGTTTGAAAAGTCCGTGCAAACTCCTTGAGATGGCACCACCGGCGCGTATCGAAGCCATGTTTAGTTAGTAGCATCTCTGGAAAAAACTCAGACCAAGATTCAGCCATATTGGTCTATTTTTTTGTGTTTGGAATTCGTGTGAATCAAGGAAGACGAGTGATTGTCAAAAAATGGACGAAAAATAATTTCGTGTGGTGATTTAGCATTACTTTATGAAAGGCAAAACGCCTCAGGAGACTAAAGAGAAGCTTGATAAACTTTACGGTGACTCTGCTCCTTCGGCTAGAGCAGTATATAAGTGGTTTCAAAATTTTCGTAGAGGCCATATGGGCAAAAGTGATGCTGAACGTTCTGGACGCCCTGTGGAGGTTACGACTCGAGATATCATTGATAAAAGACATGATATGGTGATGGATGACAGAAGAGTTAAGGTGCGTGAGATTGCTAGTGCTGTGGGAATCTGGAACGAACGGGTACATAATATTCTGCATAAACACTTGGACATGAAAAATGTATCCGCAAAATGGATTCCGCGATTGCTGACGTTTGACCAAAAACGGAATGGTGTGAAGTGTTGGTTTGCAGCTGTTCAGGAAGAATCCGCAGGACTTTAAGCGTCGTTTCGTCACTCTGGATGAAACATGGATACATTACTATACTCCTGAGACCAAACAACAATCTAAACAATGGGTTACCAAGGGAGAATTTGCACCAAAAACGGCGAAGACTATTCCTACGTCCGAAAAGGTTATGGCAACTGTCTTTTGGGATTCGCAAGGGATAATCCTCATCGACTATCTGGAACAGGGTAAAACTATTGCAGGTGCATATTATTCATCGTTATTGGACCGTTTCAAAACCGAGCTGCAAGAAAAACGCCGGCGATTGGACTGCAAAAAAGTCCTTTTCCATCACGACAATACACCAGCACACACCCCAGCAGTTGCGCTCCCAAAATTAATGGAAATAGGATTCCAGCTCGTTTCACATATCCTCCCCCCCCCCCCCCCCCCCATTCTCCAGACTTGGCTCCCTCGGACCACTGTTTATTCCCGAATTTGAAGAAATGGCTGGTGGGGCAAAGATTTTAATCAAACGAGGAATTGATTGCATCAACTAATAGCTATTTTACAGACTTGGACAATTTCTATTATTCGGAAGGGATCAACAAATTAGAACAGCGTTGGACGAAGTGTATAAGTCTAAAAGGAGACTATGTCAAAAAATAAGAAAAAGGTTTTCCCCAAATACGTAAGTAGTTTTTATTTTTGTACGGACTTTTCAAACGCCGTGGTATATTAATAATTTACATATTATGACAAGAACTAAACTGAAAACCACCAACTTGCAACAATTATTCCTCTTGGTGAATTAGTTAAAACAGCTTCAGTCACTCGCAGTGACTGCGATCTGCAGTTTGAATGCATCCCAAAGCAGTCTACAGTTGCTGAACGTACTTTTCAAATAGCACACCAAAGTAGAGCACTTACAAGGCGAAAAATCATAGCATTTCATATAGCTACCCCTATTCCATATTTGTACCTCTTCCTCTACATGTACACTCCTGGAAATGGAAAAAACAACACATTGACACCGGTGTGTCAGACCCACCATACTTGCTCCGGACACTGCGAGAGGGCTGTACAAGCAATGATCACACGCACGGCACAGCGGACACACCAGGAACCGCGGTGTTGGCCGTCGAATGGCGCTAGCTGCGCAGCATTTGTGCACCGCCGCCGTCAGTGTCAGCCAGTTTGCCGTGGCATACGGCGAGGACCATTCGCAACCGTCTCCATGAAGCTGGGCTACGGTCCCGCACACCGTTAGGCCGTCTTCCGCTCACGCCCCAACATCGTGCAGCCCGCCTCCAGTGGTGTCGCGACAGGCAATGGAGGGACGAATGGAGACGTGTCGTCTTCAGCGATGAGAGTCGCTTCTGTCTTGGTGCCAATGATGGTCGTATGCGTGTTTGGCGCCGTGCAGGTGAGCGCCACAATCAGGACTGCATACGACCGAGGCACACAGGGCCAACACCCGGCATCATGGTGTGGGGAGCGATCTCCTACACTGGCCGTACACCACTGGTGATCGTCGAGGGGACACTGAATAGTGCACGGTACATCCAAACCGTCATCGAACCCATCGTTCTACCATTCCTAGACCGGCAAGGGAACTTGCTGTTCCAACAGGACAATGCACGTCCGCATGTATCCCGTGCCACCCAACGTTCTCTAGAAGGTGTACGTCAACTACCCTGGATAGCAAGATCTCCGGATCTGTCCCCCATTGAGCATGTTTGGGACTGGATGAAGCGTCGTCTCACGCGGTCTGCACGTCCAGCACGAACGCTGGTCCAACTGAGGCGCCAGGTGGAAATGGCATGGCAAGCCGTTCCACAGGACTACATCCAGCATCTCTACGATCGTCTCCATGGGAGAATAGCAGCCTGCATTGCTGCGAAAGGTGGATATACACTGTACTAGTGCCGACATTGTGCATGCTCTGTTGCCTGTGTCTATGTGCCTGTGGTTCTGTCAGTGTGATCATGTGATGTATCTGACCCCAGGAATGTGTCAATAAAGTTTCCCCTTCCTGGGACAATGAATTCACGGTGTTCTTATTTCAATTTCCAGGAGTGTATATGTATCCCTACTTCAGTCAGTAATATGTGGATCGCCTTACTTACACTACCTGGTTGTAATTACCAAGAACAATGTTTAATTGGTCGCTTTCATGTAACAAGCGACTGGATGGGCCCGCAGCCTACAGGGAATGAAGAGTTCCGGTCACATCCTGCCTGTGGACTCATCTTTTGTTACCGACCCGGCGCGGCGTCGGTAAGAGGCGGACGTTTTTGATGGCAGGATGATCGATTGATGGCGGCTGCGATACAATCGATAGCGGACTGACGGCAGGGAGACTCCAGGAAAGACAAACGCCTGTTGTTTCACCGAAAGAGGGATGGCTGGCCGTGATTGGCAAGCAGCGAACACGCTACCGGCTCTCCGTATCTCAACTCAGCCCGCCGGTGGCTGAAGCTGCTATAAATACGGGGCCATTACAAAACGCATGGAGCTTGGCGATTTCTCTGGCTATAAATATGCAACCAGTCGCTTTTTTGTATTTTAGGTACGGTTAGTTGTACCGCTAATGAGTATTCGAAATTGTCCGGAATTATTGGGACTGTGTGAATTCCGAAGATTTCAAGTGTGAGAGTTATCGCAAAGTCAATGAAACAGCTCCAGACAAGAATAATGTATACAAGAATGGAAAAGAAAACTGGGCATATGTTAGATGACGATCAATCTCTCTTTAGAAAAGGCAAAGGGAGCAGAGAGGCAGTTCTAGCGTTGCGGTTGATAATGGGAGCAATACTGAAGAAAAACAGACACGTTCATAGGATTTGTCGACCTAGACAATGCCTTCAGCAAAGTTTAATAGCGCAAGAGGTTCGAAATTCCGAGAAAAATAGAGGTAATCTATAGGGAAAGACGGATAATATACAATATGCACGTGGACCAAGAAGGAATAATAGGAGTAAAAGACCAAGAAGAAAGTGCTCGGATTAAAAAAGACAGCAAAGTAGTCTTTCGCCACTATTCTTCAACGTAGCTATCGCAGAAGCGATGACAGAAATAAAAGAAAAAGTGCAAGAGTGGAATTAAAATTCTAGGTGAAAGGATAGCAACGACACGATTCCCTGATGAGATCGCTAAGTGAAAGTGAAGAAAAATTAAATGATCTGCTGAATGCAATGAACAGTGTTAGGGGTATAGAATATGGACTGAAAGTAAATCGAAGAAATACGAAAGTAATGAGAAGTGGCAGAAATGGGAACAGCTAGAAACTTATCGTCAGGATTTATGATGACGAAGTAGATGAAGTTAAGGAATTCTACTACCTAGCCAGCAAAATAACCATTGACGGCCGGAGCAAGGAGGATATGAAAAACAGACTAACACTGGCAAAAAGGGCATTCATAACATGTAAGCTTTAACGGCCGGCGTCTTCTTTAATTAAAACTTCCGGGCTGAATTGCCGTGGTCCATATATATAAAACTACTTCTCCTTCCTGAAGTTTCGTTGCTTACTGCGGGCGACATCTTCCGAGGCGAGTCGCCGACTCACCTGGGAAGATGTCGCCCGCAGTAGGCAACGGAATGTCAGGAAGGAGAAGTAGTTTTATAATATGTGGACCACGGCAATTCAGCCCGGAAGTTTTAATTAATAGAAAGGGCATTATTTTGCCTAGAGAAGTCCACTAATATAAAGGCCTTCATTTGAGGAAGAAATTTCTGAGAATGTACGTTTGGAGCACAGCATTGTGTGGTACTGAAACATAGACTGCTGGAAAACCGGAACAGAAGGCGATCGAAGGCTTTGAGATGTGGTGCTACAGAAAAATGTTGAAAATCAGGTGGAATGTAAGATAAGGAATGATGAAGTTTTGCGCAGGTTCAAATGGTTCATATGGCTCTAAACACTAACATCTGAGGTCATCAGTCCCCTAGACTTAGAACTACTTAAACCTAACTAGCCTAAGGACATCACACGTCCATGCCCGAGGCAGGATTCGAACCTGCGACCGTAGCGGTCACGGGGTTCCAGACTGAAGCGCCTAGAACCGCCTAGAACCGGCCGGCAATCCAATTGTGCCCATATCACGAGCAACAGAAAGAACAGCAGCTACGACGCGTTGTCACACATTTCGGAGGTTCTGTGGTAGAGCTGGATCAAAACCGCCATCCTCGATTTAGCCCCACAAGAAAAAATCGCAAGACTTCAAGTCCGGCTGTGACAGTAAGTCACATAAATGGACGTTTGGAGAAAAAGAAAAAAGAAAAGCTTTTGCTTGTGTCACGTGTGAATTGTAAATTATTTCAAGTCTGTGTACGTGTGTGCGATGTATAAGAAAGATTAAAAGAGTTAAATAATACCACCAAAAATTACAAACAGCGATGTGATATAAAAATAAAAGAACATTCTTTTTATCTGTATAATGAAAATGAACATGATCAGAGACTATTGCTTTATTGAAAGTTCTCGTGTTTTTGTTTGGTCTAGTGGTAGGCCGCCATTACAGTGCTGTCTGATAACTAACGTACGTTTTATCTGTATTTTTGAAAAGTAATAGAAATTGTTATTAGAAAGTGTGTATTATTGACTTAGTTGTCACCTCTCATGATCGCAACCAATAATTATAATTAACAAATTTTTTACAGAACTTCGTAGTGTAGGGAGCTCATCTCCCCTAGCAGGATTTAGTCGGCCATTACGCTGACTGTATTATTTAATGAAAATTTCATGTCATAATATTAAATGTAAATGCGAGAGACTTCTCAATTTCGATCTTTCATTAATTTCAAAGTTAAAGACAGTAGTGATAGATTTCATTTACCAAAATTCACAGCACTGAACGACTTCAGTATGTTTCATTTTGGCCGCCTAACGGCAAATGAGATTATCTCCAGTTTTGCCTTGCAAATAATGAACAATAAATATTGAAAATCATAACATTCAACAATATCTCAGGTAATCCTTGTGTAATTTGGTACATAAATAACCAGTAGCCCCTGAGACCCATATTAATAATTACAGTTTGCGTAAGAATACGCATATTTTCTTTTATAAATAGCAGCGCTCACGCAAACCATTTATTAGAAGGCGGTGAGTTTCGCGTTGTGTTTAAAACGTATTATATCGCACATACTTTGCGGCAGCCAATGTCCGTACAAGTGTTATGGCGGCGTAAGTAAATTAAAAGTCTCATGCTATCCCACACTATTTAAAGCCACCCCAACCTAAATCATAATATATGTAATTATAAAAATATATAATTGTGTCATGATAAAGTAAACACACACACATACACTACTGGCCATTAAAATTGCTACCCCAAGATGAAATGCAGATGATAAACAAATATATTACACTAGAACTGACATATGATTACACTTACACGCAATTTGGGTGCATAGATCCTGAGAAATCAGTACCCAGAACAACCACCTCTGGCCGCAATAACGGCCTTGATACGCCTGGGCATTGAGTCAAACAGAGCTTGGATGGCGTGTACAGGTACAGCTGCCCATGCAGCCTCAACACGATGTCACAGTTCATCAATAGTAGTGACTGGCATATTGTGACGAGCCAGTTGCTCGGCCACCATTGACCAGATGTTTTCAATTGGTGAGAAATCTGGAGAATGTGCTGGCCAGGGCAGCAGTCGAACATTTTCTGTATCCAGAAAGGCCCGTACAGGACCTCCAACATGCGGTCGTGCATTATCCTGCTGAAATGTAGCGTTTCGCAGGGATCGAATGGAGGGTAGAGACACGGGTCGTAACACATCTGAAATGTAACATACACTGTTCGAAGTGCCGTCAGTGCGAACAAGAGGTGACCGAGACGTGTAACCAATGGCACCCCACACCATCACACCGGGTGATACGCCAGTATGGCGATGACGAATACACGCTTCCAATGTGTGTTCACCGCGATGTCGCAAACACGGATGCAACCATCATGATGTTGTAAACAGAACCTGGATTCATGCGAAAAAATGAAGTTTTGCCACGTTCGTCGTTGAGTACACCATCAAAGGCGCTCCTGTCTGTGATGCAGCGTCAAGAGTAAGCGCAGCCATGGTGTCCGAGCTGATAGCCCATGCTGCTGCAAACGTCGTCGAACTGTTCGTGCAGATGGTTGTTGTCTTTGCAAACGTCCCCATCTGTTGACTCAGGGATCGAGACGTGGCTGCACGATCCGTTACAGACATGCCGATAAGATGCCTGTCATCTCGACTGCTAGTGATAGGAGGCCGTTGGGATCCAGCACGGCGTTCCGTATTACCCTCCTGAACCACCGATTCCATATTCTGCTAACAGTCATTGGATCTCGACCAACGCGATCAGCAATGTCGCGATACGATAAACCGCAATCGCGATAGGCTACAGTCCGACCTTTATCAAAGTCGGAAACGTAATAGTACGCATTTCTCCTCCTTACACGAGGCATCACAACAACGTTTCACCAGGCAACGCCGGTCAACTGCTGTTTGTGCATGACAAATCGGTTGGAAACTTTCCTCATGTCAGCACGTTGTAGGTGTCGCCACCGGTGCCAACCTTGTGTGAATGCTCTGAAAAGCGAATCACTTGCATTTCACAGCATCATCTTCCTGTCCGTTAAATTTCGCGTCTGTGGCACGTCATCTTAGTGGTGTAGCAATTTTAATGGACAGTAGTGTATTTTGTGGCTCCCCCCCCCCTACATAGGAAGAAACGAGCGTCATAACAATACAAATCAGAGCTCGCACGGAAAGGTTTAAATTTTCATTTGTCTTGGTCGTTGTTCGAAAGTGGAACGGTAGAGAAGTAGCTTAAAAGTGGTACGATGAGCTCTCTGCCAGGTGCTTAACCGTGAATTGCAGAGTAATCAAGTATATACAGATGGACACGAGCTTCCTTTGATGGTTCGTTAAAAGACCGACAACCAGGAAAAAGGGCGAACAAAAGCGAGTGCGAACCGAAGACGACCTGATTCCGTTTGCTCACATATGCCTACCGTTAACGCAAAGGGAACGCTCGTTCGCTCTTGCTCGTCCACTTCTGTTTGCTTCAGTGCAAAGAAAGTTCGAGAGGAACAGTTCGAAGAGTATCATGGAACTGGCCGTGTCTCTAAACGCTCTTATTTCCACGTGTTACATGCCCTCGTTTCACGGCCGGGGACGTGGTCGAATGCACTGAAATGTGCGTTAAGTTGTGCCTAGTTGCGTTCTTCGTTCTTCACTTTGCAGGAGGCCTCAGTGAAGTGGATTCCAGAGGACGTTCACCGAAGTTCCACCCCACTGTCTTCTGCATTACGTTCGTGAGATGGACATTATTGTCCCGCCGTGATCATATATTGTTCTCACCAGACCTTATTTTACAGTTCAGCGGTTAACAGGATCCTGTGATCGGGCTCTAGAAACGGCCTCTGGTGTCAAAATGATGGAAATATAGTCCGTTTCTGTTGTTCTGTATGAGCACGGACAAATGTTTTGGAAACACAGAATGATTCGAACTGGACCCGTTGTGTGCATAATGCGTTTGCCTTACTAACATCTCTGCATTTTTAGGGTTCCGTATCTCAGTCGGCAATAACAAAACCCTTACAGAATCACTCTGCTGTCTGATTGCATGTCTACCAGACTGTACAAGACACTTTTTCACTGGATCGGCAGACGTAGCAAGATGAAATTTACATGTTAAGCTCTACAGCCACTTTGTCATGTACAAAAGTAAAGTCACTGCAATGAAATGACACAGGTATTTATCTCACACACTTTGATACTCGCAGACTCACTCAGCAGAACCTATAGAGTACTTTCCCTTGATGTAGAACGATTAAATGTGAGAAGAAGAAAGGTTCCACAGTACAATTCAAGGAAAATTGTTAATCTGTAACTATCACACGAAAAAATATTTTTTTTTTATCATTTATTATCCGGCTCCAAATTTTAAATCAAAACATTCTCGGAAGTCTTGGAACCCCTTGGACCGATATTCTGCTTGTGTGAATATCGGTAACAGGCAAAAATCGTCAAAATCCTCGATTACTGGGATGGGTGAACTGCCTACATACACAACTACCTCGCTGTTTGCAGCGCGGGATTAGC
The DNA here is from genome assembly GCF_023864345.2 of Schistocerca serialis cubense. Classification (NCBI taxonomy): domain Eukaryota; kingdom Metazoa; phylum Arthropoda; class Insecta; order Orthoptera; family Acrididae; genus Schistocerca; species Schistocerca serialis. The sequence continues at coordinate 72,004,919 of NC_064649.1, read as the reverse complement.
CGTGCGGTCTAGGCGCTGCAGTCATGGACTGTGCGCCTGGTCCCGGCGAAGGTTCGAATCCTCCCTCGGCCATGGGTGTGTGTGTTTGTCCTTAGGATAATTTAGGTTAAGTAGTGTGTAAGCTTAGGGACTGATGACCTTAGCAGTTAAGTCCCATAAGATTTCACACACATTTGAACATTTTGAACATCGCTCTTTTTTTCCCGTCCCCGAAGCAACGAACCAACCACGACTTTTGTCACCTCAATGTACTTAAACAACAGCTTCGCACGAACAGTTTACAAACTTGGATGCTGCGGAAATGCTTCTGCCCTTGGCCCGAGCCGGCCGCTGTGACCGAGCGGTTCTAGGCGCTTCAGTCCGGAACCTCCCAGCTGGTAAGGTCGCAGGTTCGAATCCTGCCTCGGGCATGGATGTGTGTAATGTCCTTAGTTAGGTTTAACTAGTTCTTAGGGGACTGATGATCTCAGATGTTAAGTCCCATAGTGCTTGGAGCTATCTGAATATGAACCTTGGCCCGAAAGCCAATGTTTATAGCAAATGCGCAAATTATTTCGGACATGTCGGAAAGAACAGGTACCACACGGAATCCGAAGCTATGAATTGGGGGTAGTCGGGGTGGGGGGAGGGGAGAAAGGAAACCATAGGAACGTATTGTTATATCAGTTACATCAAGACTTTATGCAGAATGTGCGGCGATGAGTGAAAATGTGTGCCAGACTGGGACTCGTACCTGGGATCCCGCTTACTAGGCAGCTGCGTTGACTATGTGCATTCCGCACACAAAGTTTATAGCAAATGCGCAAATTATTTCGGCAAGTGCCGGCCGCTCTGTGGCCGAGCGGTTCTAGGCGCTTCAGTCCGGAACCGCGCGACCGCTACGGCGACAGGTTCGAATCCTGCCTCGGACATGGATATGTGTGATGGCCTTGAGGTTAGTTAGGTTTAAGTAGTTCTAGGGGACTGATGACCTCAGAAGTTAAGTCCCATAGTGCTCAGAGCCATTTGACCCATTTGAATTTCGGCACGTTCCCAGGCCAACTCACATTCGCCCTTGGGACTACGCATTCGCAGTTCCCGTCCGTGTCCTGCAAGCTCGTTAATTATAGATTCGTGCTGGAGATCGAACGTTAAATGTGCATTCGCACTGAAAGTTGTGCATTTTTTTCTCCGTCAACGCCAGTGATTTACATGAATGTGTGGTGTTCCGGAAGGACAGACAGCACGCATTCATGAAACTGATTGGCCTCGATGGGCAATGACTCGTTACGGCTACCACTCCGTGGTTCAGGTCGAAAAAAATCGATTTTCGGTTTTCATCATATTTCGATAGATTAAGGTTTTATTTAAGTACTCTGAAAAGGATTTTGCTGAAATAATTTTTTTCTACATTTAAAGAGCATTTTCCTGCCATGTTTATGTCCCACGCCCACTTTTCTGTCACTTGCTGTCAACCCAACCTCTGTCAGCTCTAAGCCATATGGAGATCCCATCATTAGCAAAATAGAATGTGTAGGCCATATTCAAAAACGTTTGGGAACGAGACTGAGAAAACTAACTGTTGATATGAGAGGAAAAAAATTAGAAGGAAAATTGTTGACCAGGTTCGGTTAACTAAAACTGAAATAGAAAACTTGCAAGTATACTATGGGCAGGCAATTAGGAGAAATAAAGAAATTGGAGGCAATGAAGAGAGATGTTTGGGCCATATTCTTCCATAAGTCCTCTACTGATGACAAGCCATGTCATGGATTGTGTCCATCCGGAGAAAATTCGTGGCGCAAATAGGGCTCAGGCGACTAGAAAATCTTATTCTCACCAGCATTCTGTTCCTGCTGCTGTTATTACAGCAATTAAACCTACTTTCAGAGACTTGGCTCATCCTGACCTTCTAAGGAAATGTCTGCATTCGAAGCCACAGAACCCAAATGAATGTTTCAGCAGCATAATTTGGAACCGCCTTCCTAAAACTGTATTTCTAGGCATGCATACAATGAAATTAGGAGTCTATGATGATGTTATTACATTCAATTGTGGTAATATTGGAAAGTGTTGGGTACTGAAAAAGCTGGGAATTAATCCTGGCGAAAATATGATCACTGGGCTGCAACATTGCGATAAAATGTGGATATCCGATGTAGACAGGTTTGCATCTAATATGGCCAAGAAAGCAAGACAGACATTCAGGAAGGTTAAAAAGAAAGCTGGAAGACCTGCTAGAGGCCAAAGAAGGGCCATCATATGCAGCAGGGAAGTATTAATTAGCTGCAAGTAACAAATTTCAAAAGTTTTTCTTCAAAGTGAATTTCCCACAACCTAAAATTTTCAGTACATGTGCCCCATTATATCAGAAACTATCATAGATAAATAAATGAAATTTTCAAAGACTCTGCATAACATAAAAAGCCACCTCTGGTACTACATTCATTACTATTCCCCACCAGGAAGTTCACAAAAAAATATTTTCTGCAGAAAAAAAATATTTTTTGTTAATAAATACACTACTGGCCATTAAAATTGCTACACCACAAAGATGATGTGCCACAGACACGAAATTTATTTGACAGGAAGAAGATGCTGTGATATGCAAATGATTAGATTTTCAGAGCATTCACACAAGGTTGGCGCCGGTGGCGACACCTACAACGTGCTGACATGAGGAAAGTTTCCAACCGATTTCTCATACACAAACAGCAGTTGACCGGAGTTGACTGGTGAAATGTTGTTGTGATGCCTCGTGTAAGGAGGAGAAATGCATACCATCTGGTTTTCGACTTTGGTAAAGGTCGGATTGTAGCCTATTGCGATTGTGGTTTATCGTATCGTGACATTGCTGCTCGCGTTGTTTGAGATCCAACAACTGTTAGCAGAATATGGAATCCGTGGGTTCAGGAGGGTAATACAAAATGCCGTGCTGGATCCCAATGGCCTTGTATCACTAGCAGTAGAGATGGCAGGCATCTTATACGCAAGGCTGTAACGGATCATGCAGCCACGTCGCGATCCCGAAGTCAATAGATGGGGACGTTTGCAAGACAACAACCATCTGCACGAACAGTTCGACGATGTTTCCAGCAGTATGGACTATCAGCTCGGAGACTGTGGCTGCGGTTACTCTTGACGCTGCATCACAGACAGGAGTTCCTGCGATGGTGTACTCAACGACAAACCAGGGTGCACGAATGGCAAAACATCATTTTTTCAGATGAATCCATGTTCTGTTTACAGCATCATGATGGTCGCATCCATGTTCGGCGACATCACGGTGAAAGCACATTGGAAGCATGTATTCGTCATAGCCCTACTGGCGTATCACCCGGTGTGATGGTATGGGGTGCCATTGGTTACACGTCTCGGTCACCTCTTGTTCGCATTGACGGCACTTTGAACAGTGGATGTAACATTTCAGATGTGTTACAACCTGTGGCTCTACCCTTCATTCGATCCCTGCAAAACCGTACATTTCAGCAAGATAATGCACGAATGCATGTTGCAGGTCCTGTAGGGGCCTTTCTGGACACAGAAAATGTTGGACTGCTGCCCTGGAGAGCACATTCTCCAGATCTCTCACCAATTGAAAACGTCTGGTCAACGGTGGCCGAGCAACTGGCTCGTGACAATACGCCAGTCACTACTCTTGATGAACTGTGGTATCGTGTTGAAGCAGCATGGGCAGCTGTACCTGTACACGCCATCCAAGTTCTGTTTGACTCAATGTCCAGGCGTATCAAGGCTGTTATTACGGCCAGAGGTGGTTGTTCAGGCTACTGATTTCTCAGGATCTATGCACCCAAATTGCGTGGAAACGTGATCACATGTCAGATCTAGTATAACATATTTGTCCAATGAATACCCATTTATGATCTGCATTTCTTCTTGGTGTAGCAATTTTAATGGACAGTAGTGTATAAAAAGTATTTCTTAAGAATTATAAAATGGATAAAATAGAATTAAGTACAGTTGACTCTATTAGCATCATGTAACATAGAATAAAAATATTAAGGTCCTGCATCAAATATTTTTTTCAGAAATGGATCAAATACTTGCCTAAATTAACATGGGTTAGATAGCCAGTGTGTGGTCCCCTTAACCTTAAGCGCGAAGGCACATTAACGTTTGACCTTCGGCAATTTCAGAGAGCATGGAAGACATGGGAGGCGACTACGGATAGGTGGAGCTAGGTAGGAGTGTGAGTCGGCTGGGGAGCCTGCTGGGGTAGTACGCGCAATTGCAGTAAATACTGTGCACGGGTGCCGCACTCGTTAACGCGGCTGTCTAGCAAGCAAGTGATTCCGGGTTCGAGTCCCGGTTGGGCACACATTTTTTCTCGTCGCCGCTGATTCCGCATGAAGTCCGGATGGAGACGATATCGATAACGTCTTCCCTTTCCTTACCTTTCTCACCCGCCTCCTCCACACTCAATTTCTATAAATTGCTCCGTTTCCGCATTACGACAACGACTGTATTGTTTTTCGCTTTATATACCCCCCACTGCTAGTGTTGCCACCGGTGAGTGGTTGTTACACGTTGACGTCGAACATAGCCGGTGGTCTCAGTAATGTGGCTGAACCCTGTCGCAAATCTCGTGTTCCCTCCTGCTTGCTGTAAGTGCAAACACTTGCTCACAAATACGAGGTGCGTTCAGTAAGTAATGCTATTTTTTTTTTGAAAGCAGGTAGGTCGAATTCAGGATTCCAGCACACAATATTATTCCCCACTCTTTTGGCTACAGAACCCTATTTTCCGTTCAATGCGTCTGTGTTAAAATACTAGCGCGAATTCTTTACAGACGAATGGATAAACTGGTAGAAACCGAGCTTGGGAAAGATGAGTTTGGATTCCGCAGAAATATTGGAACACGTGAGCCATTACTGACCTTACGACTTATCTTAGAAGAAATATTAAGGAAAGGCAAACCTACGTTTCTAGCATTTGTAGACTTAGAGGAAGCTTTTGACAATGCCGATTGGAATACTCTCTTTCAAATTCTGAAGGTGGCAAGGGTAAAATACAGGCAGCGAAAGGGGATTTACAACCGTACAGAAACCAGATGGCAGTTATAATAGTCGAGGGGCATGAAGGGGAAGCAGCGTTTGGGAAGGGAGTGAGACAGGGTTGTAGCCTATCCCCCTTGTTATTCAATCTGTATATTGAGCAAGCAGTAAATGAAACAAAAGAGAAATTCAGAGTAGGAATTAAAATCCATGGAGAAGAAATAAAAACTTTGAGTTCGCCGATGACATTGTAATTCTGTCAGAGACAGCAGATGACCTGGAAGATCAGCTGAACGGAATTGACAGTGTCTTGGAAGGAGGATATAAGATGAACATCAACAAAGCAAAACGAGGATAATGGAATGTAGTCGAATTAAGTCGGGTGATGCTGAGAGTATTACATTAAGAAATGAGACGCTTAAAGTAGTAAATGAGTTCGGGAGCAAAATAACTGATGATGGTCGAAGTAGAGCGGATGTAAAGTGTAGATTGGCAGTGGCAAGAAAGCGTTTCTGAAGAAGAGAAATTTGTCAACATCGAGATTTAAGTGTCAAGAAGTCGATTCTGAAAGTATTTGTCTGGAGGGTAGCCATGTATGAAAGTGAAACGTGGACGATAAATAGTTCAGACAAGAAGAGAATAGAAACTTTCGAAATGTGGTGCTACAGAAGAATGCTGAAGATTAGATGGGTAGATCACGTAACTAATGATGAGCTGTTGAATAGAATTGGGGAGAAGAGAAATTTGTGGCAGAACTTGACTAGAACAAGGGATCGGTTGGTAGGACATTTTCTGAGGCATCAAGCGATCACTAATTTAGTATTGTAGGGCAGCGTGGAGGGTAAAAATCGTTGAGGGAGACCAATAGATGAATACACTGAACAGATTCAGAAGGATGTAGGTTGCAGTAGGTACTGGGAGATGAAGAAGATTGCACAGGATAGAGTAGCATGGAGAACTGCATCAAACCAGTCTCAGGACTGAAGACCACAACAACAACAACAACAACAACAACATACCCTCCACTGCTAGTGGTACCACCTGCCGTCTGTGAGTGGTTGTTGCACGTTGACGTCGAACAATACCGGTGACTGATCCCTGTCGTCGCTTATCTCGTGTTTCCTCCTGCTTGCTCTAAGTGCAAACGCTTGTCCACAGATACGAGGTGCGTTCAGTAATAATGCAACTTTTTTTTATTTTTTGAAAGCAGGTAGGTCGAATTCAGGATTCCAGTACACAATATTATTCCCCACTCTTGTGGCTACAAGCCGACCGGAGTGACCGAGCAGTTCTAGGCGCTTCAGTCAAGAACCGCGCGACCGCTACGATCGCAGGTTCGAATCCTGCCTCGGGCATGGATGTGTGTGACGTCCTTAGTTAGGTTTAAGTAGTTCTACGTCTAGAAGACTGATGACCTCTGATGTTAAGTGCCATAGTGCTCAGAACCATCTGAGCCAAAATCTTTTGGCTACAAAACCCTATTTTTCGTTCAATGCGACGGTATTGCGCCACCTTACTGTAAGGGCCTGTATGGTACCACTCGACTGGTTCACGTCGGAGACCAACACTTTACTGCATCAATAACCTTCCCTTCATCCACGTACTGCTTCCTATCGGAGTGAATCCTTCATTGAGCCAAACGGATGGAAATTGGAAGATGCGAGATGCAGGCTGTAGGGTGGATCACGAAGAACAGTCCAATGAAGGTTTATGAGCTGTTCTAGAGTGTGCGAAGTTGTGTGCGGCCTTGCATGGAGGAGGACACGTTCGAGTGCATTCTTGTCGCGACGAACAAGCTGAAGTAGTTTCTTTCATTTCCCGAGGATGGCACAGAGCACGTCGGAGGCGATCGTTGCATCATGAGGGTGTCCGCACCCTGTAGCTGAGTGGTCAGCGCGACAGGATATCAATCCTAAGGGCCCGGGTTCGATTCCCGGCTGGGTCGGAGATTTTCTCCGCTCAGGGACTGGGTGTTGTGTCGTCCTAATTGTCATCATTTCATCCCCATCGACGCCCAAGTCGCCGAAGTGACGTCACATCGAAAGACTTGCCCCCGGCGAACGGCCTACCCAACGGGAGGAACCAGTGACACGACACTTCTTTACCATGAGGGAGGACAACAAACAGAATAACGCCTTCAGAGTCACAGAAGATGGTTCAAATGGCTCTGAGCACTATGGGACTTAACATCTGAGGTCATCAGTACCCTAGAACTTAGAACTAATTAAACCAAACTAACCTAAGGACATCACACACATCCATGTCCGAGGCAGGATTCGAACCTGCGACCGTAGCAGTCCCGCGGATCCGGACTGAAGCGCCGAGAACCGCTTGGCCACAACGGCCGGCAGTCACAGAACACCGTCGCCATGTCTTTACCGACTAAGTGTAGAGTTTTGAACTTTTTCTTCAGAGATGGTGTGTGGCCACTCCATTGACCGACGTTTTGATACCGATTCGAGGTGACGAATCCATGTTTCATGTCGACGGAGACTGTAACGGTGTTCGACAAGAAATTGCCAGGATCAGCCTCGCAACGCGTAAGTAATTCCGCACGGATGCTCCTTCCTTGCTCTTTATAATTTTTCTGTTAGACGTTGTGGAACTCATTTGGCGCACCCCATTGAATCTCTGCACTAGCGAATCTTTGCACTAGCAACAGAGTCCTCCGTTTGTGCAGCGGGATATTTTATTGTGATCCGTCTGCAAGGTGCCAGAACATGGGCACTTACACGTTAGCGTATCAACATTAGTAGTATTAATAAAGGGACTGGCAAGGGCATCAGATCATGAGTCTATTGAATTATGATAAATATGAGGCACTCTCGAGCAGTCTGCATGTCTGCATGATTGAGCCACTAACTTAAGGGGCTCCGGAAAGGCTCAAAATCATGAAAAGTTCAATTTTTACTTTTTTGCGTTTTCTGAATCTGCGGGCTATTACCTTTTAATAGATATATAATTTATTCAATTCCGAAGACTACAACTATTTTTAAATTTTTTTTGAAATGTGTTCTACATGGGCGTGACCCACTGTGGCGCTGTTAAACTGCTGTCAAATGGTGTTATTATTAACGTCCGTGTTCATCAGGTACATTTTAGTGATGTGAGATAAAGTATGTGTTGTGGCTAACCTGTGATGGTTCAATATATATCGCTGGTGTGATTGTCGATTGTTTCATGTTTATTTACTCTGTCGTTATCTCGAAAATATTCGTAATTAATTCTGTTTCTTGAGTCTGTGTTTTGTTGAAGTATAATAATGAGTAAAAGTAAAGTTATTAGAAATCCTCTGAAGGCTTTTAAGAAAAGGAGAAATGTTGGAAAGCCAAAGGTATGTGTTATTAGTGTAAACAATAAAGACGATAACCAAGTGAGTGAACCTAACCTCTCAAGTACACCTGCCCATAGCAGTCAAAGTGGGAAAGAAAATACTTCACAGAAGAAGCTTGGTTCAATGAGTGAAAACTATGAATGTTTTATGGGCGAATCGGAAGTGAATGAAATATTTGATACGTCGTTTCTCAAAGGAATTTTTTCAAACTGTGTAAGATGTATTCATTGTAGTGAAGTTGGTCTGGAACTCTCCATAATAAAGCACGTAGGACTTGCTAGTGAAATACAACTGAAATGTGATAAGTGTTCATACATGACCACCTTTTGGAACAGTGTTGCAGTAACTGCAACTGAAGAAAATGGTAGCAAAATCTACGAACACAACAACGATCGATGCTTGCTTTAGACAAGGAACGCCTTCGGGCTGCAGACAGGGCTGTAAAGAGTCTAGAAATACAAGCAAGAGTAAACAGGAGGAGGAACAAGAGGAAGCTGGAGGAGGAGTTTGCAGAGGATGAAGATAATCCATCCTATGGACCTGGAATGCACTAAAAAGTTAATCCAATCTTTGTCGCTCGATTACCAAAACTTTTATTTTCTCATACTAATTACATGTTTTCTAAGGATCTTCCAAACATATTTGTTTCAAACTTTCAGTAAATGTTACACAGTACCTTCTGCATAATTTAACACTGCCTTTTTCCAAAAAACTGTATATTTTTGAATATATAAATAAAAAATTGCAAAAAAATGTTGTGAATTTTCATTACAATTGAAAAAAAAATCATCTTTAATAACTGAACTAAAATTTTGTAAAATCCCTGTGTTAAGCTGTAGCCCATATTCCAATAAATAATCTGTAAAAAGTTCAACTTCCTACCTCAAATACTTTGTGAGGAAAGATGTAATTTATAAGCGTTATTTTAACATTGCAAGTATAGGGCGTTCCGGAGCCCCTTAAAGAGTTGGTGAAAAGGGTGGGAAGTTGGGAATTGTTGAATATAAAGTCTGCAGATCTCCGTAGCTCACCGGGCCGGCGTGGGCGGCAGGTAGCGGTCACCGGAAGCGCGGGACAAGACGGCACTTTTGGGGCTAGCCCGGCATCCGTAGCCACCTGTGCTGGGCAACACGTGGCGAAGACGGGAATTTCGTTTGCCTAGGGGCGTTATGACCTACTCGATCACTGGGTAAGATCTCAGTGGAGGGATTTCGGCGGTGATAGAGCGTTCGACATTGGCCGAAACTTATTCTTCCGCGGCGTTTTCGTACGTGTGGGAGACGAGAGAATTGTGGAGGGAACTTCGCCTTCAGTCATCGAGCGGTACAGACTTGATACGGCGTATTGGCCATCGCCTTCGAAAGGAGATACACGGTCTGAATCGCAGCACTGCACCAACGCGTGTTCCGTGCAGAGTTCTGCGGTTAGAGCTCTTTGTGTGCTCAGAAGCGAGATTTTCACCAACACTTAAACACTTCCAACAACTTACCTAGTATTCTTGATCTGGTAGTTATCCTTGCGAGGTGCCGAGTATTTATCAAGCTGGAGGTAATAGGGGCGCGTAATTGCAAATTGTTAATGTGCCATTCTCAGGAGTGTGTGGATGAACTGAAAGGGTACAGTACCGCCCGACATTGAAAATAGGTACAACATACTTCATTATTTTTGTCAGAACAACACATTTTTTTTGTAAAATAATTTCAATTAATACAGCGAAGCCGGATACCAGTGTGGGAAAGAATGACAATTTATTTATTTAAATGATCACATGTGCACTCCCACAAAGTAAATCCCTACATCCAGTTTGGTGAGATCTGTGAAATGAATGAATGTATGGTCATCTGCTAACCGCAGATAGTGAATGTGAATATATGATCATCTTTGAGACGATCCTTTGGCCACCTTTGGTGGGACCAAAGAGATGAAATTAACCCGAGCTTTGAGCGCCTGAAATGTGGCTGACCAATACGGTAGCAAGGTGCTCCCCCACTTCGACAAAGGTGCGAGAGGACCTGGAAAACGGCCATGTTTCAGCACTCTGCCGCTGGATCTTGTGCTGTTAAGACCTGTTTTAGTTGTGCTCCATAATGACGAAAGAGTGGATAGAATGGTATGCATGTGGAATATTTAAGAGTAGTTTGAAATAATAATTTCTCTATTTCAGGAAATTTTGTGGGGAGAATTAAATGTCAGGCAGGTAATATTAAGGGGATTGTAGTAATCTTCGGAAGTGACCAACGGTCACTATGAAACCACGTGTAGCAATAAGTTGAAATACTTCCGTGTCCTTAAGTTAAGCTGAATTACTAGCGTGTGTACAATAAGTTGAAATATTTCCGAAATAGCGTGTGTACCATAAGTTGAAATATTTAAGAAATAGCGTGTGCAGAACGTGAAATTAGAGACGAGTACTTCCACGTGGTGAGTACTGTGCGAGTCTCAATCTGTGTATGAGACAAAGGATAAAGAGAAATACTCGTCCATGGTATCAGTTGAGGACTCGCGTGCGGGATGAATATGTTCTTAATATTACTATGCGTGATATGATTCCGTGTGACGCTAGATTCAAACTATAATACTCTGAGAGAGAAGCAAGTGGAGTCAGCCGTCTATCCAGCGACGCCACTTGGCTTGCATTGCACAGGAAGACGTGCACATATCCTCTAGAGTTCATAATAGGAAAGAAAAGCTACGAAGTGGGGCAGTGTCATGTGAAACTGGGATAAATATTAATTGAAGTGGGAAAGCTGAAAGTGATAGTGTTGTGACTATTTAGTGTTTTGTATTTCATATTGTGATGTGATGTATGTCATGTAATTTGGGTATGTGTGGTTTGCATGGGAGAGTAGCAAGGTAGTTTCAAAAGATTAGTGGGTTATGCTTGTTCCTTCTGTACTGCTCGGTCTGGAGGATAGTTTCGTGATGATGATTGTGAGAGTCGAAGTGTGAGAAATAATAAAAGATCCACCATCCTATCCAGAAAGTGTACTGTAGCGTTAAATAATTACGAGACCATAATATAGAGATTCTCCAATGTAAAGCCATGCCCACTGGGCGGAATTTCTCATGCGTTATTGTTGTAGGTTATAGAATTTGTGTGTTTAGGTTAGAGAATTTATCGCAATAATTAAGATAGTGAAAAGAAAAAGATTGGTGGACTTTTCCTTCGAATTGTATGTTGTCATAATGTCCCGAATTTATAATATGTGCGCCATTCATATTCAGTGCGGTGGCCACGTGTTGACAAAAGCCGTTAAATAAAAGACAAAAAGAAAATGTGGTATTGCCAGTGCGTAGTGTACAGTCAGAGTTCTGTAAATTACTGATAGTCAGATGCGTGTTTCCGTTGCGTATTAATCATATAGGAGGATAACTTGTAACTTGAGTGTGAGTACTAGAGTTCATGTTACTCGATAAATAAGAATGAATCCACTCGCTTGGCAGACCACTCATCTTGCAGGCCTGACTGCTTGATGCCACAGTATGAGCAAGGCATGTGGGTGCCTCTCAGAACAAAGAAATTCACATTTTTTGTAAATTTTGTCAGTTGTGGATGATATCAAAATAAAATGCCAGTATTACAATTGAATTATCGACTTCATTATAGCTAGCATTTACCTTGTCCCAGTAAGCTTTACATGTACTCTAGTCACTGCACAGCTTGCCCAGACGGGAAGGAAATAAGATTTGCAGTCTTCTACGTCAGCGACCGACAAATAAGCGTACACGTCGACCATCTCGATAGAGAGTGTCCACACGTTCCAACACTGCGGAAGTCACCACTATATGCGGCCGGCCATCTTGCGGGAGATCGGTCAGGTTTACGCGACGAGGACAGACGCCTCGCCCAACGACTCATCGTGCTTTTGCTCACCGGCAAGTCTCCACAGATATTCTGCAACCGCCTATCAATATCTGCGATGATCCGGTTTTGCCTAAAAAAACTCAATGACAGCTCTCGGCTTGGAATGCACCTCCATTAGAGACGCCATTTCGAAGGCTAGATATAGCATTGTCACCTATCGGAACTTTATGAAAGCACATGGACTGAAGCGGAAATATTCCACGACGTATCACAACGAAGTCTGCTGAGCCTTGCGTGGTTCGTGTTCCCGCCATCATGTACGAGGGTTATTCCAAAAGTAAGGTCCGATTGATTGCCAAATTGAAACCACAGTGAACATCAGAAATGTTTTACTTGTAACAATTAGCTACACCTTTCAGCTACTTCTCTACGTAGTCGCCGTTCTGACTTAGACTTTTGTCATAGCGTTGTACCAACTTTTCAATAGCCTCATCATAGAAGGCAGCCGCCAGTGCTTTCCGCCAATTCTCCACGCTGGCCTACACCTCGTTGTCTGTGTCAAAATGTTGTCTTCAAAGACAGCGGTTCATGTGACCAGAGATGAAACTCAGGGGGAGACAATTGCGGACTGTATTGTGGGTAATCTCACATTTCCATTTGAAAACGATGCAGGAGCATCTTCATTGCCCCTGCAGAATGCGGCTGAGAATTGTCGTGAAGACGAAACAGCACGACAGTTATGTAATGTTGGCTGCATAGCTTCAGGCGAAATTTCTCACCAGGCCCTCGTACTTGGCGGCAGACACTATTTTCTAGACATCTTTACGCACTCACTGCGAGCTCAGAAATGAGAAGAGCGACGTGATGCTAACTGGGGTTATACTAGAGACACTACCCAACACATCTGTGCAAAGCTTTATCGGATTTTCATAGTCGTTTCCATTTCGCGACCGATCGGACCTTACTTTTGGAATAACCCTCGTATTTTACACCATATTTTTAACGTACTTCCACCTCACTACTTTAATTTAAATGACGTCACTGAGCTGCTGTTTTGCCTGACCCTGAGCGTCGCTAGCAGCTCGTATCCATATATTGCCTGTCGTAGTATCTTTGCTCGACTGCTATTACTTCCCGCCCCTTGTCTGTAGTAAGGGAGTTCGGGTCTCGAGGTCGAGCTGCCAGTCAGCTGGAACGCGTCTGGAGTGCAGTCCGGACGTGCCAGTTGGGAAGTTATAATGCGGCACTAGTGCGGTCGGGTTGGAGCAGCAGTGAGGTCTGCATCGACATGGCTCGCCCGACCATTGCCGCCACGCACCACTTGAGCCGGACCACGGTCTCGGTGGATCGTCGGTCGGTCGCCCTACCGGACTACGCGTTTTGGCTCGCCGATCGTTCATGAGTCGGTGTTGTGTGTGTGTGTGTGTGTGTGTGTGTGTGTGTGTGTGTGTGTGTGTGTGTGTGTGTGTAGTTGGCGTTATTTCCACTGACGACTGTTTGAGATGTTGTCGACATTCTGTGGGCAGTGGGTTGGTTGCTGCGGACCAGGGAAGTTATCTCCACTCGGTGCAGTCGGCTGGGTCCGCTGCCGGTCCCTGCGCAGTGTCGGAGCGTGTGTGGAGCTGTCCGATCACTACGAGCTTCGTGGCTCACCGATCCAGGATGTCAATGTTGAGTGGTGTTTAAAGAACGCAAGTCATGTCGATTTATGTTGTGGTTCGTTTCGGTGGTTCGCTGTTGGGGAGGTTTTCCTGTGAGCATCACCGAGTGTTTGTATTGCTGTAATTTAGCTACCATGCGGTGCAATTGACTATATTGATTGACTGCAATTCAAGTGCACTAGCGGTATTTTCTGCGTTGTGGCTGTTAGTCTTCCGGTTACCTGCCCTGGCCCTAATGTAATTTCAGCAGTGTCCTTTCCTCACCTGTTGTCGCTGTCCAACACGGTGTATAGTTTTGACAGCATAATACATATACAGCGTGTTTCAAAAATAACCGGTATATTTGAAACGGCAATAAAAACTAAACGAGCAGTGATAGAAATACACCGTTTGTTGCAATATGCTTGGGACAACAGTATATTTTCAGGTAGACAAACTTTCGAAATTACAGTATTTACAATTTTCAACAACAGATGGCGCTGCGGTCTGGGAAACTCTATAGTGCGATATTTTCCACATATCCACCATGCGTAGCAATAATATGGCGTAGTCTCTGAATGAAATTACCCGAAACCTTTGACAACGTGTCTGGCGGAATGGCTTCACATGCAGATGAGATGTACTGCTTCAGCTGTTCAATTGTTTCTGGATTCTGGCGGTACACCTGGTCTTTCAGGTGTCCCCACAGAAAGAAGTCACAGGGGTTCATGTCTGGCGAATCCACGCCGCCTCCTGTATGTTTCGGATAGCCCAAAGCAATCACACGATCATCGAAATATTCATTCAGGAAATTAAAGACGTCGGCCGTGCGATGTGGCCGGGCACCATCTTGCATAAACCACGAGGTGTTCGCAGTGTCGTCTAAGGCAGTTTGTACCGCCACAAATTCACGAAGAATGTCCAGATAGCGTGATGCAGTAATCGTTTCGGACCTGAAAAATGGGCCAATGATTCCTTTGGAAGAAATGGCGGCCCAGACCAGTACTTTTTGAGGATGCAGGGACGTTGGGACTGCAACATGGGGCTTTTCGGTTCCCCATATGCGCCAGATCTGTTTATTGACGAAGCCGTCCAGGTAAAAATAAGCTTCGTCAGTAAACCAAATGCTGCCCACATGCATATCGCCGTCATCAATCCTGTGCACTATATCGTTAGCGAATGTGTCTCGTGCAGCAATGGTAGCGGCGCTGAACGGTTGCCGCGTTTGAATTTTGTATGGATAGAGGTGTAAACTCTGGCGCATGAGACGATACGTGGACGTTGGCGTCATTTGGACCGCAGCTGCAACACGGCGAACGGAAACCCGAGGCCGCTGTTGGATCACCTGCTGCACTAGCTGCGCATTGCCCTATGTGGTTGCCGTACGCGGTCGCCCTACCTTTCCAGCACGTTCATCCGTCACGTTCCCAGTCCGTTGAAATTTTTCAAACAGATTCTTTATTGTATCGCTTTTCGGTCCTTTGGTTACATTAAACCTCCGTTGAAAACTTCGTCTTGTTGCAACAACACTGTGTTCTAGGCGGTGGAATTCCAACACCAGAAAAATCCTCTGTTCTAAGGAATAAACCATGTTGTCTACAGCACACTTGCACGTTGTGAACAGCACACGCTTACAGCAGAAAGACGACGTACAGAATGGCGCACCCACAGACTGCGTTGTCCTCTATATCTTTCACATCACTTGCAGCGCCACCGAGCGAGTTGGCGCAGTGGTTAGCACACTGGACTCGCATTCGGGAGGACGACGGTTCAATCCCGTCTCCAGCCATCCTGATTTAGGTTTTCCGTGATTTCCCTAAATCGTTTCAGGTAAATGCCGGTATGGTTCCTTTGAAAGGGCACGGCCGGTTTCCTTCCCCATCCTTCCCTAACCCGAGCTTGCGCTCCGGCTCTAATGACCTCGTTGTCGACGGGACGTTAAAACAACACAAACCTAACCTAACTTGCAGCGCCATCTGTTGTTGAAAATTGTAACTACTGTAATTTCGAAAGTTTGTCCGCCTGAAAATGTATTGTTGTCCCAAGCATATTGCAACAAACGGTGTATTTCTATCGCTGCTCGTTTAGTTCTTATTGCCATTTCAAATATACCGGTCATTTTTGAAACACCCTGTACATATTTGATTGTGGATAGTTACATCCGTAACATTTTGTGTTTGAGTTCTGTGGTGTCACCGCCAGACACCACACTTGCTAGGTGGTAGCCTTTAAATCGGCCGCGGTCCGTTAGTATACGTCGGACCCGCGTGTCGCCACTGTCAGTGATTGCAGACCGAGCGCCGCCACACGGCAGGTCTAGAGAGACGTCCTAGCACTCGCCCCAGTTGTACAGCCGACTTCGCTAGCGATGGTTCACTGACAAATTACGCTCTCATTGTTTAGGTTTTTTATTGGTAACGCCACCTCTGTATGAAAATCACTGGCTGTGCTGTGTGCAGTCTGTGGGTAGTGTGCATTGTTGTCTGCCATTGTAGTGTTGGGCAGAGGCAGCTGGCTGAGAACAGCGCGTAGCGTTGCGCAGTTGGAGGTGAGCCGCCAGCAGTGGTGGATGTGGGGAGAGAGATGGCGGAGTTTTGCAATTTGTCATGAACTGATATATATATTATGACTTGTGATGATATTAAGGTAAATACATTGTTTGTTCTCTATTAATATCTTTCATTTGCTAACTATCCCTATCAGTAGTTAGTGCCTTCCATAGTTTGAATCTTTTATTTAGCTGGCAGTAGTGGCGCTCGCTGTATTGCAGTAGCTTGAGCAGCGAAGATTTTTGTGAGGTAAGTGATTTGTGAAAGGTATAGTTTAATGTTAGTCAGGGCCATTCTTTTGTAGGGAATTTTGAAAGTCAGATTGCGTTGCGCTAACAAAATATTGTGTGTCAGGTTAAGCACAGTTATGTAGAATTGTTCAAAGGGGACGTTTCATCATTTGCCGAGACGATAGTTAGCATAGCCTTCAGCTACGTCAATTGCTACGACCTAGCAAGGCGCCATTATCGTTTGCTATTTATCTTGTGATGCATGTACCGTCAGACCGATGTTCACCAATTATGGATTAAAGTTAAGTATTCCAGAAGCTACGTACTTTTTTTACTAGACTCAACTCCTTTAACTGTTCCAGACCTCACGCCAGCCTGCGTGAGCTTAAACGCGTGCCTTTCGGCTACCTCATAGTGGCTTGGCTGTCTTGCCAAGTCACAACAAGTTCTCATGTACCGATTGGTGGCAAGCAAGTTGTTTGTCAGTCGGTCTGTGGCTGTCCCCTGGTTGGGTTCCGTCGGATCAAGTGTAGTTGGGCTCACCACCTGTCTCACCTAAGTGAACGAGGGCAGGCCGACCCCCCTGGAGGCTTCTGAGTGCTGTTGTCTATACTGTCTCTCTCAGCGGTGTTTAATTGTCTGTTTATAATCTATCGTAGCCAATGATAAAAAAATTCTTGGTTTTACTTACGTAAAACACAGTAAGTTTGAATTCTGCGAAGTGGATATTTGCTGCAAGGTTATTGCCGTTGTGTTGTCTTTTCTTTTAGTCCAGTTTCAGCTACTTAAAACTTAAGGTTTATGGTTTATTTTTTTAGAAATTTGGAAAATTAATTGTGGGCCTTCAGCCTTGGAACCTTATACTTAAAGTTGCCTTTCAAGCTTAAACTTCGCGGTCTTCTGCATTTGAAAGATTATGGTAATTTATTTTAAAATCTTGAAAATTTTAGTGTGGACCTTCAGCCGTTTGTATTGCATCTTGCCTGTGTTTGTCTATCCACCCTAGCTGTGATATGTATATATTTTAATTATTTTATTTGTAATTGTAATTGTAACTGCGTGTCTTCAGTCACTTGAAATTTACTTTGTTGATTTTTAAGATTTCTTGTTTGGAGGCCTTCAGCCGTGAAAGATTTGGAGTTTGAAACTGGTAGTTGTAAAAGTTTGGTTATGTGCCGCTTTGGTTGTAAATGTGTTAATAAATTACAATTTTAAGACGAAACTGACCCCAACCTTATTTGGCCCTTTCCATAATCCTAATCACCTGTTTTGCCCAGAGGGTTTAGGTGGCGTCTCATCCGCCTTTTTTCCACCAGAACTCTCAGAGAAAGAAATGTGTTGCGTTACTTACCGAACGCTCCACGTACAAGCGAATGGCAGCGACCACTGGCTTTCCTTCTCTCTGGCGTGCAGAGAGCGTGGCTGTTAGAGCAATTTTCGGCAGTAATGGCGAGTTTCGTTGGCGCAGTGGCCGAGTGTGCAGTTGTTATCCGTACAGGTAAGTTACAGCGCTCGGGATGCCAGTGGTATGAAAGGAATCGGAGGCAACACTTGGCAGAAACACGGGCTGTGGATGCCCTCTCGACGCGAAGCTGTTGTGCAGCAGATAGCTAGTGTGTCGCCGCGGGAAGCTCCGGCCCTGCTCGGGCCATCTGCGGCGGCAAATCTCCGCCCAAACTGCCCACCTGTTGGAGCGGCATTACGTACGGCCGAGCCGGCGCGGCGTCGCAGCGTGGCCCGGCGAATTACGAGCCTCGCAGCGTCGCGTCCGCAGCGCAACAGCCTATGCCTAGGGACAGATTAAAGTGTGTTATTTTGTGACCAAATTCGGTGGTATTTTTTGCCAAATTCGGTGTTATTTTCTTCCATATTTAATATTTTCTTCCATATTTAATTTTTTTTTTTTTGCCAAATTCAAAGTGTTTTGCCGCCCGGGATTAGCCGAGCGGTCTAGGGCGCTGCAGTCATGGACTGTGCGGCTGGTCCCGGCGGAGGTTCGAGTCCTCCCTCGGGCATGGGTGTGTGTGTGTGTGTGTGTGTGTGTGTGTGTGTGTGTGTGTGTGTGTGTGTGTGTGTGTGTGTGTGTGTCTGTGTGTGTGTGTGTGTGTTTAGTCATTAGGGTAATTTAGGTTAGGTACTGTGTAAGCTTAGAGACTGATGACCTTAGCAGTTAAGTCCCATAAGATTTCACACACATTTGAACAAAAGGTGTTTTTTTTTCTGCCAAATTCAACGTGTTTTTTTCTGCCAAATTTGGGGTTAATTCTTGCCAAATTTTGCGTTTCCTGCCAAATTCTTAGTTACATTTTGCCAGATTTCGTGTTTTTTGCCGAATTTAATGTTGCTTCTCTTTTCGCCCATTTCGGTGGTTTTCTCTAAATTCGGAGTTGTTATTTTTGCCAAACTCAATATTGTTTTTACGAAATCCAGTGTTGCACTTGATAGGCACCCACATGCCTTGCTCATACTGTGGCATCAAGCAGTCAGGCCTGCAAGATGAGTGGTCTGCCAAGCGAGTGGATTCATTCTTATTTATCGAGTAACATGAACTCTAGTACTCACACTTAAGTTACAAGTTATCCTCCTATACGATTAATACGCAACGGAAACACGCATCTATCAGTAATTTTCAGAACTCTGACTGTACACTACGCACTGGCAATACCACATTTTCTTTTTGTCTTTTATTTAACGGCTTTTGTCAACACGTGACCACCGCACACATTATAAATTCGGGGCATTATGACAACATACAATTCGAAGGAAAAGTCCACCAATCTTGTTCTTTTCAGTATCTTATTTATTCCGATAAATTCCCTAACCTAAACACACAAATTCTACAACCTACAACAATAACACATGAGAAATTGCGCCCAGTGGGCATGGCTTTACAATGGTGAATCTCTATATTATGGTCTCGTAATTATTTTTAACGCTACAGTGCACTTTCTGGATAGGATGGTGGATCTTTTATTATACCTAACACTTCGACTCTCACAATCATCATCACTAAACTTTCCTCCAGACCGAGCGGTACCAAAGGAACAAGCATAACCCACTAATCTTTTGAAACCACCTTGCTACTCTCCCATGCATACCACACATACCCAAATTACATGACATACATCACACTGCAATAAGAAATATAAAACACTAAATAGTCACAACACTATCACTTCCATCTTTCCCACTTCAATTAATATTAATCCCAGTTTCACACGACACTGCCCCACTTTGTAATTCTACTTTCCTACTATGAACTCTGGAGATATATGCACGTCTTCCTGTGCAATGCAAGCCAAGTGGCGTTGCTGGATAGACGGCCGACTCACCTTGCTTCTCTCTCAGAGTTTCAATCAAGCGTCACACGGAATCATATCACGCAAAGTAATATTAAGAACATATTCATCACACACGCGAGTCCTCAACTGATACCATGGACGAGTACTTCTCTTTATCTTTTGTCTCATACACAGTTTGAGACTCACACAGTACTCACCACGTGGAAGTACTCGTCTCTAATTTCAAGTCCTGCACACGCCATTTCTTAAATATTTCAACTTATGGTACACCCACTATTTCTTAAATATTTCAACTTATTGTACACACGCTAGTAATTCAGCTTAACTTAAGCACACGGAAGTATTTCAACTTATTGCTACACGTGGTTTCATTGTGACCGTTGGTCACTTCCGAAGATTACTACAATCCCATTAATATTACCTGCCTGACATTTAATTCTCCCCACAAACGTTCCTGAAATAGAGAAATTATTATTTCAAACTACTCTTAAATATTCCACATGCATACCATGTCTCCACTCTTTCGTCATTACGGAGCACAACTAAAACAGGTCTTAACAGCACAAGATCCAGCGGCAGAGTGCTGAAACATGGCCGTTCTTGAGGTTCTCTCCCACCTCTGTCGAAGTGGGGAGGCACCTTGCTACCCTATTGGTCAGCCACATTTCAGGCGCTCAAAGCTCTGGTAAATTTCATCTCTTTGGTCCCACCAAAGGTGGCCAAAGGATCGTCTCAAAGATGCTATCTGCGGTTAGCAAACGACCATACATTCATTCATTTCACAGATCTCACCAAACTGGATGTAGGGATTTACTTTGTGGGAGTGCACATGTGATCAATTAAATAAATAAATTGTCATTCTTTCCCACACTGGTATCCGGCTTCGCTGTATTAATTGAAATTGAGTTATTTTCCAAAAAACGTGTTCTTCTGACAAAAATAATGAAGTATGTTGTACCTATTTTCAATGTCGGGCGGTACTGTACCCTTTCACACTTTTCGCAAAAATCCAGTGTTGCACTTCTCGCGAAAATCCAGTGCTGCACTTCTTGCAAAAATCTAGTGTTATTTTTTGCCAAAATGTGTGGTGTTTTTTTGCGAAATTCGGTGGTATTTTTGTCAAATTCACCGTTTCTTCCTAAATCCGTTGTGTGTTTTTGCCAAATTCAGTGGCGAATTTTTCCCAAAATTGATGAGATTGTTTTCTAATATTGGTACTATTTACGTCTTCAAAAGAAATTTGGTTACACAGGAAATGTTTCAGTTATTTCAAGACCATACACGGACCCCTAGCAATGAGCAGACTGGGATTCAATATACAGTATTAACTTTCAGTAACAGTCAGTTACGATTGTTAGTATGTTAGTGGCTAATTTGACGTAATCTGAATATAAAAAGTTCTCAGTAGGCTGTAAAACTCACTGATTTCGCGTTATTTTCCTCAAAACAGCTAACTTCGCATTATTTTTCTCGCAATAGTTTTCGTTAAGTTTTCCTTTCTCTAAGCATAGCGACAGCGACCACTCCACTTGAGCTACGTGCGCGGGAATGACATTGCATTGTTTTTTATATGGATTCTTCTGCCACTTCTTGGTCGAATAATTCAAGTAAATTGTTTTTGTTCTAATGATTTTTGTTTATTTCTAACTAGTTTTGGCCTTACTGGCTACCGTCATGGAACTATTGACTAGCGTGCGAAAGCTACACAAGTTCTTAGGTAACCAACCGTTATAAGGAAAGATACAATCCATTTGCACAGAATGTTGTGCACCGTCCTTGTTAGGGTTCCGTGGCTCAGTCTGTGAAAACGGGACGCTTTATAGCACCGCTTTTTGTCCATCTGTCTGTTCGTCCGTCAGACTGTTAATAACACTGCATCCCGGGAAAGACTAGGTGTATCAAGTTCAGTTTTATGTCACATATTCAAGCGTATGATCCTTTGGCGGGGTAAAAATTTTAAGCTTCTGATCCATTTCAGTCAAATCCCCAAATCCTTGAAAAATAAGCGAAAAATATATATATTTTAAAAAGCATATAAAAATTCACTTGACGTGTTCCTAAGATACAATCTCCACTCATTCCAAATTAACAATATAAGTGTAGACCAGATGTGGCTTAAATTCAAAGAAATAATATCGGAAGCAGTTGAGAGGTTTATAACAAATAAATTAAAAAACGACGGAGCTGATCCTCCTTGGTACGCAAAACGGGTTAAAACACTGTTGCAGAAACAACGAAACAAACATGTCAAATTTAAACAGATGCAAAATCCCCAAGATCAGCGATCTTTTACAGAAGCATGAAATTTAGCGCGGACTTACATGCGAAATGCTTATGACAGTTTCCATAGCGAAACTTTGTCTCGAAACCTGGCAGAAAATCCAAAGCGTTTCTGGTCGTATGTGAAGTATGTTAAGCGGCAAGAAACAATCAATGCCTTCTCTGCGCAATAGCAATGGAGATACTATCGAAGACAGTGCTGCCAAAGCAGAGCTACTAAACACAGCCTTCCGAAATGCCTTCACAAAAGAAGACGAAGTAAATATTCCAGAATTCGAATCGAGTACAGCTGCCAACATGAGTAACGTAGAAGTAAATATCCTCGGAGTAGTGAAGCATCTCATATCACTTAATAAAAGCAAGTCTTCTGGTCCAGACTGTATACCAATTAGCTTCCTTTCGGAGTATGTTGATGCATTAGCTTTATACTTAATCATATACAACCGTTCGCTCGACGAAAGATCCGTACCCAAAGACTGGAAAGTTGCACAGGTCACACCAATATTCAAGAAGGGGCGCAGGAGGAATCAAATTACAGGCCCATATCGTTAACGTCGATATGCAGCAGGATTTTAGAACATATATTGTGGATTACGATAGCAAATATCCTTCAACTTTCCCCACAGAAAGAAATCCGGTGAACGTGGGGTGGGGCATGGTATGGTGCTTCGACGACCAATCCACCTGTCACGAAATATGCTATTCAGTACCGCTTCAAACGCACGCGAGCTATGTGCCGGACATCCCTCATGTTGGAAATAGGCGTACATCGCCATTCTGACATCCAGTGAAACATCTTGTAGTAACATCGGTAGAACACTACGTAGGAAATCAGCATACATTGCACCATTTAGATTGCCATCGATAAAATGGGGGCCAATTATCCTTCCTCCCATTATGCCGAACCATACATTAACCCGCCTAGGTCGCTGATGTTCCACTTGCCGCAGCCATATTGGATTTTCCGTTGCCCAATAGTGCATATTATACCGGTTTACGTTACCGCTGTTGGTGAATGACGCTTCGTCGCTAAATAGAACGCGTGCAAAAAATCTGTCATCGTCCCGTAATTTCTGTTGTGCCCAGTGGCAGAACTGTAGACTACGTTCAAAGTCGTCGCCATGCAATTCGTGGTGAGTAGAAATATGGTACGGGTGCAATAGATGTTGATGTAGCATTCTCAGCAACAACGTTTCTGAGATTCCCGTTTCTCGCGCAATTTGTGTGCTACTGATGTGCGGATTAGCCGCGACAGCAGCTAAAACATCTACTTGGGCCTCATCATTTGTTGCAGGTCGTGGTTGACGTTTCAGATGTGGCTGAACACTTACTGTTTCCTTAAATAACGTAACTATCCGGCGAACGGTCCGGACACTTGGATGATGTCGCCCAGGATACCGAGCAGCATACACAGCACACGCCCATCGACCTTTTCCGCAATTGGTAAATGGTCCATTTTAACACGGGTAATGTACCACGAAGCATTTCCGTCCGCACTGGCGGAATGTTACGTGATACCACGTACTTATACGTTTGTGACTATTACAGCTCCATCTATCACAAAGCGAAAAAAGTGGTCCAAATAAAACATTCATATTTCCTTACGTACTACACGAACACGTAATAAAAATCGAGGTTCCTATTTAAAATAACGCAGTTGATAACCGTTTGACCTATGGCAGCGCCATCTAGCGGGCCAACCATAGCGCCTTCAAACTAGACGAGTTTCGTTCATTGTAGTTTTTTCGTTTGATGGTTATTTCGTGAGATATTTGGCCCGGTCACTATCAATGGACCACCTTGTATACAGGCTGAGTTACTAACTATTGCTTTTAGAATAACTCAGAAAATATAACAGTAGCTGAAAAGTTTGTGGAAAAAGTGTTGCATCGTACAATGGGGGCATAATGTGACGCTGGTCTTTTGTGGCTAGGTGGGGTTGCGTCAGAGATATGGAAGTAAAATTCGTTTCTCTTTTTTTATGTGATGCTACAGTTTGGTACTTACTAGGTCTACAACTTTGGTTCTGCCGTTTTTTCTGGATCTTCGGGACTTTATTGTGAAAAACTTACAACAATTATGAGTCATAGTGTTGCCCTTCTTTCCATATGAATGCCGTGGTGGAAGAACTGGGCGTCTTTTGTGGGGATCCATGAATCGATTCAATTCGGCACTTGTTCATATGATCAGAAGTGCTGGTCAGCCAGACTGTATCCCACTGATCGAAAGAGGTGGTAGAGAGAGCAACGTATGGAGAATACGGCGGGAACTTTGCCCTTGTATAGACCCTCTATATATTCCTTACACCTTTCTGCTTTCCCTTCTTTGCTTAGAACTGGTTTTCCATCTGAGCTCTTGATACTCATGCAAGTGGTTCTCTTTTCTCCAAAGGTTCTTTAATTTTCCTATAGGCGGTATCTATCTTACCCCTAGTGATATACGCCTCTACATCCTTACATTTGTCCTCTAGCCATCCCTGCTTAGCCATTTTGCACTTCCTGTCGATCTCATTTTTGAGACGTTTGTATTCCTTTTTGCCTGCTTCATTTACTGCAATTTTGTATTTTCTCCTTTAATCAACTAAATTCAGTATCTCTTCTGTTACCCAAGGATTTCTATTAGCCCTCGTCTTTTTACCTACTTGATCCTCTGATGCCTTCACTATTTCATCTCTCAAAGCTACCCACTCTTCTACTGTATTTCTTTCCTCCATTCTTCTCAATCGTTCCGTTACGCTATCCCTGAATCTCTCTACAACCTCTGGTTCTGTCAGTTTATCCAGGTCCCATCTCCTTAAATTCCCACCTTTTTGCAGTTTCTTCAGTTGTAATCTATAGTACATAACAAATAGATTGTGGTTAGAGTCCACATCTGTCCCTGGTGATGTCTTACAATTTAAAACCTGGTTCCTAAATCTCTGTCTTACCATTATATAATCTATCCAGGTTTCTTCCATGTATACAACCTTCTTTTATGTCTTTTATCCATTGTGGATGTGGAACACTGCGACTGTGGTGTGAAAAGGTTTTCAGAAATTACTGCAACCAGTCGCCTTTTATGTAGATGTATTTTATTTAACCATGAGCAGCTCGAAACCGGTCATGGTTAAATAAAATACATCTACATAAAAGGCGACTGGTTGCAGTAATTTCTGAAAACCTTCTTTTATGTTTCTTGAAGCAAGTGTTAGCTATTATTAAGTTAAGCACAGTGCAAAATTCTACCAGGCGGCTTCCTCTTTCATTCCTTACCCCCAATCCATATTCACCTACTACGCTTCCTTATCTTTCCTTTTCCTACTATCGAATTCCAGTCACCCACGACTATTAAATTTTCGTCTCCCTTCACTACCTGAATAATTTCTTTTATCTCATCATACATTTCATCAATCTCTTCGTCATCTGCGGAGCTAGTCGGCATAAAAACTTTTACTACTGTGGTAGGCATGGACTTCTTATCTATCTTGGCCATAATAATGCGTTCACTATGCTGTTTGTAGTAGCTTAGCCGCATTCCTATTTTTTATTGATTATTAAACCTACTCCTGCATTACCCCTATTCGATTTTGTATTTATCACCCTGTATTCACCTGACCAGAACTCTTGTTCCTCCTGCCACCGAACTTCACTAATTCCCACTATATCTAACTTTAACCTATCCATTTCCCTTTTTAGATTTTCTAACGTACCTGCCCGATTAAGGGATCTGACTTTCCACGCTCCGACCCATAGAACGCCAGTTTTCTTTTTCCTGATAACGACGTCCTCTTGAGTAGTCCCCGCCCGGAGATCCGAATGGAGGACTATTTTACCTCCGGAATATTTTACCCAAGAGGACGCCATCATCATTTAACCATACAGTAAAGTTGCACGCCCTCGGGAAAAATTACGGCTGTAGTTTCCCCTTTCTATCAGCCGTTCGCAGTACCAGCACAGCAAGGCCTTTTTGGTTAGTGTTACAAGGCCAGGTCAGTCAATCATCCAGACTGTTGCCCCTGCAACTACTGGAAAGGCTGCTGCTCTCTTCAGGAACCACACGTTTATCTGGCCCCTCAACAGATACCCCGCCGTTGTGGTTGCACCTACGGTGTGGCCAAGTGTATCGCTGAGGCACGCAAGCCTCCCCACCAACGGCAAGGTCCATGGTTCGGGGGGGGGGGGGGGGGGGGAGGGGAAGGAAGTGTTATAGATCCTCTATTATTCCTCATCTATATTAATGACATAGGAGACAATCTGAGTAGCCGTCGATTGTTTGCAGATGACGCTTTTATTTACCGACTAGTCATCAGATGATCAAAACGAATTGCAAAACGATTTAGATAAGATATCTGTATGATGGTGCGAAAAGGATTGTGTTAAGTTATACACATGAGTACTAAAAGAAATCCGCTATATTTCGATTAGGTGATAAGTCACACACATCTTAAGGCTGTAAATTCAACTAAATACTTAGGAATTACAATTACAAATACCCTAAATTGGAACGATCACATAGATAATATTGTGGGTAGAGCAAACAAAAGACTTCGATTCATTGGCAGAACACTTAGAAGGTGCAACAGGTCTACTGAAGAGACTGCTTACACCACGCTTGTCCGCCCTATTCTGGAGTATTGCTGTGCGGTGTGGAATCCGCATCAGGTGGGACTGACGGATGACACCGAAAATGTTCAAAGAAGGGAGGCTCGTTTTGTGCGAGTATTATTGCGAAATAGGGGAGATAGTACCACAGACGTGATACGTGAATTGTAGTGGCGATCATTAAAACAAAGGAGTTTTCCGTTGCGACGGGATCTTCTCATGAAATTTCAATCATCAGTTTTCTCCTCCGATTGCGAGAACATTCTGTTGGCACCCAACTACATAGGGAGAAATGATCATCACGATAAAATGAGAGAAACCAGGGCTCGCACAGAAAAATTGAAGTGCGCGTTTCTCCTGCGCACCGTTCGAGAGGGGAACGGTAGAGAGACAGCTTGAAGTTGGTTCATTGACCCTCTGCCAGGTATTTTATTGTGCATAGTAGAGTAATCACGTAGACGTAGACGTAATTAAATGTTTTACCTTCAGTCTGTACTCACCTGTACGTGACTGTATTATTTTACTCCATTTGTTTTACGGGCATTGCATTAGCTTTACGTCGTGATTATCTGTGCATAACGTGCAATATTGACCTCAGTTTAGTATGTTCTTTTTTACGATTATATGACATACATATTATGCTCCCTTGTTTACGTTAACGCAGTGCGTAACTCTTATTTTATTCCTTAATTTATCTGAAACTTTGGTGTAAGTTTCTGCACACTTTGGTATTGTTATGTTTTTACATATTACCAGTGAATATAAGACTTGCACGACCCCCTTTTGTTATCTGTTTCATACTGTTACCATTGTTATCTGTACACAGGGGCCCGAAGATGACGTAACATATCGCCGAAACTGGTGCCTCAATAAAATAACATCCTGGAAATTTACACGGCTGAAAGGTTTGATTTGACATACTGTACTGAACGGCCGAGGTCCCGCAACCGTTTTCTGGAAAGATTGGAAGACCAAACCCTACATGGACAGTGAGGTCGCCGAAAAATCTCCCCATCGTGAATGTTTGGAGCATTAAGGGTTGGGCCGTCCAACCAGCTCGGGATTTTGACGATTTAACGCTCCAGTTGAACAGAATCTGGCACGATATCCCTCAAAAGGACATCCGTCAACTCTATTAGTCACTTCCAAAGCAATTAACTGCTTGCACAAGGGCCAGAGGTGAACCTACACTATGCTGACTTGCACAGTTTGTGAAGCTCTTTCCGCTGCACAAATCATCTAATTTTTGTAATACTATAATCATGTACATCACATCTCCGAATTCCGTACCGGCCGGATAATTCCTTCATGGTATGTTGTTGTTCTTTTTTTGTTTTTTTTTTGCGCTTAGATTGCACAACGCAAGCACTTAATGATGTTTGCCTCATCACAAATGGTTTTTTTTTTTTTTAATTTGTGGTAATGTCTTATGGGACCAAACTGCTGAGGGCATCGGTCCCTAGGCCTACACACTACTTAATTTACCTTAACGTACGCTAAGGACAACACACACACCCATGCCCGGGGGGGAGCCCCACGGACCGTGACAAGGTGTCCTATGTCGTGGCAATGACGGTCCTATATTGAGCATCTGTGTAGTTAATAAATGTAAAAAGATTCATCAGTATTTACACCCCCATATCTTCGAGGCACTTACAACTCCAAAACTGTCCTGATAAGATATGGGATGAGCAGGTTCTGCAGGGAATCTTCTACTCAAGAAACATTTGGAAAACACCCACGAGGAGAAGGAACAGGATGATAGGACGTGTTTTAAGACTCCAGAGAGTAAGTTTCATGATACCAGATGGAGATGTAGAGGCTAGAAACAGTAGGGGGAGGCAGAGACTGGAATACATACAGAAAATAATTGAGGACAGAGTGTAAGTCCTGCTCTGAAATGAGGGGTTCGGCACAAGCGAGGAATTCGTGGTGGGCAACATCAAACCAGTGAGATGAGCCATGGCCAAAGGAGGAGAAATAAGAAGGTGACAAATTCGTTTGCTCACGGCTATTCAAGTATCCCGTCGAATAGAAGCAGGGTCGGAACCCGTGCAGCTGTATGACATCATTCCAGAAAACCAGTCGCCACGAACGAGTGCATGACTAGGAGCACTTACTGAGGAGCAAAACAAGCACCGGAAACATGTGGAGTCTGCACCGCCTAAAGACTCGGAGATCCAACCTTCCTGAGGCAAGGTAATACTGTTTTCTGGATAGTACCACGGTGTGATGGCCTAACATATAGTGAGTTAGGAGCAAGCACTTCGACGGACATCCTATGGAAATCTATTGTCGAGGCTAAGGAAGACCATCGAATCATCATGGGAAGCTGTCCGAGCGAGTACTTAAAAAAAAATGGCTCTGAGCACTATGGGACTTAACAACTGAGGTCATCAGTCCCGTAGAACTTAGAACTACTTAAACCTAACTAACCTAAGGACATCATACACATCCATGCCCGAGGCAGGATTCGAACCTGCGACCGTGGCGGTCTCGCGGTTCCAGACTGTAGCGCCTAGAACCGCTCGGCCACCCCTGCCGGCGAGCGAGTACTATTGCTCCACAACGACCCAGCTCATTTTGCTTACGACACAGTTACATGCACTGCTTTTCACGTAAACCACATTTTCCCGACTCACCATTTTCTCCTCTTGTGACATTCATTGTCTTCCTCTTTTCTCAGATGAGGAAACCCTTGCTTGCTAGGAATTTACAGAATGACGACAAAATAAATTTCGAGGCGGGGCTTACACTGAACACCTGAAACACAGAGTTGTACAACCAATGTCCCCATCGATACATCGGCCTTTGGGAAAAGTGTGTCCCACGGGAGGGTGAATATGTAGAAGGGCTAACACCACCAACATTTTCATTTTCATGGCCGTAACTTGATTTTTTTCCGAGAAAATTTGAACTTGATGGGTACCAGTACGTCTCACATATGCATACGCGTCGACGAGCGAAGAATTGGTCGACAAAAAATCAATAGCATTACGCAAAGCTACCGGGAGATAGTGGTCGCTTCAGGGTTCATACATTTTGCTTGACATACACTGATTTCACTCGGTTGATTTAATTGAAGCCTCGGATGTAAGTATGGTAAGTCGCAAGTTTGTTGTTTCAAGACGTTACGCAGTTAAGTTTCAATAAAATCTCATAAATAAGAGTCCTCCTCCTCAGCTGAGTGACAAGAGCATCTGACTGCACTGCAGCGGGCCTAGGTTCACTTCCCGGCCAGGTCGGGATGTTTATCCTCTCGGGTACTGGATGTTGTCCTCATCACCATATCATCATGGACACTCAAGTCATCCAATTTGGCGTCAAATGAAAAGACTTACAACTCGGAGGCCGAACTTCCTCAGGTGGGGACTCCCGGCAGTCAATGTCATACAATAATTTCATTTGATATTTGAAGCACATCCATTGCTTATTTTACTGTTCCAAATCCTTAGTTTGTAAAAACGGAATACTTACAGTACCACTTTGTTGTCTGTTCGGCCGACTGTTTAAAACCCTATTTCTCAGGAACGTGGAGACGTATGAAATTGAAACTTATGTCTAATATTGAGGCCTACGGTCGTTTGGAGACGTAAAAAAAGTGAAGCTCCGATGTCAGTATGTCATAGATTTTGATACTGGCAAACTTACTCATCAAAGCAGGCCATCTCGTTGGCAGACAACATTGTAGGTCGGGCAATCACAGCTACGCGTAATCATCTTGGGTATTAATAAACCAATTCAGCTGTATTTAGTACGCAGCTGAAGCGGTTTATTAACGCCCAAGATAAGTCATCAAAATCTATAGGGTACTTCCCGTTGACCTATAATCATGAAATTTGACAATAAGCAATGTTTCACACGACAGCTAAAGGAAAATATCCGAAAATAGTTGTTTTGTGATAATATCAAACGAAAAAATTATTTTTGTCATTTTTTATCAGACTGTGTGTCTGCTGTCCATCTCTGAAGATCCTTTTCTTTTAAGACCGGGGAGACATATCATATTGAACTTTGGGTCACATACTAATGTATATGGTCCCTTGGCGGGAACAAAAGCTAGCTTCTTAGTCAACGCAGTCAAAAAATACAGCCATTTATGCCAGATGTATCTCTGCTCGCAAAATTACTAATGAAAGCCTACAGGCGTCTTGCCATCGACGTAGAACATCAAATTAAAGTTTCACGAAAGTGACGCTATCCCTGGAACCGTTATCTCACCAGATCACTGTCAGTAACAGGCAAAAATCATCCAACCCCTCGATTTCCAACTCACGAAATAGACGACCTGTCCGCACATATAATTAAGTTTCTACGGATGTGTTAGTGCGCGGGTCGTACTCGCACCTGACCAATCTTTTTAATTTTTCTTATTATTGTTCTGATAACTCATTGTTTCCAAATGTTTCTAAAGCAACGACTTATTCTTAAAATCACAAATTCTACATAAAATTTTATTCCTAAAATACGTTGAGAGGCACCCACATGCCTTGCTCATGCTGTGGCATCAAGCAGTCAGGCCTGCAAGATGAGTCTGCCAAGCGAGTGGATTCATTCTTACTTATATAGTAACATGAACTCTAGTACACACACTTAAGTAACAAGTTATCTTCCTATATGATTAATACGCAACGGAAACACGCATCTGACTATCAGTAATTTACAGAACTCTGACTGTACACTACGCACTGGCAGTACCACATTTTCTTTTTGTCTTTTATTTAACGGCTTTTGTCAACACGTGGCCACCGCACTGAATATGAATGGCGCGCACACACTATAAATTCGGGACATTACGATAACATACACTTCGAAGGAAAAATCCACCAATATTTTTCTTTTCACTATCTTATTTATTCCGATAAATTCTCTAACCTAAACACACAAATTCTACAACCTACAACAATAACACATAAGAAATTCCGCCCAGTGGGCATGGCTTTACAATGGTGAATCTCTATATTATGGTCTCGTAATTACTTTTAACGCTACAGTGCACTTTCTGGATAGGATGGTGGATCTTTTATTATACCTCACACTTCGATTCTCACAATCATCATCACTAAACTTTCCTCCAGACCGAGCGGTACCGAAGGAACAAGCATAACCCACTAATCTTTTAAAACTACCTTGCTACTCTCCCACGCATACCACACATACCCAAATTACATGACATACACCACACTACAACATGAAATACTACACAGGGAATAGTCACAACATTATCACTTCCAGCTTTCCCACTTCAATTAATATTTATCCCAGTTTCACACGACACTGCCCCACTTTGTAATTCTACTTTCCTACTATGAACTCTGGAGATATTTGCACGTCTTCCTGTGCAATGCAAGCCAAGTGGCGTTGCTGGATAGACGGCCGACTCACCTTGATTCTCTCTCAGAGTTT
The DNA here is from genome assembly GCF_023864345.2 of Schistocerca serialis cubense. Taxonomy (NCBI): domain Eukaryota; kingdom Metazoa; phylum Arthropoda; class Insecta; order Orthoptera; family Acrididae; genus Schistocerca; species Schistocerca serialis. The sequence goes on along the minus strand of NC_064649.1, from coordinate 71,972,799 downwards.
CAATCAAGCGTCACATGGAATCCTATCACGTAAAGTAATATTAAGAACATCACACACGCGAGTCCTCAACTGATACCATGGACGAGTACTTCTCTTTATCCTTTGTCTCATACACAGATTGAGACTCACACAGCTCTCACCACGTGGAAGTACTCGTCTCTAATTTCAAGTCCTGCACACGCCATTTCTTAAATATTTCAACTTATGGTACACACGCTATTTCTTAAATATTTCAACTTATTGTACACACGCTAGTAATTCAGCTTAACTTAAGCACACGGAAGTATTTCAACTTATTGCTACACGAGGTTTCATTGTGACCATTGGTCACTTCTGAAGATTACTACAATCCCTTTAATATTACCTGCCTGACATTTAATTCTCCCCACAAAAGTTCCTGAAATAGAGAAATTATTATTTCAAACTACTCTTAAATATTCCACATGCATACCATATCTCCACTCTTTCGTCATTACGGAGCACAACTAAAACAGGTCTTAACAGCACAAGATCCAGCGGCAGAGTGCTGAAACATGGCCGTTCTCTAGGTCCTCTCCCATCTCTGTCGAGGTGGGGGAAGCACCTTGCCACATTTCAGGTGCTCAAAGCTCTGGTAAATTTCATCTCTTTGGTCCCACCAAAGGTGGCCAAAGGATCGACTCAAAGATGATCATATATTCACATTCACTATCTGCGGTTAGCAGACGACCATACATTCATTCATTTCACAGATCTCACCAAACTGGATGTAGGGATTTACTTTGTGGGAGTGCACATGTGATCCATTAAATAAATAAATTGTCATTCTTTCCCACACTGGTATCCGACTTCGCTGTATTAATTGAAATTGAGTTATTTTACAAAAAAAAATGTGTAGTTCTGACAAAAATACTGAAGTATGTTGTACCTATTTTTCAATGTCGGGCGGTACTGTACCCTTTCAACGTAAATGGATAATTAACATGGTTCACTTACATACTGAGTGCAGTTAGCATGGGTTAGCATTAACTTACCAATGTTTACTTCCCAGGCGAGTTCACTGAATGTTACCGTGAAACCTGTCAAAAATACAGGTTCAGTAGGTCCGAGTTGTTTCAGGTTATGATACTAAAATTTTCAGTACCATGTTTTGAAATAATGAAGTATAGTAATCTTAAACATAAGTCTACGCATCAACAGTATATGAAATTCATGTTACTGTCGCCCAACTACAGCATGTAAATAATGTTAAGGACTACCCTTCACATTTCTGTCATCACTCTGCCACGTAAATTCAGGTAAACTGTGGAAAGAGGCACAATATATGAGGGGTATTCATTTATTAAGGCCCGATCGGTCGTCAAATATGAACCATCGTTACAATCGGATCAAGCTTTGCACCGATGTCTTGGGAAATGTCTCTAATACGTCTGTCGATGGCGGCAGGTCACTCTTTTCAGTTGTTAGTGCACAGTGAGCATGTAAACGTGCCAACAACAATTGGCTATTTTCCAACGTGAAAAATATGGTTCGGGTTGTCGTTATTCTTGTTGATTATAACATTCAAATAGCATTTACGGTCAATATTCTCACAAAATAGCTGCTACTATTATGTAATTAAAGCTTAAAAATCATTAAATATCAACATTCGGTCATGCGATCGAAAACGCTCTTATTGGCTGAAGCTCTGGTGACGTCACAGACTAGGAGTAAGACGAAGCTATACGTGTATTACAGGAGTGTTTCCTGAAGTTACGACGTTTTTCTGCATACAGTTTAGCTATTTAGTGATGGAAAACGCAGTTAAACTTTAAAGTAACAACAGAAAAGAATTTTGTGAACGCCGATAGTGGAAACATAGCGAAAGTTGATGTGTTTAGAGCGGCGATCTGTGCAATGATAGAAATTCTTTTCCTTGCTCCCAGCAACATAATGAAACTCGCTCAAAACTAAGGAATGGTAGAACTTTTGCAAATGGGTTTGTATATTAGAACTAGATTGTCGACTACCAGTCATGAGCTGCGACCCAAAGTTAAAAATGGTTCAAATGGCTCTGAGCACTATGGGACTTAACTTCTGAGGTCATCAGTCCCCTAGAACTTAGAACTACTTAAACCAAACTAACGTAAGGACATCACACACATCCATGCCCGAGGCAGGATTCGAACCTGCGACCGTAGCGGACGCACGGTTCCAGACTAAAGCGCCTAGAACCGCTCGGCCACCCCGGCCGGCACCCAAAGTTCGCTCACTGGCGTGACGTATAGTGTATACAGCTGCAGTTCAAGAAGTCATATGTTCGAATCCAGGAATGGTCATTTATTTTTAATAATTTCACACGAAATACGAAAATAGCGTTAGCATGAACTGATTGTAGCAGTTGTTTCGATGGTGGCCTGTGTTATATATAGCTTCAGATTACTCTGTCTGAGAAATGAACAACCGAGGATAAATGCATTTACTTTGCCGACAAACAGTTCACTTTTTTTTTTTTTGGAAAGCATTGCTAGTAATGTAGATATCGCAATACGCCCACAGTACGAGGTTTTGTATACGGAGAGAAATAAAGCGTGTATAACATGCAGGCATCACAAACATAAGCGATCTGATGTTTGTGAATGTAAACTATCGTCAGTGTCTGAAGCAGACTTACTTCATCTTTATGTAAGATGACTAACTTTAAAAGCTTGCTGGCCGCGGTGGTCTCGCGGTTAAGGCGATCAGTCCGGAACCGTGCGACTGCTACGGTCGCAGGTTCGAATCCTGCCTCGGGCATGGATGTGTGTGATGTCCTTAGGTTAGTTAGGTTTAAGTAGTTCTAAGTTCTAGGGGACTGATGACCACAGAAGTTAAGTCCCACAGTGCTCAGAGCCATTTGAACCATTTTTTAAAAGCTTAAACAATAAAGATCATAGCTGGACAGTACGATGATAAAAACAGTTTCTAATAAGGTAAAAAGGGTGTGGTCACATCAACTACAAAATATGTTTTGAACATGACGTGTGTGACAGCGATTGTAAATGTAAGCGCAAGTAAACAGCAATGATTACGCAGTAATACTCTGTTTATGGTTGGTGTTGTGAACTTTTGTACATCTGAAGATGAGAGGACTGTCGAGTCGTTTGACAAGTAAGCTAATATATTCGATCGAGTTGGATTTGAAATAGCGATCTATGCATATAATCTTATGAAATTTTTCAGTTCAGTGCTCTACCACCTGAGCTACCGAATGACGCGCGTGAATTTGGATATAATGACAATTTTTACCGAGAATTTTATAACGTTGAAGGACGCTGTCCTTCCTCGTAGTAGCGGGAAAGTAGGTAAACTCCTGTTAACTTCACAGTACAAAATTTTTTTAATGAAGTTAGTAAACTTGTGCGTCGGCGTGGTGCTGGTACGGTGCAACCACACTTTACGCATCTTCTCATTCTCTGCAACACTCGCAAACAATTTTTCAGCAGTTTTTGTAGACGTATTTGTACAATGTGGTACTACACAACACTTGTAAAACATTTTCCGAAACGTTCTTGTAAATTCCAAACTAGGACATCACTGTGAATTAGTATTATGACAGAAGGAGCAGCGAGGTAGCCAGTGACGTCACAGTCATCACATGATGACTAATGGAGCGTTTTAGCGGGCCTTCAAATTATTTGAAGTTCATTTCTGATTTTATAAAAGAATACAAAAATTGAAGAGGAAAAGAACGTGTTACAAGCCTAAAATGACATAAGTAATAATTTTAGACAATTTTCAGAAAACAGTCAAATACCCTATTCTGTCTCCCCCCAAGTATGACAGTCCGCCGAGGGGTTTCGCCTGATTTCATGCTTCCCCACATAACGTACCTGTCATGCATTCCCTTCTCGTGACAAAGTTGAAATGGGAAGTTCTACCTCAACCACTGTATTCTCCAGATATTCCTCTCTCTGACTGTTACCTTTCTCCATCTATGACGCACGAACTAGCTGTCTAGCATTTGCGGTCAAATGAACAAGTGCAAAATGGGATCTATTCATGGCTCCCCTCAAAAGATGCCCAGTGTATACACTGTGGGATTCGTATGCTGCCCTAAAGCTAGGAGAAAGCAGTGGCCAACGATTGCCAATAGTTTGAATCGTGAATTTTTTTAAGTTTTTCAAATAAAGTCTCGAACTTCGAGAAAAAACGGCGGAAACAAAGTTGTAGACCTAGTACTTCAGAAATTTCTTGGGTTGAGTGAAGCCAAAGTGAAACCAGGTGTGGTTGTTGACCCTCAGATTAGACCCCTGATTCAAGATTTTGATTCTGTGACAGTTTTGAGCCTTCTTGAACGATTGGACTGGAATTCTTTCAAAAAACTGATTGTTATCACTGGAAACAAGAGAGCAGGCAATACTGATGTGTTTGTCAACGAACTACTGCAGTCTTACCGTAACCACGGTTGTAACATGTCGTTAAAACTGCACGTTCTTTATTCACACATTGATTCTTTTGCTGCTGGTGCTCTTGGACAAGTCTCCAATGAACATTCGGAAATATTTCATTAGACCCCATCTACATTGCAGCAACGCTATCAGGGGCAATGTGCATCAAGTGTGGTTGACAACTGTTGGACACTATTGCAGTATAGTACTGCCACACATATAAGCCGCAGCAAAGGTCCAGACATAATTTAGGCACGTAAGAAAATGTATTTCATTATCATTTCATGCTCTTCGACAAAAAAAAAAAGTCCGAGTAGGCCTTGAAGGCCCAACGGTTACCGACCGACCGCCGTGTCATCCTCACGTCTTATGCGTCACTGCATGTGGGTACAGAGGGGCATGTGATCAGCACACCACTCTCCCAGCCGTTGTCAGTTTTCGTGATCAGTGTCGCTACTTCTCAGTCAAGTAGCGACTCAACTGTTCCAAAAGGGCTCAGTGCACCCCGATTGCCAACATCACTCAGCAGGCCCGGACGGTGACCTATCCAAGTACTAGCCTCGCCCGACAACGCCTAACACGGGTGGTCTGACGGGAATCACTGTTACCACTGTGGCAAGGCCGTTTCCATTACATGCTATTTGCGTTGATAAATTAGCATTTATAGACGAACTATCGTTTAAGGATGGACATAGGACAAAATGCATTCTTGTACTTAAACAGGCTATTGAAAAGTGTGGAACATATTTTTTGTTTAAGGTGGTAGTTGGTGTGAAATTAATTTTCAGGTTTCTGCTACCCAGGACTGCTCTATTTTTCTCAAATTTAATAGGAGAACTTTTCTCACGGAAAAGATAACGGAAAGGTGCTGCACAGGATTGTTCAGCTAGTAATTCTTAAGTTCTATACGAAATTTTAATATATTAGCTTTTATATTCCTGAGAAGAAGTACCTAAGCCTATAGCTCAAAAGCCAGTTTACGGCAATTTGCATTTAAAGTTTTTATTCCAATTTTTGACAGCGACTAATGCTGTGTAAGACGTGTATATTTCTATTGTCTATTTTCAAACCACAATTTATGAAAGATGTTTATATTTTATTAATAGGATGAAGTAGTAATAATTAATATTTGTCATGTTGGAAATAACTGTGGTAACAGGGAATGTCTGCACCAAAGTGTTGTTGGCAGGAGAGACCGCACATTGATATAATTTTAAAAAGGGCGGGAGCCACCGCGTATGGATACATTTTAAGAAAAGAGCGGGAAAGACCACGCATTGATACATTTTGTGATGGTAGCAGGGATTGTCTGCACCAGAAAGAATTGTTGGCGGGACAGACCGCACTTTAGCGTTCGTAGGAAGTCAGTAGTAAGCGTGATGTGAAGCGAGTCAGTAACAGGTCTGAAGCGAGAGGTTGAGAGGAGCGGTGTGCCTGCCAGCCACCAGCTATGAGATTATAAACGGGTGTACAGAGACATCAGCTAACTATTATCATGTAGTAGTAGTAGTAGTAGTAGTAGTAGTAGTAGTAGTTGTTGTTGTGGTCTTCAGTCCTGAGACTGGTTTGATGCATCTCTCCATGCTACTCTATCCTGTGCAAGCTTCTTCATCTCCCAGTACCTACTGAAACCTACATACTTTTGAATCTGCTTCGTGTATTCGTCTCTTGGTCTCCCTCTACGATTTTTACCCTCCACACTGCCCTCCAATACTGAACTGGTGATCCCTTGATGCCCCAGAACATGTCCTACCAACCGATCCCTTCTTCTAGTCAAGTTGTGCCACAAACTTCCTTTCTCCCCAATCCTATTCCACACTTCCTCATTAGTTATGTGATCTACCCATCTAATCTTCAGCATTCTTCTGTAGCACCACATTTCGAAAGTTTCTATTCTCTTCTTGTCCAAAATATTTATCGTCCATGTTTCACTTCCATACATGGCTACACTCCATACAAATACTTTCAGAAACGACTTCCTTACACTTAAATCTACACTCGATGTTAACAAATCTCTCTTCTTCAAAAATGCTTTCCTTGCCATTGACAGTCTACATTTTATATCCTCTCTACTTCGACCATCGTCAGTTATTTTGCTCCCCAAATAGCAAAACTCCTTTACTACTTCAAGTGTCTCATTTCCTAATCTAATTCCCTCAGCATCGCCTGATTTAATTCCACTACATTCCATTATCCTCGTTTTGCTTTTGTTGATGTTCATCTTATATCCTCCTTTCAAGACACTGTCCATTCCGTTCAACTGCTCTTCCAAGTCCTTTGCTGTCTCTGACAGAATTACAATGTCATCGGCGAACCTCAAAGTTTTTATTTCTTCTCCATGGATTTTAATTCCTACTCCGAATTTTTCTATTGTTCCCTTCACTGTTTGCTCAATATACAGATTTAATAACATCGGGGAGAGGCTGCAACCCTGTCTCACTCCCTTCCCAACCACTGCTTCCCTTTCATGACCCTCGACTCTTATAACTGCCATCTGGTTTCTGTAAAAATTGTAAATAGCTTTTCGCTCCCTGTATTTTACCCCTGCCACCTTCAGAATTTGAAAGAGAGTATTCCAGTCAACATTGTTAAAAGCTTTCTCTAAGTCTACAAATGCTAGAAACGTAGGTTTGCCTTTCCTTAATCTATCTTCTAAGATAAGTCGTAAGGTCAGTATTGCCTCACGTGTTCCAACATTTCTATGGAATCCAAACTGATCTTCCCCGAGGTCAGCTTCCACCAGTTTTTCCATTCGTCTGTAAAGAATTCGCGTTAGTATTTTGCAGCCGTGCCTTATTAAACTGATAGTTCGGTGATTTTCATATCTGTCAACACCTTCTTTCTTTGGGATTGGAATTATTATGTTCTTCTTGAAGTCTGAGGGTATTTCGCCTGTCTCATACATCTTGCTCACCAGATGGTAGAGTTTTGTCAGGACTGGCTCTCCCAAGGCTGACAGTAGTTCTAATGGAATGTTGTCTACTCCCGGGGCTTTGTTTCGGCTCAGGTCTTTCAGTGCTCAGTCGAACTCTTCACGCAGTATCATATCTCCCATTTCATCTTCATCTACATCCTCTTCCATTTCCATAATATTGTCCTCAAGTACATCGCCCTTGTGTAGACCCTCAATATACTCCTTCCACTTTTCTGCTTTCCCTTCTTTGCTTAGAAGGAGGAAGAGGAACTAATATTATTGAACTTCTTTGTTGAGAAACTCAAGACTACTGAAGGAACGTTTGGGCAATGCTAGTTGTAAGATTATTGTAAAAAAATAGGTCCCATTTGAGCGTTTGTAATATGATTTCATTCAGAATATAATTAATTTTTGCCATCAATATTGCATTACTGATTATAATCCATCCCAAAAACTATCAGCGTAAAACTTTACAAAATTTTATTGTTGTCAAGAAAAACTTTAACTATGAGTTACGTAACTTCAGTCAAATTAATTAAAGATTAACGTCAGCTTTACTATTAAAGATTAACGTCAGCTCTGGTAATAAATACACCTACTTATGACAGCCCACCAGCAGCTAATAGAATATAGTAAAACAAAGTAAGAATATTCATGTCGCAGTTCGATGTAGTAGTCAGATGGCGATCCAATAACATTAAAAAAAATGGTAAAGAGCAGTTTTGGGTTATTGCAGGTAACGACTGAGGACCACGACGACGACACATTCTATGTTTCGTCGAAATAATCAGAAAATCACTTTTAATAAGTAGCATTTAAATTTGTATGCGAAGATTGAGAAAGAGAATTAATTTCAAAGGGAAGATTTCATTTGTTATTATTAAGCAAGAGATAAAAATCCTAAGGGAAGGTTTCATAGGTTATTGTAGAAGGGAAGGTTGCATAACAAGAGATATAGAGGAGACGGAAAAATTTCAGCTGCCCATACCCATAATTTTTATTCCCTTCCTCGTCTTGCTGCAGTAATCTCTGCCCCTGCCTCCTTTGCCTAGTCGACTTTTGCATTTTTTCTTCTGCTGCCTGTGCTTTGTTCAGTCGCGCTTCATCGATACTAAAAAGTGTTCAAATGTGTGTGAACTGCTAAGGGACCGAACAGCTTAGGTCATCGGTCCCTAGACTTACACACTACTTAAACTAACCTATACTAAGAACAACACACACACACAGCCATGCCCGAGGGAGGACTCGAACCCCCTCGCAGTTGTTGACATGAGGCCTCTAACCGCGCGGCCACTCCGCGCGCCTTTCGTCGATGCTTCTGAGTGAGTATCTTCAGTGTGAGTGCACCCCGGTGGAAACCTAGTCTCGGCAGGCACTTAATCCTACCTACATTTCCACTACTGAACACTAGACAGGCATCACAAGCAGCTCTCTTCACAACAATTGAGGACATAAGTATTTTTTTTTTTTTGACAACGCATGCACATAAGTGATTGTAGCTATCATTTGTAGTCTGTGTTTTCCTATGTAAAATTTATTTCAGCAGCTCAGGATTGGCTAGGTACCTAGAAGTTGGTTTCATAACATCTAAAACAGCAAGTGGAAAACATGTTACTGGGTTTATGTCCTTCCATTTGCTTCTGCCTGAAGATATTTGCACCACGATATGTTACAAAGGGGATGTTGAGGATTCACACTTAGGAGCAGTGTCCGTAACACTGCGATTTAAATTTCCTGTACTTCACACACTAAATTTGACATTTCCTCACTTTTCTGAATATGCGTCCACTATTACGACCCATTTCCACGAAAGCAGGTTGATATATGCAAAACTAAAAACTGAAATAAGTTTGTACCACATACAATTCTAAAGAAGCACGTTGTAAACAAATCAAGAGGCAAAGATAATCTTTCTCGCAGCTTTTTAGACTCATTTTAAGATCGTTTAGATTGTGTGAACGAAAACTTAACGCACAAAAAATTTCTACCATAGAGAAGGTGTGGGTCATAGCATAGAAAGAGTTGGCGTGGCACACGTAGAAACATTTTTAAAACATATTTCTAGCCAGAATTCGGTTATGAAACTTTGCGATGTTATTCTTAAAGAATCAATCTGATAAATTACGCTGTTAAAAAAATTCTAATTTTTTTTCGAAATTTTGTCTTACATCTGACCTTCAGCAATAACGGTACGCAATTAGTTACTAGTACAATTTAGACAAAAACTGTGGGTGCTATGGAAAAAGCAGCGGCAGATTCGTGTTCAGCAGGTAGAAATACGTTCGGATAACCTATTATAGTGCTCGAAAATTTTAGAAAGTTGAATTTTGTAGACCAGTGTAATGAAACAGCGCAGGCCGAGAGGACAGTGTGACAACTGAACTCCGTCCTTTGGAATAATAATAGAACAAAAAGCACTGAACAGGCGATATATCGTTCAAAAATGGCTCTGAGCACTATGGGACTTGACATCGATGGTCATCAGTCCCCTAGAACTTACATCTACTTAAACCTAACTAACCTAAGGACAGCACACAACACCCAGCCATCACGAGGCAGAGAAAATCCCTGACCCCGCCGGGAATCGAACCCGGGAACCCGGGCGTGGGAAGCGAGAACGCTACCGCACGACCACGAGATGCGGGCGATATATCGTTCAATTGTTCAAAACGTCGCTAGGTGCGGAGCAGAAACGTAGAAACTAAACAAGCCTAGGAGAATCAAGCTGTTTGTGCTAGAGATGGATTTTTTGCAGGCGAAATTGTGGAAGATCCTAGGTGGAGCAACATAGGAGAGGTTACTGATGTCGATAAGTCAATAATAGACATCATGGAGGTGAAACGTCTCAAATCCTATGGACGTCTAGAAAGGACGAACGAGAGCCGATGCTCGAAGAAAGTGTGGCAATGGACCCTAGCGGAAAATAGAAAGCGTGGACGACTTAGGGGGAGTTGCGGTCGGCACGTCCGGAACGCGATAGATGCCAGAGGACTACAAGAGACTGGCACCATCGGAAGAAGTGGATGGAATACGGAAGTCGAGAAGCAGCACCAAGCGTAGAATACTCGCAATACTTCTGCTCGTCCAGCTATGGAAAACATTTTCTCCAGTCGTTCACGAGCTGCAGAGCCGTTTGGCATCAGCGTGAATCAGGTACTGGAGTCATTTGGTGTGGAGCAAGTACACACACAAATCCAGGTGTGTCACAACCCGCCAACCTGGTTATTGCAGAGGCCCAGAGTAATTTTAGATTTAGTCCAGTACAGGAGGGGTTTCTCTCTTGCCTACGTTTTCAATATGACTTTATACGACGTTTCAAATGTACCACGTACGTCGCTGCTCTGTTTTCCCTGATAGTGTCCTCAAGATCCGGTTACCTTTAGACTTAACTGTCTCCGACGCCAAATTATACACGATCTTGCGGGCGCTGGCGTACATAAGATGGGTTGTGCCTGCTAAATTTCTCTTTCGACTCTACACGAGTGTCCATAAACCCTCTGCAATATTTGTACACAGCAGGTAAAGTGGTCCAGGATGTCCAGGACCCCCTTGTCCACTTACAAAGGCTGGGGAGGGGGTGTCTTCCTGATATGCACCGGGGTATGTATTTATTAGTTAGTTAGTTAGTTACATGTTCCACAGATCATTTGAACGATTCTTTTATCGAAACAATGTGGAACGAGTCAGTTTACAGGATATGTATAAATAATTAGTGTAAACATTAATGAAGAAATTATCAGTTTTCAAGTAGAAATTCGTCAATGGAATAGGAAGTGTCCAGCAGAAATAATTTTAAATTACATTTAGAACTTGCTTCACTACCTGTTAGACATTCAACGTTGTTGGGAAAACGATCAAAATTTTTTGTTGCTGCATGTTTATCTCCTTTCTGAGCCACTTTAACAATGGGTAATAAAGGCCATTTTTCCCCTATAGCGTAGTATGTATCGACATCACTGTCTCGTCAAATTGTGATGGATTGTTTATGACGAATTTCACTAGCTAATATATTTATTCCGACGGCGCAGCTAAAACGCATATCATTCTTACTGCTCGCTTTGTGATGAGTTGCCGCAGAAACTTATTGCATAGTACATTATTGAGTGAAAATACGAAAAATTTTGTTGAGAGGTTGATACGTCTGTTTCCAAAATTAGCAATTATACGAATAGCAAAAGCAGCTGAACTTAATTGTCTGAGAGACTCAGTAACATGATTCTTCCAGTTCAAGTTTTAGTCAATATGTACACCCAAAAATTTGGAGCTTTCTACCATATTTACTGACTCCAGCGCATGTGCTGCATCAATTGTTGGCGTGATTGTGTACAGAGTTGAAAGTAGCAAGTTCTTGAAAATGTAGGAAGCGTCCATTTTTGGAGAACTACTTAACAATTCTTTGAAAATATGATTTAACAACTCTTCTGTTACCTCCTCTGTAATGGAATTTTTTGTAGCAGTAATATCATCTGCCCCGTGTGGTGTTTGCTAGTACCCCATCGGGCGCCTCCCCAGGTTGCAGATAGGGGAATGCTCACCAGATATAGAGGGTGCCGGGGAAATAAAATACCCGGGGTGGGCCAAAACTAGCACGGGCAGGAGAAACTCGCTCAGCCGCGGTGAAGACAACCCTCCTAGGGGTAGAGTACCCCAAAATCAAGATTCCTGGTCCTCCAGGTTGGGGGCTGTGCAGAGGGCTACCAAACCACTCATGTAAAAAAAAAAACGAAACGGTCAGGATACTCAACGCCAGCCTCGGAAACAGGACAGGATTTGTCAGCAGCTCGTGGTCGTGCGGTAGCGTTCTCTCTTCCCGCGCCCGGGTTCCCGGCTTCGGTTCCCGGCGGTGTCAGGAATTTTCTCTGCCTCTTGATGACTAGGTGTTGCGTGATGTCCTTAGGTTAGTTAGGTTTAAGTAGTTCTAAGTTCTAGGGGACTGATGACCATAGATGTTAAGTCCCATAGTGCTCAGAGCCATTTTTAGGACAGGATTTACTGGAACAAAAACTGGCAAAGCTACGAGGACTTCTCTTTTGGATCATGGGATATCAGAAGCCTGTATCGTCCTGGAACTGCCCAAATACTAGCAAACGAATTAAGAAAATATAGAGTGCAACTGGTAGCTCTCCAAGAAGTAAGATGGCAGGGAACAGGTTCACTGACAACAGCAGACGGGACAATAATGTATGGAGACCGCGGTCAGCGCCATGAATTCGGAACCGGTTTCTTCATTCATAAATCAATAGATGACTCAGTAAGGAAGTTCAAACATGTTAATAGCCGTATATCATACATAACTATTCAGACGCAGTGGTTAGACATTACATTTCTAAATGCACACGCACCCACAGAAGATAAGGATGACAACACGAAAGAAGAATTCTACAGCCAACTGGAACAAACGTACAAATTATTAAGTAGGAACAGTGAGAGAATAGTGTTAGGAGATTTTAACGACAAAGTAGGAAAGGAAGAAATCTACAAGCCAACCATCGGAAATTTTAGCTTACACCAGGAAAGTTCAGAGAATGGGGTTCGACTTATAAACTTTGCAATGACAAATGGCCTCACGAGAAGAAGCACAAAATTTCAACATAAGCGCATTCATTTAGGAACATGGATATCACCAGATGGGAAGGTAGTCAATCAAATAGATCATGTAGCTATCCAGAAACGATTCCAAAGTAGCATTAAAGATGTCAGAACCTTTAGGGGAGTGGATTCTGACACAGACCACAAGTTAATAATATCAAAAATGAAAGTGAAACTCAAAAGGAAAGTAAATAGAAATAGAGAAGAAATTACAAGATATAACATAAGAAACCTGGCGAAAGTAGATATAAAAAAAAAATTTAGAAAAAAATTAAAAGCAACCTAACAAAACCGAGACTGACCAATGCAGAAACACAGGATGTCGAAAGCAGATGGAGACACCTGAAGGGCTGTATTCAAGAAGCAGCTTCCAAAATCATAGGTGAAAGAAAACGACCTAATAAAATTTGGTTTAACACAAAGTGTCAAGAAAAAGTGCTGGAAAGAAGAAATGCGAGGAATGCACGGATTAAAGAAAGGGACAATATGAGATTGAAGGAAAGATACTATAAACTCCACCAAGAAACGCAAAGAGCCCCAAGACAAGAGAAAAGGGAATACTATAACAATATGATCAGAGAAGCAGAGGATGATTTCTAACATCACAGGACATGATAGATGTATCAAAGTACAAAAAAAATCCTTTGGTAAATTCAATAAAAGGGAACAGTTTATAAAGGATCAGTATGGGAAAATACTGACCAACAAAAGTGACATACAAAAAAGATGGAAGACATACTTTTCACAACTTCTCAGCTGCAATGACCCACTCTTACTTAAAATTGGAAGAACCTGATACAACTGATAAGCTGATACATTTACTACCCCATCAGTAAATGAAATACAGCAAGCAATAAAGAAATTAAAGAATAACAAGGCTTGTGGCGAGGACAAGATATACGCTGAGTTATTAAAGAATGGAGGCCCACAACTGGAATTAGAAATACAGGCGTTAATAGGAACAATTTGGGAGACGGAAACTATTCCTGCGGATTGGAAAACTGCAATTGTGTGCCCCATATTTAAGAAGAATGATCCACTAGTTTGTGATAATTACAGAGGAACTGCCTTACTGGATGTCACCTACAAAATCTTATCAAGCTGCCTATTAAACAGGCCGATACCAATAACAGAAGAACTGACTGGGGACTACCAATGCGGTTTCCGCAGAAACAGATCCACATTAGATCATTTATTCAGTCTGAGACAAGTAACTGAGAAAGCGTGGGAATTCAATGTAGATGTCCACATATTAATCGTAGATTTTAAAAAGGCCTATGATAGCATACACCGACAGACACTCCTAAATATAATGAAGGAATTTAAAATACCAGCAAAATTAATCAGATTAGTTAAAATGTGTATCGATGAAACTTTATGTCGCATAAAGACACCGGTAGGAGAAACTGAAGATTTTAATGTGTACACTGGACTGAGACAAGGGGATGCCATTTCACCTATTTTATTTAACCTTGTCCTAGAGAAGTTGATACAGAATTTTCTAAATCCAGTCCACAAGGGATCCAGCTACAGGATGTGAACATTACAAGACTTGTCTATGCAGATGATGTAGCACTAATAAGTAGTTCCAAAAGAGAATTAATCAGAATGATGCAAAATTACTACAAAATTGCTGAGAAAACAGGAATATATGTTAATGAAGAAAAGACAGAATACCTGCTCGTAAGTAAGAAAACCAGGAAAGATGCACATCTGACTGTAGATGGATTCAATTTCAAGACTGTTGACCACTTCAAGTACCTAGGAAGTATTTTTAGTAATAACAACAGATAAAGAAATACATGCCTATTTATCAACAGCAAACAAGACACTTTTTAGTTTCATCAAAATTCTAAGAAAAAGATTACTTAGCAGTAACTTCAAAATCCGCTTATATCAATCTAACATTATACCTGTGATGTGATATGGATGTGAAACAATATTTAGAAAGAAAGATGAAGAAAAACTGTTAATATTCGAAAGAAAAGTACTAAGGAAAATTTTTGGACCTGTATACTACGAAAATAACATGGAATGGAGAATAGGAAGAAATGAAGAATTAAGAGGGCTGTACGAACACCGTAACATCGTCGAAGTGCTCAGGAGGAGAAGGTTGAATTGGACAGGCCATATAGCAAGAATGACAGAGAATAGACTACCTAGAATGGTATTCAGTAGAACAATAGATGGAACGAGAGGAAGAGGGAGACCCAGAATCAGATGGCGGGATAACATTCGGGAGGACACAACTAGGATGAACAGCAACAGCAACTAGACAAACAGCGCATTGGACTGGCAAAAGTGGAAGAGGCTCATAGAGCAGGCGTATGGTCAATAAGGCTTCAATTTTTTTTTGGTGGGATCTAAAATTTAAAAAACCTCTCTCACACCGGTCTGATTTAGCTTCACTGATCAGGATAGTAAAAACATGCGTATATTAAGGGAATTTTCATTCACAAAGCAGGCTTATCACATTAACACAGTTCAATACTGTTCTATCTTGATTAAATTGAGCTGAACTTAGTTTCCATAAGGCAGTGAAGCAATTTCGAAGTCTCGGTGCGACGAAAATTGTCAGTCGACCTCCTGAAAACATTTGTAATAATTATTAACTTTCGGTGATCACATGGGGAAGACCGGAGATCTGCTGGTAAGACCGTGTTAGCCTATTTATTGGAAGTAATAAAATGGATATCTTGAGCATACAAAACGGCAGGTTCATCCAGTGTAAATCAGACGTTCCCCACTGATCCCGTGCAACACAGCGTAGTAAGCAGACACTGTCAATAATAATAATCCGTTAAATAATACGCGAACACACTTACTTTAGTTTAGTTCATGTATTAAATTCCTCCTCATACAGAATCTCATCAAGATGGCGACTAGCTCAACAACACATACATATACATCCTCCTCCTTTCACGGCTAATCGGCAAGATCTCCTTCATTCTTTTCATAAGAGAAAACATTGATAGCAGAGAAGCTATTCCATGGAGTAAATGGACGCTCCAAGGAATAATAGGGCTTGAAACTACTTTGCATTGCAAATCATCGTATATTAAAGTTTAGGAATCGGTAAGATAAGAAGAGATATTTCGAGATTTGTACTGAGTTATACAATTTATAAAATTTCTGAAAATATCGCGGAGAGACCGCTGCAAGAGACATTACAAGGCCCTTGCCACATGTAAAGTAAAAAAAAAAAAGTAAAAGTAATATCATCTGCAAAAAATATTAATTTCGCTTGTTGAATGTTAAGTGGAATATCATTCGCACATATAAGGAACACGAGTGGACCAAAAATTGAACCCTGTGGAATACCCTTTGAGAATTTTTTCCCACCCATCACTGAAATTTCCTGCCTCTCCGACACTGTCTGAATTATTCAGTCAAACCTTCTGCATTCTGTTTGATAAGCATGCCAGTATGTTTACTAAGGGAAACTAAGTGGCGGATATGGCAACTATGGAGACGTGACGCAATAATCAGATAATTCATTATGCTGTCCCTCCCACATACTCCCACCTCACCGTTGAGGTACAGTGTCATATCGACCTTCGTCGTTAATCCTCTCGGCGGATCTGACGCGGAGCAGGCGCACCTCCCCGTGGCAGAAGCGACTCTAACAAGCACAGCTATCCGGGCGTACCCAAATAAACAACGTCTAGCATCCAGTATACACCAGGACCTCCCACGTAGAGACTGTACCTCGAGGCCTGCGCGATACGTGGTCACTATTTTGAGAGCAGTGTGTGGTGACATCAGTGCGGTTGCAATTGAGACGCACGGCGCACAGGCCGGATAGAAACTCGCGGCCGCAGACAAGCCAGGCCCGCGGCGAACCCCCCTCTAGTGGCGCGGCGCTCGGCTCTTGGTATTCTGCACGCGGCCACAGGAGGAGGAGTGGCGACCGTGCGGTCGCTGCCAGCAATGGCGGCGGCTGCGGCGCTGGTGGGAGGACGCGGAAGAACGGCGGGGGCAGTCCTCGCCTCAGGTTCGGAGGACATCGCTAAACTGGCAAAAGCCGCGATGTCAGCACAGAATTCCGATTCTACATCTACATCTATATTTATACTCCGCAAGCCACCCAACGTTGTGTGGCGAAGGGCATTTTACGTTCCGCTGTCATTACCTCCCTTTCCTGTTCCAGTCGCGAATGGTTCCCGGGAGCAACGACTGCCGGAAAGCCTCCGTGCGCGCTCTAATCTAATTTCATATTCGTGACCTCCTCGGAAGGCATAAGTAGGAGGAAGCAATACATTCGATACCTCATCCAGAAACGCACCCTCTCGAAACCTGGACAGCAAGCTACACCGCGATGCAGAGCGCCTCTCTTGCAGAGTCTGCCACTTGAGTTTGCTAAACATCTCCGTAACGCTATCACGTTAACCAAATAACCATGTGATGAAACGCGCCGCTCTTCTTTGGATCTTCTCTATCTCCTCCGTCAACCCGACCTGGTACAGATCCCACACTGATGAGCAGTACTCAAGTATAGGTCGAACGAGTGTTTTGTAAGCCACCTCCTTTGTTGATGGACTACATTTCCTAAGGACTCTCCCAATGAATCTCAACCTGTCACCCGCCTTACCAACAATTAATTTTATATTATCATTCCACTTCAAATCGTTCCGTACGCATACTCCCAGATATTTTACAGAAGTAACTGCTACCAGTGTTTGTTCCGCTATCATATAATCATACAATAAGGGATCCTTCTTTCTATGTATTCGCAATACATTACATTTGTCTATGTTAAGGGTCAGTTGCCACTCCCTGCACCAAGTGCCTATCCGCTGCAGATGTTCCTGCATTTCGCTGCAATTTTCTAATGCTGCAACTTCTCTGTATACTACAGCATCATCCACGAAAAGCCGCATAGAACTTCCGACACCATCTACTAGGTCAAGTCCCGAGCCACTTTGAAAATCTGCGAAGGTGAAATATCCCATACACGATCACATTTGTTAGTCACAATCGCCGTTTTCTACCCGTCCATGGACCAACAAAAATTCTCAGCCTTTTTATTTACGTTAGGTATTGAAAACCCAAGTTCACACATGAAGTCTTCTTTACTTGGCCTGATTGCTAGTTTCGGCTAACAATCCCAAATTCAGACCTAAGATACAGAACAGATTTTTTCCGATGTTAGCAAAATACAAATGCTTACAGAATGCACATAATATTGTAGCGGAGTTCAAAACTATATACACGAAATAATTACAAAATACATTCCATGAAACATCGTTAATTAATGTCGGTGTCATTAAGGCTACACATACACTTGAAAATCTTTCTTAAAATGGCAACATCCATACAACACGTAATCAGAAATACCTTTTCATCGTTCGTATTCAGTGTAATTGTACGATGGTGATAAAACGAAAGGGTTATGTCTTTGCAGCTCAGTAACTGAAATGATGTAAATGTTGATTGTATCATTTACTGACAAGGGAAATTACACATCCCACCCCCCTCAGACTTAGTGCTAAGATGGCCCAGTGGATATGCCGTAAAAAACTGAACACAGATCAAGCGTGAAAACAGGAAGAAGGTTTAGTGAAATGTGAAAAAAAAAAGAAAAAAAATAGAAACTGAACGGTCCAAACTCAGCAAGTGCAATACTGAGCCTATATCAACATCCTGGAAGAGCAGCTGAACGGAATGGACAGTGTCTTGAAAGGAGGATATAAGATGAACATCAACGAAAGCAAAACGAGGATAATGGAATGTAGTCGAATTAAATCGGGTGATGCTGCGGGAATTAGATTAGGAAATGAGACGCTTAAAGTAGTAAATGAGTTTTGCTATTTGGGGAGCAAAACAACTCACGAGAGGTGAAGTAGAGAGGATATAAATTGTAGACTGGCAATTGCAAGGAACGCGTTTCTGAAGAAGACAAATTCGTTAACATCGAGTATAGATTTAAGTGTCAGGAAGTCGTTTCTGAAAGTATTTGTATGGAGTGTAGCCATGTATGGAAGTGAAACATGGACGATAAATAGTTTGGACAAGAAGAGAATAGAAGCTTTCGAAATGTGGTGCTACAGAAGAATGCTGAAGATTAGATGAGTAGATCACATAACTAATGAGGAGGTATTGAATAGAAGAGAAGAGAAATTGGTAGCACAACTTGACTAGAAGGGATCGGTTGGTAGGACATATTCTGAGGTATCAAGGGACCACCAGTTTAGTATTGGAGGGCAGTGTGGAGGGTAAAAATCATAGAGGGAGACCATGAGATGAATACGCTAAACACATTCAGAAGGATGTAGTTTGCAGTAAATACTGGGAGATGAAGAAGCTTGCACAGGATAGAGTAGCATGGAGAGCTGCATCAAACCAGTCTCAGGACTGAAGACCACAACAACAACATCCACGACGTCGCCGTGTTCTAAACTCCCTCGTGCCACTTGTTGTTATTTATTTTCACAGTCCGGTCGTTGAAATGTTTTGCTCTTTTTCTATAGTCTTGGCAGTGTCACACTATCATTGGTTCAAGAATATCAGTCATGTGGTAAGAACACGTTACCGTCGCAAGTAAACGTAATGTATAGTGAAAGCAGGCCAGATAACACATAGACGCCTCACAGAAATAACAAACAAGAAATAAACGGTCGTGAACTACGTTACAACAAAGGAATTCATGAGTCATAACTTCTTAAATAGAACGCAACTTCAAAAACGTTAAAAAGACATGTTTTGACAGAGCACGGCGAAACTGTATGACTGTGAAACAGTTGCGTTCGTTTGTTGCAGCTTATGTGAAAAACTATTCATGTTTTCATCATTTCCTTGGGAGTGATCACATTCATATTCATGCGAACACCTAAATGGGGCAAGGAGGCATATCTCACTCACTTACCAGGCGTACAGATTAAGTGGGTCGGTAAAAGATTCCTATCATACGACACATGAACTGTCACTAATGCTGTGTATGATACACCAGTGTTTTTCAGGTGGGGGATTCGGTTGACTTATCAAACGTTTGCTGTTCCCGTACGAAAGCCACTTCTTTTCGGCTGCTAATAGGGTAGTTGTGCAGAATCAACTTTTATTACAGGTCCCTACTATACACCTCATTGTTGCAAACGGCCGTTGCACCACGACACAGGCACAAGTTTGAATACACCCAACAGCGGAAAAAAAAAAAAAAAAAAAAAAAGGAAATCGGACGAGAGAGATCTGAACACGGCTTACCAGCGTGGCAGTCAAACATCGTGACAACATAAAACCACGACGCCGCTGCTACTACTGGCTGCTCTATATTGCACTTGTCCTTGGACCGATCATTGTTTCTGTCTTGCGTTTTTTTCGCAGTTGAGTACACCTCCTTCTTGTTTTCGTGCTTGATCTGTGTACAGTTTCTGACGGGCTACCCATTTGGCCATCTTACCACTGAATCTGAGGGCAATACGATGGGGAGTTTCCTTTGTGATCTACAATTACATAACCCTTTTGTTTCATCACCATCGTACAATTATATTGGCCACGAACGATGGAACGCGATTTCTAATTATGTCATGTATGGATGTTGTAATTTTAAGAACGATTTTAATGATGTGTGAAGCGGCAATGACACCATCACTAATCAACAATGTTTAATGGTATCTATTCAACATGGGAAATGTCTGTTTTATATCTTAGATCTGTAGACGGCTAGATTGTTAGCCGCAACTAGTAATCACTCCAAATAAAGAAGATTTCATGTGCGGTCTTGACTTCATGGGTTTTCAGTCTCTAACATAAATAAAAGATTTGCAACAGATCACGAATCTCCGGGATAACAATGTAGAAAAACTTGATAAAATTCTCAACCTCACTTTTCAAGCAGACGCTCTTCCAGTCGCGAAGTATTTTGATACTGGTGGGAATGGCGACCAATACAGACATGCACTAAATTTAGCACTGTGTATACTGAAAAAAAAAAAAAAAGAAAACAAGTCGCTGGACCAGGAAATGGCTAAAATTAAAACATTTGTAAGTATACCCATGAAAATATGCTAGAGGAAACAGTACACTCAGAACCCGACGATTACGTCAAATTTCTCGGAACGGACAGTCAAAGCTTTAATAACTGACTTACTTCGCCATCACGTTGACAAAGAAGCCACAAAGATGTGAAATTTCTAATCACTTCTTCTGATGACAGTTCTTCAAAATATCATAACCTGGAAACATAGACATCGTCCGTGGAAGAATCTGTCCCGCTTGTATGCTGTGAGTAGAATATTTATTTCCTTTGTAATGTATGGCTGGAAAAGACGCAACACCTTTTGGCATTTTCTAGTGCTATTTTCAAATTCAAATGCTTCAAATGGCTCTGAGCAATATGGGACTTAACATCTGAGGTCATCAGTCCCCTAGAACTTAGAACTACTTAAACCTAACTAACCTAAGAACATCACACACATCCATGCCCGAAGCAGGATTCGAACCTGCGACCGTAGCTGTCGGGCGGTTCCAGCCTGAAGCGCCTAGAACCGCTCGGCCACACCGGACGCCTATTGTTAATTTGTTTTTATCATTGATCGTAGTTTCCATAGCTGTGGAAACCCATAATACAATGACACCAACACCACTACTGGCTATTAAAATTTCCACACCAAGAAGAAATGCAGCTGATAAACGGGTATTCATTGGACAAATATACTAGAACTGACATGTGATTACATTTTCACGCAATTTGGGTGCGTAGATCCACGTCGTCAAACTGTTCGTGCAGATGGTTGTCGTCTTGCATACGTCCCCATCTGTTGACTCTGGGATCGAGACGTGGCTGCACGATCCGTTAGAGCCATGCGGATAAGATGCCCTCATCTCGACTGGTAGTGATACGAGGCCGTTGTGATCCAGCACGGCGTTCTGTTTTACGCTCCTGAACCCACCGATTCCATATTCTGCTAACAGTCATTGGATCTCGACCAACGCGAGCAGCAATGTCGCGATACGATAAACCGCAATCGCGATAGCCTACAATCCGACCTTTATCAAAGTCTGAAACGTGATGGTACGCATTTCTCCTTCTTACACGAGGCATCACAACAACATTTCACCAGGCAACGCCGGTCAGCTGCTGTTTGTGTACGAGAAATCGGTTGGAAACTTTCCTCATGTGAGCACGTCGACGTGATGTTGGCTGTAAGAGCGCAGCAAGCAACAACCAAAGGGGTTTTCGGCCTGGAATCCGACTGACTGGAGTAGAATTGTCTTCAGTGATGAATTCAGTTTCAGACTCAGCCGTTCTTGAAAAGCTGCGTGGCTTACATTTCAACAAGATAATGCACACCCTCACACAGTGAGTTTCTACTGTTTGTCTTCGTGCTTGCAAAACCCTACCTCGGTCAGTACAATTGCCGCATCTCTCCCCAACTGAGGACGTTTGCAGCCTTATGGACAGTGCGTTTCAACCAGCTAGCGATTTTGATGATTTAATGCGCCAGTTGGACAGAACTGGACACGATATCCATCAGGACATCCAATGACTCTGTCAATACCAAGCCGAATAACTGCTTGAACAATGGCTAGATGTTGACCAACGTATTATTTATTTGCTCAGCTTGTGAAGCTGTCTCTCTTGAACAATCATCCAAATTTTCTGAAACTGTAATCTTTGTTTGTATACGTGCAACACATCTACGGATTACCGTCTCACTCGGTTAATTCCTTCGTGGTGCAACGTTTATTTTCCCCTCTCTCTCAGAGTGCATCTCTGTTGCTGTGTTACAAGTCACATGCGTCATGGTCTATTCTAAACAGAAATATGCGTTCTGATATAGCAGTATACAGGGTGGTCCATTGATCGTGACCGGGCCAAATATCTCACGAAATAAGCGTCAAACGAAAAAACTACAAATAACGAAACTTGTCTAGCTTGAAGGGGGAAACCAGATGCCGCTGTGATTGGCCCGCTAGATGGCGCTGCCATAGGTCAAACGGTTATCAACTGCGTTTTTTAAAATAGGAAACTCTTTTTTTTATTACATATTCGTGTACAACGTGAAGAAATATGAATGTTTTCAGTTGGACCACCTTTTTCGCTTTGCAATAGATGGCGCTGTAATAGTCGCAAACTTGTAAGTACGTGGTATCACGTAACATTCCTCCGGTGCGGACGGTATTTGCTTCGTGATACATTACGCGTGTTAAAATGGACTGTTTACCAATTTCGGAAAAGGTCGATATCGTGTTGATGTGTGGCTATTGCGATCAAAATGCCCAACGGGCGTGTGCTATGTATGCTGCTCGGTATTCTGGACGACATCATCCAAGTGTCCGGACCGTTCGCCGGATAGTTACGTTATTTAAGGAAACAGGAAGTGTTCAGCCACATGTGAAACGTCAACCACGACCTGCAACAGATGATGATGCCCAAGTAGGTGTTTTAGCTGCTGTCGCGGCTAATCTGCACATCAGTAGCAGAGAAATTGCTCGAGAATCGGGAATCTCAAAAACGTCGTGTTGAGAGGAATGTCGTCACACGTATTGCCAACTGCATTGAGGTTGACAGACATCATTTTGAGCATTTATTGCATTAATATGTTATTTACAGGTAATCACGCTGTAACAGCATGCGTTCTCAGGAATGTTAAGTTCACAAATGTACATGTATCACATTGGAACAACCGAAATAAAATGTTCAAACGTACCTACGTTCTGTACTTTAATTTAAAAAATCTACCTGTTACCAACTGTTCTTCTAAAATTGTGAGCCATATGTTTGTGACTATTAGAGCGCCATCTATCACAAACAGAAAAAAGTGGTCGAACTAAAACATTCATATTTATTTTCGTACTATACGAATGTGTAATAAAAAATGGGGTTTCCTATTTGAAAAAACGCTGTTGATATCTGTTTGACCTATGGCAGCGCCATCTAGCGGGCAAACCATAGCGCCATCTGGTTTCCTCCTTCAAGTTAGCAAGTTTCGTTGCTTGTAGTTTTTTCGTTTGACGCTTATTTCGTGATATATTTGGCCCGGTCACGATCAATATATCAGGGTTCCTTTTTTATTTCAAAAATCCCCAAATTGGATAATGCGCTTGCAGATGGGGAAACTTTGTGTATCGGTAGGGGTGATTGCAGCCCTCACGGACTTCGCTGATAGGATTATCGCAGCTGCGGAAATGAAACGACGAACTCCTGGATTTCTTGGGCGTGTACGATAGTCCATGGTGCGAGTTGCTGAGCACTGTGCCGTGATCATGGTTGTTGAAAGTTCTGAACAATACCTGTAACGTTAAACTTATGCATTTGTTATTTGCTGTACTGTACGCTGACAGAACAGACGGAACACAATGTGATAAAATGGAAGAACACAGACTTAACACATCGTGATAAAAGTGAACGTCCTTTATCTGAGGGTTGTCGCACTGCTCTGTGTTGTGTGCTGTACGTTATCGTTATCGGATATTACTCGTTTCTTCACTGTCGTGAAGGTGTTTTTACAGACATTGGAAGTAGGCCGTTTAGGTTTTCTTATTGGTAACGCCAAGTAGCGCTCTGTGTGAAAATCACTGGCTGTGCTGTGTGCAGTCTGTGGCTAGTTTGCATTGTTGTCTGCCATTGTAGTGTTGGGTAGCTGGATGTGAAGAGCGCGTAGCGTTGCGCAGTTGGAGGTGAGCCACCAGCAATGGTGGATGTGGTGAGAGAGATGGCGGAGTTTTGAGAGCGCACGATCTGGACGTGTGTCCATCAGAAAGAGTAAATTTGTAATATTGGATATCATGGACTGATATATATATTATCACTTTTGAACACTATTAAGGTAAATACATTGTTTGTTCTCTATCAAAATCTTTCATTTGCTAACTATGCCTATCAGTAGTTAGTGCCTTCAGTAGTTTGAATCTTTTATTTACCTGGCAGTAGTGGCGCTCGCTGTATTGCAGTAGTTCGAGTAAAGAAGATTTTTGTGAGGTAAGTGATTTGTGAAACGTATAGGTTAATGTTAGTCAGGACCATTCTTTTGTAGGGATTATTGAAAGTCAGATTGCGTTGCGCTAAAAATATTGTGTGTCAGTTTAGTGTTGATCAGAATAAGTAAAGAGAGTAATGTCTGAGTACGTTCAGTTTTGTTCAGCTGTTTGAAAATCAAATAATGTAAGAGGTTTATCAGCACAGTAATTCATTAATTTTTCTAAGGGGACGTTTAAAAAAAAGTGTGACTGGGGTAAGAAACCTAATAAATCATAATTAAATTATTACTCCGTAAGGAGCAGGCAACGCCCTTGCCGCAGTGGACACATCGGTTCCCGTCAGATCACCGAAGTTAAGCGCTGTCGGGCATGGCCAACAGTTGTATGGGTGACCATCCGGCCGCCATGCACTGTTACCATTTTTCGGGGTGCACTCAGCCCCGCGATGCCAACTGAGGAGCTACTCGACTGAATAGTAGCGGCTCCAGTCAAAGAAAATCACCATAGCGACTGGGAGAGCGGTGTGCTGACCACACGCCCCTCCTATCTGCATCCTCAGCTGAGGATGACACGGCGGTCGGATGGTCCCTATGGGCCACTTCTGGCCTGAAGACGGAG
The DNA here is from genome assembly GCF_023864345.2 of Schistocerca serialis cubense. Taxonomy (NCBI): domain Eukaryota; kingdom Metazoa; phylum Arthropoda; class Insecta; order Orthoptera; family Acrididae; genus Schistocerca; species Schistocerca serialis. The sequence goes on along the minus strand of NC_064649.1, from coordinate 71,947,371 downwards.
TGCTGAGTGCTGTAATGAGCAGCTAGAGACCGTGTGTCTCTTGTACCAAAATAATCAGAAGGTATCCCTGTAAAACTTATGAAAGGCTGTCGACGGAGATTTAGTGCACCCTTTAACCCATGAAGAATGTCCGGGCAGCCACCCAGCTTCCTGTTTCGGAGAATGAACTACCCAGGGGACTGATTTTGGTACGGTGTAGACACGAAACGATGTTCTGAAACCAAGAAACAATGGCATCCACAACCGGCCGTCGTCTCCTCAAGAATGAAGACAAAGGTGGCATTGTATATAGCCAGTCGTTGCAATGTATTCACCATGAGCGGACGTGATTGCAGTTGTGCCAGGGTAGGGTTATTGCAGTTACCACTAACAGGGGTGGCCCATGCAAAATTTTACCAGCGTGCTACAATACCACAGAAATAACTCCGTCCGAACAGGCCTTGGAAGGATATGGAGGGGCATGTAGTCAGCACACCACTCTCCCGGCCGCAACCACAGAAATAAACAGAGCACAAATTCACAAAAATATGTTAAAATAAAAACTAGTACTCACTCAGTGATGAAACTGCTGCAGAATTTATCTCTAATTTTGGAGTCGAAACCCTTATTGTTAGTTCCAAAATTCTTCTCAATTCTTCTGCCTAACCACACCTTCAGAATTCAGGTCATATTCGGATAATACGGCCAAATATCTGCGAGAAGGAAGAATATAAATATCATTGATGATGCCAGAATCTCATACAAAGAAGAAGGAAAATAATTTAGCATACGGCAGGACGTGAAACTACTACTTTTGCTTCCATAACTAGACGGCTCTAGCCACATCAGCTCATTGGAAACATGAAACATTTAACAACATTATTATATATGTTAGCATCTCTTGAAAGCTTTTACTACCAATGCATTATTAACTGACGTTTAATTATAAGAAATTGTACCATGGTTGATGTGTTTGTGATAAATGTTCAATGCACGACTACCAACATACATATGGGTAAAACATAGTGCTTTTCGATTGGCCTTTCAGTTCTTACATGTTAATCGTCGCTTACTTAGAGCTCAGATGCCATGAAAGGGATGTTGGAAGACTGTGTTATTTCCGTTCGTGCCTGTACTGATGTGGTGCTGCAAGGACTGTAGCGTATCAGAGCTGGCAGGGATGGCATCGCCTCAGACCATTGGATTGTAGTGTGGCTGAAATCAATTCAGCACTTGTCATGGTTTCTAGTCATTGTGGAGAGAACACAAAAAAGTATTATTTTGTATTCCAATATGCATTCCAAAAGAAATGGCATAATTTTAGTATGATTTTCGGCTCGGTTTCGAAGAGAGATGGCATGATTTTAGTGAGACATTTACAGGATGCTGTAGCGCATTAGCACATAATCACCGGCCACCACTGAACAATAACATTTCCGAAGACTGATATGAAGTTTAATGCGTTATTATCAAAATATATTCTGTTTTCTTCTAAGCAGTCCACTTCCATTACAAAGGGAACTGTCATGAAAGTGAGATTACTAGTTATTTTATAGCAGCAGAACGTGTTTTACTGCAGTGAGATGCCAAATGTAGTGACCAGTCAGAACTTCTATATCAGTGTAACTAACCTGTTTCTACGGGTTATTACGTTAAGATTAGGGTCGCCACCGACTAACAATACAACTAATCAAAGGTTTGGCCGAGTCGGAGAATGAATTAATTTGATCACAGATCAAAAACTCATGGAAAAGCATACATCGTGATTTCGCTCATAGGGGATGCGATGTAATTAATAGTAATGCCCGTGCACTGTTCACGACAATCAAACATTTAAAATAAAATAGAAAATGCATGAACACTGCATAAGATCAGCTCCCAGCAACACACCTGAAAATAAGACTTACTCTAGAGCATTTGTTTTGAAATAAAACGGGAAACTAATCGCTGGACCTGTGCGTAAGGAAACGCGTCGATATGCTAACGTTAAAGCTACGATGTGAGTGTCTTAGGTGCAAAAACGTAACCTCGGAACACAAGAGAAAATTGTAGATAAAATCATTTATTCCTAAGATAAGGATGTGAGGCTTGTACGCAATGTCTGATAACATTAATTCCTAAAACATTAAAGCCTAGATACATTCACCGTTATAATCTACACCTAAAATCATTGGTATGAATCATTCATACAACTGCTGTTCCCTGATAACTGATCGCAATAACTCTTGAAACGGTACACGTTTCGCAGTACACCCGCGTACCCACGTGGTTTGTGGAGACGCAATTTCTAGGTATCGTGGCCAAGTTGCAACAATATCACATCACACAATCATGAACAGTTAACATTCTTTAAAACAAACATGAGATCGGACAGTTAGTGAAGACGGTAGCCCAGCAAACTCTAATGTTCAACTACGTGGTCGGCTCCCCACGGACGAAAGATACATAAAGCAAGGAAACTTTTCGAGAAGGCGAAGCTATTAACATTTAGGAAAATAAAAGCTTATACAGGCACTGCTGAAGGCAAACAGACATTCATACAGAAGCGAGTGCTCACTTCTTATCGACACCTTTGTGTGGCGCTCTTCCAGCGGATCCAAGTCTGCTATAGAAATTTTCTAAAACAAAACTCTGTCAAAGTTTTGCATTCCTTGCTGCGACAAGGCAAAGCAATCTTTCAGAGCAGAAAAGCGAGACCAAAAGCTAACAGCTCTCCTCTCGCCAAGTAACGACGCGCCACGCGGTCAGTCCAACTCACCCTTCTTCGACTGGAGCACAGCTGTGGACGCTTCCCGTACCGGCGGCAGACTGCCTCCCGCTTTCCTCTCCAGCCTCTTCCACGCTCCACGTGGCCCGGAAAACCCAAAGATGCCATTTCCGCCACCAACCTAACGCAGGTGGATTTCTCACAAGTAGCGAAAACCTCTTTGCCTACTTGCCCACTACGAGAGTTGGCTATTCTGTACAACTGCTGCTGAATCTGTACGACTATCGCAGACTTTCTGCAGCAGACTACGCCACCGTCTAGCAACGTGACACACAACCACATTCATTCAATCATACCACTATGAGCGTTATGGGAAAAGAGAAACAAGGAAAAGAAAGAGAAATGCTAGTGAAAATGGGCTACCGGACTAATGAAAGGTGGCTACAGGACCCTTTCACCAGTAACGTAATTTACCTCAGGGATTTTGATTTATGCCCTTTATTGCAGTGACCCCACGTGTACAAAATTATAAAACGAACATACCCTTAGGCAGACGGGCGCACTAATGATTACATGCAATCTTAGATAACTTTTAAATCAATATAATCTTCATTATAAGAAAGTCATCTGACAGAAGTGGCTTACACGCTAGCAAAGGAACGCTTACCACGGGCAGTCCGGAATGTGGCAAGATACTGTACACAGATTTTGGATTACAATTGAAGGAAGCATTAAGACGAAAAAGAGATTGTGAATGGAAAACCTCTAGCGCCAGCAGAGGACATCACAGTAGCGAAGTACACCGATATACAGGATGAGAAAAGAAAGCTGGCCCAGGAAATATTTCATGCACCTTAGATAGGGGACCCAACTTCTCCTGCCTCAGGAGTGGATGATGCAAGATGGGTTGCCTATCTAATGATACAAGAAATATTTTCTGAGCCAGTTTATGTCCAACTTGCACCTTTATACAGCAGGTATACTAAACGAACCACACCACAAAGATTTCGAGTTACAATTGCAAGCCTACAATTAAATCACAGACGCTTCCGACAACGTCTACACCGAATTGGGATGGTGGACTGGCCATACCATGAGTGGGCAGAGCACGAGGACAGTCAGTACGTTTCGCTCACCTGCCAGCGATGAAAACCCATAACGGTCGACTTACCTAGTGTGCTTCGGAAATGCCTCTGTCTACTGCTAACTTTATGGTCTTCAAACTACCCTCTAACTTCGTTGTTACAGACGATGTGGAGATAAGGTAATGTAGCCTTTAAGCAAAAAAGTCTACCGTGTACGTCGGTAGTGGAAGATTAAGAAGTGTGTGTGTGTGTGTGTGTGTGTGTGTGTGTGTGTGTGTGTGTGTGTGTGAGAGAGAGAGAGAGAGAGAGAGAGAGAGAGAGAGAGAGAGAGAGAGACTGTGGACACGTGAGGAAAATTTTGTGAATATGTGCTGTAAACAATATCGCTCATTATATAATATGACAGATGGCTGTGCACACTGACAAATGAATAAGAACAAAAAAAAAATTTCTAACCAAAACGCTATCTGATCAAAATTATCCAAGACACCTCTTATTGGACATCAATCCTCGTAATGCCTACGGGACGGGGTGGTTGTTTATACCATCCTTCTAAAAAAAAAATTTAATATTGTGAGTCACGTTATATTTTAAAATTCTGAAAACAAAATTTATTGTTTCGAATGAATTAGTCTATCAGATTCCATATGCCCTGTAATTTTTTGATTAAACTTAACCTAAAAATTTAAGTCTCAGTAACAGATTTCACTTTCCCCACTGAATGTCGTATAGTCAGTACTTCGAGGTTCGAGGCCCAGCTTACACATCAAGATCTCTTTGAGAAGTAGACTGAAGAACCAAAGAAACTAGTACACCTATGTAATATCGTGTAGGGCCCCTATCAGCTCGCAGAAGTGCCATGGTCTCGACTAATTGAAGTAGTGTTGGAAAGAATCGACAATGAATCCTGCAGGGCTGTCCATAATCCGAGTACAAGGGGGGTGGAGATCTCTTCTGAACAGCACGTTGCAAGGTATCCCAGACATGCTCAATTATGTTCATGTCTGAGGAGTTTGGTGGCCAGCGGAAGTGTTTAAACGCAGGAGAGTGTTCCTGGAGCCACTATGTAGCAATTATGGACGTGTGCGGCGTCGCATTGTCCTGCTGGAATTACCCAAATCCGTCGGAATGCACAATGGACGTGAATGGATTCAGGTGATCAGACAGAATACTGACGTATGGTTCACCTGTCATTCGTATCTAGACGTATCAGGGATCCCGAGACGCCCCACACCATTATAGAGCCTCCACCAGATTCAACAGACCACTGCTGAGTCCACAGGTTCATGAGGCTGTCCCTACATCCATACATGTCCATCCGCTAGATACAATTAGACATTTTCGACCAGGAAACATGTTTCCAGTCAACAGTCCAATGTCGATGTTGACAGGCCCAGGCGAGGTGTAAAGCTTTGTGCCGTGCAGTCATCAAGGATACACGAGTTGGCCTTCCGCAGCAGTAGCAGCAGTAACGGATCGAAGAACTGCGCCAGAACAGTGCCGTTTCCTGCCTCTTTACATGTATCTGTATTTGAATACCTATGCCTATACCAGTTCCTTTGGGGCTTCCGTGTATGTTGAGGGTAAAAGTGAACAACAATGAACGAAATTTGTATTCTTAAATTTTTTTATTTCGTCATGAAGTCGTTAGTACACGTTACTGGAAGTGTAATACCGATAAGAGGGTACTTCCAGGTTCTGGACCTTACTTACGTATCAGTACCTCTTTAAAAAGTATGTTGTTAATATAATTTAACAATTAACGAATTTCGTTTCTTTTTTAAATTTTCTGATGTGCGCGAATATCACCCCTCCCCCCCCCCCCCTACCTCCCGTGGTAATGCGTGTTATGGAAAATACCTTGGTATTTGCTAGGGTTAATATAGGGTTGTGTCCATGCGTCGTCTTTATGTCAGCTTGAAATCTGCTGGGGATACTTTCAGTGAGGTGTCAATCTCTGTGGAGGTTTTGTAGCTCATTCTTACTGACCTGCCAAAATCAGTAAGAGTTTCTTATGTTGGGCACTGGGATCTGGCGTGAAGTCGACGTATCCAACTCATCTCAAAGGTGTTCCGCTGGGTTCACATCGGGACTCTGAGCAGACCAGGACTGTTAGTATCCACAGACTTTTGCCTCACATATTTTGATTTATGACAGGGTATGTTGTCATGCCGATACAGTCACTGCCTCCAATCTGTTTCTTTACTTTGCACAGTGCAAAAAGCTGCAGACTGTGTTCATACCTTTTTCTTAAGTTCAATGAGGGACCAGACACTATCCATAAAAAGCACCACTGTACTGTAACACAGCCTCATCTTTACTTCCCTTTTGGCAGTACACATGATGGCAGCTGCCGTTCTCCAGGCATTACCCAAACCCTTCCATCGTATTTCCAAAGAGTTTAGAATGATTCAACAAGCCGGCCGCTGTGGTCGAGCGGTTCTAGGGGTTTCAGTGTGGAACCGCGCTGCTGCTACAGTCGCAGGTTTGAATCCTGCCTCGGGCATGGATGTGTGTGATGTCCTTAGTTTAGTTAGGTTTAAGTAGTTCTAAATTCTACGGGACTGATGACCTCAGATGTTAATTCCCATAGTGCTCAGAGCCATTTGAACCATGTCGTGACATCACACACTTCCATGCCCGAGGCAGACTGAAGCGCCTAGAACCGCTCGGTCACAACGGCCGGCGACGGCCTATCAAATTCAAATTTATGACATATACTAAAAACAATGGTCCCTTGACGGCGTAAAAAATGTAAGCTTCGAAGTCAGTGCAATCAAAAGGTTCGACCATTTGTGTCATATTTTGATACTGGCAAACTCACTCAACGAAACCTATAGGGTACTTTCCCTTGACGTAGAATCATAAAATTTGGGTAGAAGCAAACTTTCACAGTGTAAGCAACATAAATGATCTGGAAATTGTTAAATTGTAATTATATGATATAAAAAACATGATTTTTGCCATTAGAACATATATTGCATTCATAATCAGAGACAAGGGTAATAGAGAAACATAACTGCATGCAAACATATATAAAAATATTTTACCAAATCTTCTATTTCTACATACATTAACTGAAGTCCCCTGCTCGCATCAGTTTGTATGTCTGGGCTAATCTGAGGAACTACTGTAGAGATTTTGATACGATATTGGAATTCCCAGGATCAATATCTTGATAGTATCTATATCGGAAACAAGCAGAAAGCGTCACGATTCTCGATTCCTAAGATATAAAAGTTTGCACGGGTTCCGTGCAAACCCTCAGTCAGCAAGTCCTAGTCGCATATGGCCAGTTTCATACTATTATCTGACGATTTTAGTATTAACGCATGATTAATACACAGCATTAAACTGAAGGTGGATTACGAATATTTAAAAAATGGCAGTTACATTTAATGTGCATTTGACACATGCTTTAACCACGTAGAATTTGTAAGTAGTGGATTTATATTTGCTCACACCGTGAAGGTATTTATGCCTGCTATACATACTTGTTTTAGCCGAAAATGTTCTCATATCACGCACATATTCTTAGCTCTTTACGTTTTACTCTTACTTTCGTTTTTAATATCTTTGCACAATTTCTTGTTCCTTCGCTTTCAACTTTGATATCGTTTGTACGACTGTGTGTCAGTAATAGCTCAGAAAATATTGAGTCCTCTTAAGTTATTAAAATAATAAGCTTTTTCTTTCTCGAGGACAACATATAATTTCCATAAGAAATGGATGCATTTCGTCTGACAGTGGGAGTAGAAATGAAATTTTTTCTAGATAAGTAAGTCGTTCATTCGGCAAAACTAATAACTCTTCGCTGTTTTTCTGATCGCTGTAATTTAATAGAGACATGTAAAGGGTTCATAATAAACTGAAATCGATATCTCGGTCTTCCATTACCGCCATCTTCTTGACAGGGGCGAGACTAATAGGCTATTTGATCTGGTAATTTGCCTTGGGTATATATTTATTAACTCGCATTTACAGTCATTATTTACACACCAAAATACTCGTAATTTTGCACTAATGTGTAGTTCTTGCTTGTTTCCCAGCAACGCGACTGTATACTTAATAAATATCTTTAATCTAGTCTAATCCATTATCGTTTAAAAAGCTTCCCACATTGAGAACACACTAGCGAAGAAGTACTGCTAACGCCTTGGTTAATGTGAGTGCTGAATGCAAGTGGATACACGCACACATTGTATGTTCACGCTCGTAAGAAGAAGTTACTGTTCTTCGTACCTTACCGGCAGGAAATACTCGTGAAGAAAAGGCTGAATTAGTTGCTACTGAACGCGTTTCCATCGCGATGAAACAAACTTCTGTACATGACGGGTGATCGTGGTTAAAATTATGAGAAAATCGGTGCTTGGACTGTGAGTGTCTGACATTAGGAATATTCATGAATAAACGGGATTGGTGCAGTGCAGAGACGGGACAACATTCACATCGCTATTTCTCATCGCTGAATAAGATTCTGCCGTCGACATGGCATAATTTGTGCCGAGAGCGTATGACACCCCTTCCCGGGAATGATCGGATGCTCAAGTTTTTTACTGATATTTGAAGTACACGGAACCATTAAATGTGTAGAAATTATCAACAAGTTCCGTTCCACAAATATTCATTCGTATTTTTATAATTAATATTTACTGTCTGAAATACATAAATCAACTTGTAATTCAGAATAGCCGGCCGATGTGGCCGATCGGTTCTAGGCGCTTCAGTATGGAACCGCGCGACCGCTACGGTCGCAGGTTAGAATCCTGCCTCGTGCATGGATGTGTGTGATGTCCTTAGGTTAGTTAGGTTTAAGTAGTTCTAAGTTCTAGGGAACTGATAACCTTAGATGTTAAGTCCCATAGTGTTCAGAGCCTTTTTTTTTTAAATTCAGAATAGGATGTACTAGAACGCTGCGCTGCCTGGCCATGAGAATAAGCTCGAAGACAGCATATTTATATAACCTTCACAACCTTCGCAATACATATATTCACTTATGAAATTTGTTACTGATAACCTATCCCAATTCAAAAACAATAGCAAAGTGCATACCTAAAACACTAGAAGAAAGGATAATCTTCACTATTCTAAATCTGGCTTTGGCACAGAATAGGGTTAATTATGCTCCCACAAATATTTTTGGGCATTTAACAAATGGCTTCTGAATGATAACTCATTCTACTCAATAGACGAATTTTTAGATGTATAGTAACTGCAAAAAAAGAAAAAAAACAACTTGTGTTGAACTGACACATTCCACATAATTAGGAAATGTCACATTCATGATCTATGGAACAAGTTGAAATGTAATGGGTAGTCAGGGGTGAAAGTCCAGATATTTCTACTGATATCTGAGGACAGGATACTAAAACATTACACCAGTATTTACTTCTTTTGCAGACTAAGGAGTAAAGATTCTAGAAGTAGTATGGTTTTAGGTTGGTTTGCACCTCCAAGTAGAAGTGGCAAGAGCAAGCCTTTAGTGCTTATTTTCCCCTGGGAAGAAGATCAGGAGCTGAAATGTGGATGCGTGGACCGAAAAGAATTAGTCTATACTGACGGGAGTAGTCCACTAAGTTGTACAACTCAAAACGTTAGGCAGTGAATTACATGACAAAAACAACCAACACACTGACATGTGTACATATTAAGGTACCAGTAATCACAGTATCTGCACCTGTACCCCAGAAATATACTGAAGTGATCGAATCGAGGTTTGCCAGTATTAGGTGAGAGATGGGTAGAAAATTTAGGAAATATGGCTGGACTTCAGGCTGTTATAACTGTTCTGAGATCGCTAAAATTTCCGGTGGAACTCTAACTCTGAAGCTCAGTGAAGGTGCAATGATTCCACGAGGACTAGCCCCCTCTGAGACAGTCTCTCCCCTCTCCCCCTCCCTCCCCCCCCCCCCCCCCCCCACACACACCACACACACTTGCAACATCTACAGATGACATTTCTCAAAGTGCCCTGTGACTGGATTGTTGATTACGTAGTAGAGAGGACTTAGTATGTTATCTAGGTTGTAGATGCAGAAATAACTTCAGGCGTTCCACAGGGAAGCTTTTGGGGACCCTCACTCTTCGTGTTGTATGTTAATGTTAACAGCCGAGTATGACTTTACGCTGTGAAACGGTTATCTATAAAGCTGTACTGTTTGGAAAAGGATTCATAAACATTCAGTCGGGTCATTTCAAATTGATGCAGAGATCGGGAAACTGCTTTAAATGTCCAAATGCACGAAGTTGTGGACTTCACGAAACGAAAGATGTGCTATTTTACACTCGCAAAAAATGAATTATCCTCAAGAACGAGGTCGTTTTATTGAAAAGTGAGGTGACAAGAAGTTTCATCATTGTTGCAGTATACGATAATCACTTCTGAGGAAATGGAATACACATGCCACAGTAAAGGGTACTCAGAGAGTCGAGTGAATACATAGTGTACCATCATCCTCTGGCGGACATACGATCGTAAAGGTGCCAAATGAAATTCTGTGGTAAATTATCCTAAGCATTTGCGGCTTTTATCGGAATTCGGCAGTGGTTCTTGCAGTTTGTGGAGAGTAAGTTCTGGCTTCATCATATCCCATACATGGGAAATTGGTAAGAGAGCTGATGATCTTGCTGGCCAGGACAGCTGTATACCACAAACAGCATGGTGCGTCGCAGCAACTGTATGTGGCCGTGCATTGTCCTGATGAATAACGACAGCACTTTCCAGCCGAAGAAAAGGCATTAATACAGGGGGACCGGCCTGTGAAATGTAGCGGACACTGGTTAGTTTACCCTACAGAAACACCAGATATACGTTGAGTTGTAACTGATAGTCCACCAAACCAAGAAGCTTGCGATGGGTCCTTGTGTCGTGAGCGAACGCACACTGGAATAATCAGTTTACGAGGCCTACACCGCACACGTGTATGTCCATCAGTCGCATGGAGATGGAACCTACTCTCATCAGTGACAACAGAGCGCCGTTCCACTCTCTCGTCACCTCTTTCACGACAAAATAGCAGCCATGCTAACTAGAGTCGCGGTGTCAATGGCAGCTTGGCCAGGAGCTAGTCAGCCAATTAAATTTTCCATAGATCATCTGAGTGATTCTTTTCTCGAAATGATGAATCAGAGTTAATGAACACATTACTATTATTAGTCCTACTGATGCAACTACACTTTCCTCACCTACTGGCTACCAGTTTTCAGGTAGAAATTCGTCTACGGAATAGAAGGAGCTGCCCAGGAGAAATGATTTAAAATTTAATTTAAAACTTCCTCCGTTATGGCAGGCAAATGATCAAAAAATTTTGTTGCTGCATGTAGAATATCTGAAAAGTATCTCAATTTGGGAGTCGAAAGATTGTAGCAGACATTTTAAACACCCTACAAGCTACAGCCTTTCAGCGCTGCTACCAAGACTGGGAACAACGACACCATCAGTGTATAGTTGCCGAAGGGAAATACTTTCAAGGAAACAACACTTGTTTCAAAAAAATAATAACATGGCAAATAAAAAAAAAATCTGACTCCTTACTTTTCTCACACATCTCGTATCTAAAGAATAGATGTGGACCCAAAATTGATCCCTGTGGGATTCTCTGGAACTATATATATATATATATATATATATATATATATATATATATATATATATATATATATACCTTTCTGATATTGCCTGAAAGTTTTGTATCAGTGCACACTCTACTGCAGAGTGATAAATTCATTCCAAAATTTAACAGCGTATGTGTCAAATGGGCTTTGAAACTAAGTTGGAAAAATCAAAACAGCAAATATTCATCTGGAGAATTTACAAATGATGTTTACAAAGCTATAATGGACACGAAAGATGAAATTACATAATTAATTTGTTTGGTTTGTCTTCACGTACAAGTCTGCACTGCTGGTAGATATAAGAATTCCCACGGCACAGAACCGTTGCATACTGCTCGATGGAGGAGAATGCATTCCATTGATGTAGTGTGTTGTGATAATATGCTTTCTAGAACAACACATACTTGATGGAAGTGTATGGTAATGTATGACACAGTGTATGGTAATGTATGACACAGTGCCTGGGTTACGCATACGCTCCTAGCATGGTGAAATAAGTCTAAACGACGAATCCTCAAGTATCAGACCATCTCACTATTGTGCTGATGAAAGGAAAATCAGAGTTATTGCTTCAATGACTGGCACAGGTCGCTAGTCGTAAAGGAGAGAGGCTATGAGGCAGAACGAAGTCGATTGGTGGAGACTAGTGTGGCAAGACACGTATGTCCACAGTTCACGAGCAGTGCTGGTGCATTAAAAGTGATTCTCTGGCAGATGGCACTGGTTTGGATTTGGTGATATGCCAGTGCTTACCCGGACTGTAGCTTAATCTCCCAAAAGAGATATAGTTGTGGACTGAGGAGGAGATTATTTAAGATTATCGGGCTTGCTTAGAGGAGTAATACAATGCCATAATTGTGGGCAGCAAAGGACTGGTTTGTTACTTTAACTTGTACACTCATATCACGAATACTTCCACTGAGTTTAAAGATACCTGACACTTTGTTGGCTTTAGTTACTGGTGTGTTAGAAGGGAACAAATTATCCGCTTAATATAACTTCCTCCAGTGTCCATGGCGGTATCAAGGACTTGACTTATTCTGGGCTACCTAATATTGTCCTCATCTAGCAACAATCTTTCTGAATTTTACATCATAGGTCATCTTGTTGGTTGGGCATGGTCTATGGTATTGTGTGTGAGTAAAGTAATCTGAGTCTGAAACCTTTTATTACTTTGTCGCCATAGGGACACAGAAATTTGTGAAATATATTTAAGATAGGTTCTCACTGGTTAAATTAAGTTTAAAATTACTGAAGAATTTGCTGCTAGTTTGATGGAACTCTGTATACATATGTATGTACAGGCTTATATAAAGGTCTTAACATTATGTGAGTGCTTAAGTGATGATGGAGACAGTCGTGCGATTAATATGATGAGTGACTTTGAGAATGAGGTAATCTTTATTAATGTTGCCATTGTAGTTATTTTGTGACTTCCTACTTGTGAAGGCTATTAGCTGTAAGCGTCTTGCTTTACAAGAACTAATTGTAGTTGTTTTCAGATTATGTAAATAAATCTGTTTAACTTATTGGGGTGTCTGAATGGTCAGTGAAGGTCCAGTAAATGTTTGTAATGATTTGATGTCGTTTGCTCGCAACTGGGGAGTTAGTGCTGTTAGCAACACTGGGCCTGCAGTGGGCTGTGGCAACTTGATTCTGTTGACTGACGTTGAGTCATAGGCAACTACATTACATTTTGTTAAGCGTCGTGTTATTGTAGTGTTTTAATCATTGTCATTGAATTGTACTGTATCTTAAGTTCCCAGTATTTCTGTGGTTCTAAGATGAGCAAATAGTATATTGATTTGAAGTGATTAATACCTCATAGAGCTCTGACCGAAACGTCTGTTACACTCACTAAGTTGTGACAAGTTTGAAAATAAGTATCACTGAGCTTTCTTGAATGATTATCCTGTGGTTAAAAGAAGCAGAAATTTGTCTTACTAGAGTGTCTAAAGAATTTAAAAAATTTAAAAGGATTTACTCTTGCATGTATGCAGTCTCGTAAACTGACATACGGCTGGGAGAGCGGTGTGCTGTCCACATGCCCCTCCATATCCGCATCCAGTGGGCTGAGGATGACACGGCGGCCGGTCGGTTCCGTTGGGCCTTCATGGCCTGTTCGGGAGGTGTTAGTTTTTTAGTTGCATATATGCAGACTCAAGCGATGTATGAAAATTTATACCAAGGCCACGATTCGAACCCAGGTCTCCTGCTTCCTAGACAAATGCGCTAACCACTATGCAACCCTGCCACAGTGGCTTTGCACAACTGCATCGCGCACCCTGGTATGCCTCCCTTCTGAATTCAAATTCCCATTCGCGCCTTAGCCCACTCGGTATTCCCTATAAAGTTGAACAACATTGTGGAGGATTTCCAACTGTATTGGAATAGTAACTAAACATCGAACGAAATGAGGATCCTGCCTGGTACCCTAGTATAGGTGCTTTAATCAATTGAAACTATATTGTTCCAGGTACCTTCTTAAAAATGAATGATGTATGTACGTAGGCTAAAGTAATTCATGAAAATTTGTACCAAGACTGCGATTGGAACCCAAGTGTCCTGTTCACGAGGTAGATGTGCTAACCATTAGGCCACCATGGATCGGAGCACAGAAAGGAGTGGAGGCAGTTTATGGAAGCAGCGTGTGGTCTGCAGTGCCTGTGATGGCTGAATATGTATGTATTGTAAGTAAAATGTAAACATGAATATATGAAGGAGCAAGGGTGGCGAAGGGAAAGGTTGGGTGGGCAATCATCACAGCTAGCCGCACACGTCACTGTGCTAAAGCTGTAGCGAACGCTGAAAATTTGTGTCGCACCGGTACTCTAGCATGGACTTACCGTCTCTCGTTACCTTAACTGCTTTGGCCATCCAGACACGGTCCCTCAATGACTCAAATTTCCAACATTGCACGCTGCAATGCAGCACCCCGCATCCATTAAACTCTCTACTCGGAAATCCTTATTACTGTAGGATTTCGGATGATATTTGTACATTTGCACAGAAACGTCGAGTAGCAGTTACCCCCTTTTTCAGAAATTTATTTATCTGAGTTGCGTGTATTCTGTCGGACATGTCTGACAGAACAGACACCACTCAGATATACAGGGTGTTTCACAATTCATCTTACATCTTTTTAAAGTCTGTAGAGCGGACTTAGTAGATCAAGGTTTACATAGGAACTCATGTCTGTTAACAGACATCCAACGACGCTACAAAGCATCGAAGTTATGGTTTGAGCCGCATTCACGTGTCTATGAGACTTAGAGCAACGTGGCTAAGTAGGCGTTTGGAGAGTTCAGCAACATGAGCGTTCTGTTTGCCGAAGCTCACGGCAGTGAAAGAGTTGCTCGTCGTCTTCATCAAGATGGTTATCCACAACATCCGATGCCATTGTATACCCTTTCACCGTCACCAGGTGTGACAGTGGTGCTCCAAGGAGACGTCACACACTCGAAGTGGAAGACGCCGTACTGTATCACGCTGAAGACATCCTTTCAACGAGTTCACGAGCAATTTATTTGGCTACCAATGAGTGGAACTCCTCAACAACCCTACCACAACAAAAGTCAAAATTTAATAATGATTGTGGTGTTGCTCACGCTGCTAAATACTGCATTTTCGCGCAACAACAAAGTTATTGTGTGGCAGTTGTCATTAGAGCACAGTTAATCCCCTAGAACTTTGAACTACTTAAACCTAACTAACCTAAGGACATCACACACATCCATGCCAGAGGCAGGATTCGACCCTGCGACCGTAGCGGTCGCGCGGTTCCATGGATCACAAATTTAGTACTGGAGGGAAGCGTGGATGGTAAAAATAGTACGGGGAGTCCAAGAGATGAAAACACTAAGCAGACCCAGAAGAATGTATGTTGCAGTGTGTACTGGGAGATGACGAAGCTTGCACAGGATAGAATAGCATGGAGAGCTGCATCAAACCAGTCTTTGGACTGAAGACCAGGACAACAGTAGTATAAACCAAAAACAAGAAGAAATTTCCAGTAAACATGGTCTATAAATTGCATACCTGAGGAGTAATGAGCATTTATTCAATAGAGATGTGGTTGACACTAGCGGAGATAATAAAATGATAATAGCTCCTAGGGTATGCATTTATAGCGCATGGTTACCAGACATTTTTTCTGGTTTTGCTGCATACTACCACCTCTGAAAGTTGCATACTACACATTCTTAGCAACAACAGTACCGGTCTGTGTATTCCACTGTCAGCGATATCAGAATGATTTTCGCTTGTAACTTGCGACTCGTTGGTTTTCGAACCAGGTAGCCTTACCTCATATTAATACATTTATCCGTTTCCATAACCCTTGAACGTTTGTAACATCACGGAATCAGCGTGTATATAGAGTGTTCAGAAATACCCGTAAGAACTTCTTGGACTTGTAGAAGGGAGTGAGAAGATAATATTTTGAATGGGAACCCATGTCCGGAAACGTACGTTTTCTGTGCTGCAGCCGGTTGAAAACATCTTGATAACACCACAATTTGTACAAGTAATTTATTAGGCGTGACCGATTACGTAACTTGTTTCATAGTTTGTAATGGTACTTGAATTACGTAACCATTACGGCACCTCACCTGAACCTCTCTATACCAGCAATATTCTACTGTGTTTCTGTAAAGTAGCTGACATATTTCTGAGACAAGATTCAGATTTGATTTCATTAATGTAGAGGTACTTTGATACATCGATATGTTTATGTTGCAATGATATTATTCTTATGTGAATTCCCTCTTTTGTCACTATGATCTTTGACGTTCTTGTAACTCTGATTTTTGGGCGCGTAAGCGATTATTTGTTAGTTAGAGTCGGACCTTGAGAAGATCATGTCTTGGACGTTATTTTGGAAAGACGCATATTGTAGTCAGCTTATAAAATGTGAACTTTAACAGTGAGGAAGATGTTTTCAAGTATGTTTTGTATTGTGAAGTGATGTTTTGTGTGATATTGCAGCAAAAGTAATAAAAAAGTGTAACTTAAATTCGTAGTGCTGATTATTTTTTTTACATCACCATTGTCCTGCAAAAGTGTAATCTTCAAGAATGGTTTGTGAAGCGCATCTACAAAACTTTTGAATATAGCAGAATAAAACCTCGGCCTCTTTGCATCCGAGCTTGGAATCATCACCACCTACATTTTCGACGATTGAGCCATGATTTTACAACGAGACCAGCGTGGGAAACACGAAAAGATGTGTGCCTAGTTTATTCATTATTACATGAAATGACTTTATTAACTGTGCTCTAATGACAACTGCCACACAATAACTTTGTTGTTGCGCGAAAATGCAGTATTTAGCAGCGTGAGCAAAACCACAATCATTAAATTTTGACTTTTGTTGTGGTAGTGTTGTTGAGGAGTTCCACTCATTATACCCGGGCCGCTGAAACATTGCACTTGACGTTTGCGCATGAAGTTGGCAGCGTAACAGAGTAACAAATGAAGAACGATAGGCGCTAGGCGTTCAGCGTGGGGCGCCAGCCAATCACAGCGCAGTGAGCACTGCTGTTACTCAAGTGCTGTGACGTCAAAGTTCCTGCATTACCGGCTTTGTTTAGTGAATGTGTATACAACGTGAATTGTATGTTGTTCACCGCGTGTTTTCGTTGTACTGTGTGCTATATCGTTGTGACTTTTGTTACGTTGTGAGTGTACACAGTTGGAAAATGCCACCGAAAAGACTTCGTTCACTTAGTGACAATCCTTTGCGTCGAGGGGTGCCGCTAAACAGCCAGGCACTGGAGTTATTACGCAGAACTCGTGAGTTTTATGAGCAGGAGAAAAACTACGTAAGCATTCATGGACAGCCATCAATTCCTGCCGACAAAGTGGTGGAATGTACGTCGAAAACTCTTGGTATTAGTGCAAGAACCGTAGTAAGTATGGGAGTATAACTACAAAACTTGGAAGATACTGAAGTGAGCCGTAATGATTTCGAGCTGTCTGGATCAAATAATACATTTTTATCAACCCCGGGAAAGAAGAAAAAGCGGCCTAAAAATTGTGCTACAAATATGGGTTTCCGTTACAAAACGCTAGACGGACGCAAAGTACTGTTAGAGAGGGCACATATTGTTACCGCTCGTAGCATTTTCTTGCACAAACTTGTGGGCAGAGACATTCATTCCATAATTTGGCTAGACGAAACGTGGGTTAATGCCGGGGAAGCTGTCAGTAAATGTTGGACGGATAACACACCCAGCAGTAGCGGCCATCAGCCGACGGGAAGAGGAGCTAGTTTATTTGTGGTCCATGCAGGCTCCTCCAGTGGTTTTGTCCCTGACGCACTTTTAGTTTTTAGATCGAAAAAGACTGGTGATTACCATGAAGATATGGATCACACACGATTTGTTGAGTGGTTCAGGAACCTTTTAAAACAGTTTCCTGTCCCTACAACAATTGTAATGGACAATGCTCCATATCATTCGGTGATACAGAACAAAGCCCCAACCACAAATGATCGGAAAGAAGTTATAGGTGCAGTGGTTACAGGCTCGAAATATTGCAGCGGATATGAGTATGACAAAGGTTCTGTTGTATTCTCTTGTTAAAGAAAATAAGCCTATGACACCTACATATGTAGTAGACGAAATTGCCAAGGAGCAGGGTCATACTGTAATAAGGCTGCCACCGTATCACTGCCATTTCAACCCTATTGAGTTAATATGGAGTGATGTAAAAATGTATGTAAGGAACAACAACAAGTCCTTTACAATAACAGAGGTGGAAAAGCTGTTGCGTGAAGCTCTTGTGACTGTGGATGCAGCCTCATGGAGAAAAAAACTAGAGCACGTCGAGAAGCTTATACGAGCAGCACAGACAATAGAAGGAATTATCAGTGGCCATGAACAATTAATGATTTATCTTGCTGATGACGACGATGAAGACGGTTTTGGCGATGAGTCGGACAACAGTGACGATGGCGAGCTGGATGGAATTGCGCCATTATCGCTGTAAATTGGTGAGTGAAAAATTACTAATATTGGTTATTTATTGCAATCTCGGTTATTATTTATTTTGTAAACTACGTACATTATTGATTTGAAAGTACCGGTCGTCAGATGCTTGTTTTTTGTCTTTGCTCCGTTATCGAAAGGGTGCGCATTGTTATGCTTTTACATGCATTGTTATACGGTTGTTTACTTCCTGTCATTGTAGTACAACTAAAAACGAGTTTTTATGTACACTGTAATTGCTCAATCGCTTGCATTTACGAGACGGGACGGAAAACTGTATCGTCTGCTGTGTGTATAGAGGCTGCTGTTACAATATCGCTATTACAGTGTAGCCAACATAAATAGACAAAAAGCGAACTGTCAAGTGCAATGTTTCGCCGGCGGGGGTATAGCAGCCAAATAAATTGCTCGTGAACTCGTTGAAAGGATGTCTTCAGCGTGATACAGTACGGCGTCTTGCACTTCGAGTGTGCGGCGTCTCCTTGGAGCACCACTGTCACACCTGGTGACGGTGAAGATAGCATATTTGTGGCAGAAAAGGGTATAGAATGGCATCGGATGTTGTGGATAACCATCTTGATGAAGACGACGAGCAACTCTTTCACTGCCGTGAGCTTCGGGCCGGCCGGTGTGGCCGTGCGGTTAAAGGCGCTTCAGTCTGGAACCGCGTGACCGCTACGGTCGCAGGTTCGAATCCTGCCTCGGGCATGGATGTGCGTGATGTCCTTAGGTTAGTTAGGTTTAATTAGTTCTAAGTTCTAGGCGACTGGTGACCTCAGAAGTTAAGTCGCATAGTGCTCAGAGCCATTTGAACCATTTTTGAGCTTCGGCAAACAGAACGCTCGCTCACGTTGCTGAACTGTCCAAACGCGTACTCAGCCACGTTGCTCTAAGACTCATAGACACGTGAATGAGGTTCAAACCAGGCCAGAGAGGTAGGATGGACGTCAAATCGCATCAGCAGATCTGACGTAAGGGCCACCCAGCATGACTACCCAGTTGCATAGCTACCTAGCAATGTTGTCTAACTGGTGCAACACGGAAACGGTACGTTTTTGGACATGGATTCCAATCCAATCCAAAATATTTTGTACTCATTCCCTTGTAACGGGAATTTCCGAACACCATGTATGAAGCGTTTCTCTGTAAGAAGGTGCAAAAATTTAACAGGACATAGAGGATGCTACACTGGACAATTGAGGTAGGGAACCTGGGGGTCGGAGCAGCCAGCTGAAGGAGATGTCAGGAATAAAATCACATTTCTGTGTCCTTTTTTAATTACATTAGTTAAACTGCAAATACCATCATTCACACACTGAACGTACAAGTTGTACTGTATCTTACAAAATGTGCTGAAGTTGACGGCTATCAACCACAGTGCAAGCATGACATCGGCAAACAAGGTCCTGACTCACCCTGGTCCGCAGCTCGTGGTCGTGCGGTAGCGTTCTCGCTTCCCGCGCCCGGGTTCCCGGGTTCGATTCCCGGCGGGGTCAGGGATTTTCTCTGCCTCGTGATGACTGTTGTGTGATGTCCTTAGGTTAGTTAGGGACTGATGACCATAGATGTTAAGTCCCATAGTGCTCAGAGTCATTTGAACCATTTTTTGAACCTGACAAGTATTCATGGTGTCTCATAGACAAGCGACTTTAGGTATCCCCGTAGCTAATAATCAAGGGGATTCAGGTCAGGTGACCTCGGAGGCAATGGAATGGGACGTACCCTTCCAGTCCAGCGAGCAGGAAATACAGCACTGAGCTGGTTGCGGACGTCCGTACTGAATAGAGGCGGTGGATCGTCGTCTTGTATCCACATCCTCTCACGAACATCCGATTGTACGTTCTTCAACAACTCAGGGAGAGCCCATTGCCCGAACGTTACTTACCGGTGGCCATTCAGACGACGAGGTAGAATATATGACCCAATCAGGCTGTCACCTACAATGCCGGCCCAGATATTCACAGCAAAACGTACTTGATGGTGTGACTACTACTACATGAGGGTTTTCCTCATTCCACATATAAATATTCTGCTGTTCGAAATACCATCACGATCAAATGAGGCCTCGCCAATAAAAAGCACGATCTGGTGGATGCATACATTGTAGGAGCAGCCACTGAGACAGTGCGACCCTTGCTGCTACGTCACTCACAAGCATTGCGTGGACTCATTGTGGGTGACATGGGTGTAATAATGGTTCGTGGAGTTCTCGCCATACGCCAGTATGTGGAGCGCACATTTCAAGTGCAATACGACGAGTACTTGTAATGGGATACGCTGCAACACGTTCCAGCAGTATCTCTTCAAAGTCGAGTATCTACATCTACATCAATATATACATTCCGATAGCCACCAAGCGGTGTGTGGCGGAGGGCACAATTCGCGCCAAAGTCATATTCCCCCCCCCCCCCCCCCCCCCCTTCAGTTCCACTCGCGGATCGCGTGAGGGAAAACGACTGTCTGAACGCCTCAGAGCGAGCTCTAATTTCCCTTATCTTTGAATGGGGATCATTGCGCGATTTGAAAGTTGCTGGTAATAATATATGCTCTACATCCTCGTCCAAGATCGGATTTCGGAATTTAGTGAGCAGCCCCTTCCGTTTAGCGCGCCGTCTATCTGCAAGTGTGTCCCACTTCAAACTTTCTATGAGATTTGTAACGTTCTCGCGATAGCTACATGTACCAGTCACGAATCTTGCCGCTCTTCTTTGGACCTTCTCAATCTCTTCAATCAGACACAACTGGTAAGGGACTCATACAGACGAACAATACTCTAAGACTGGACGAACTAAAGCTTGTAAGCTACTGTATTTCCATTGTTGAAGGACTGCATCGCTTCAGGATTCTACCAATAAACCGCTATCTAGAGTTCGTCTTACCCGTTACTTGTGTAAACTGATCATTCAATTTGAGATCATTGCGAGTGTCCTCACGTTGCCAGATACCTCGTTTCTTCCCTCCAATGAACCATTCTCCAGTATTCTTCGATGGAGAGAAATGAACACACACCGTGACGAACTATGCCTTTTAGGAAATCATTTCCTGTCCAGCCTTTCAGTGAGTTCTGCGAAACTGCACATTTACTGCACCATCATATTGTACCGTACGTCTCTAAATACCACTGAGTAGTGGATGGGTCTGTTGTTGATTCATAGTACGTTCTGTCACGGGACAATGTAAATACGATATAACAGAGCCACCTTACGAACAAGTAAACAAAACCTCCATCATGACTTGCTAGTAATCAAGCTCGTCGTCCTAATTTCGTAGCAGGAAATAAAGAATGTACATGTCAATAAACAGAAAAGTACGTGTAAACTTGTACGCATGTTGGTTGAAAATAAGCAGGAAAACATTAATGCCAGAGAAAACGGTAGCCAAGTTTGCTTCCATATCTCCTCAAGCTGTCTTCTCCGACCCCAGGTTCCCTACCTCAAACTGTTAGTGGAGCATTATCTATGTCCTGTTACATTTTTGCAGGTTTTTACGGAAACGTCCTGTACATACATTTACAGGTGCCGGCGCCTGTGGACACTCAGTAGCGTGATGAGAATTATATACTAATAGCTTCAGCTGCTGACGGGCGTTGATGTATATCAACGGGGACAGGTGAAAATGCGTTCCCCGACCGGGACTCGAACCCGGGAGCTCTTGCTTACATGGCAGACGCTCTATCCATGTGAGCCACCGAGGGCACAGAGAATAGTGCGGCTGCAGGGACTATCTCGCGCACGCCTCCCGCGAGAGTCACACTCTCACCTTGTATGTCCACACACTACATTCGTAGTGTCCCTACCCAAAACACTCATTACTCGTGGAAGACATTCTTACCAAGTCCCGTAAGAAGAAAGTGCCGATGCACACATACAGGGTGCGTCAAAAAATGCACACATACAGGGTGCGTCAAAAAAATGTATACACACTTTGAACTGTCATAGACAATTTATTTCCCGTTCTGAAAGGTTAAGTATCTGTGAGAAAGTAGTGTTTTGTTTTTTCAACAGGTGGCAGCAGTGGCAAGGAAGTAAATGCAACATGGCGGACATGCGTTTGAGCTTTGAAGCGTGGAAGCAGATAATTAAGTGGTACTGTAAGTTTGAGAATGTAGTCGCGGTTCGAAGACAGTGGAGAAGTGAGTATGGTATAGAATCACCTTCAAGGTTAACAATTACACGTCTCCGAGACTAATTCGAAATTCATGGAACAGTGTGTGATGTGCATAAAAGTGGATCAGGGCGACCTCGTACAGCTACAAGTGATGATTCCACAACTGCGGTCTTTGAACTGTTTGAGTGTTCGCCTCAAAAATGTTCAAGGCAAGCGGCACGTGAGAGTAATTTAAGTGCTAGTAGTTTGCTACGCATTCTGAAGAAAGGCAAGTTTCGTGTGTTCATTCCAAGGCTGGTGCAACAGCTAAGTGACGACGATCCAGATCGAAGGTTAGAATTTTGTGAATGGGTTCAGGAGATGGTGAGACGTGAACCGGGATTTATGGGTAGCATAATTTGGTCGGATGTAGCCCAATTCAAACTCAACGGAACTGTCAATAGGCACAATTGTGTGTACTAGGCTGAAGATAATCCTCGCACTACAGTTGAAAAGGGTGTGAATTTGCCTGGTGTAAATGTGTGGTGTGGTTTGTCTGCACGGGGACTCATTGGGCCTTTCCGCTTTGAAGGTTGCTGTAGAAACGTACCTAACAAAGCTTGCTGACTCCATATTCCTTGCCATTCGTGCATTATACGGTAATGATGAGTTTTATTTCCAACAAGATGGCGACCCGCCGCACTATCATAGGGACGTACGAGCATACCTGGATCACAATGTTCCAGGCCAGTGGATAGGACGCAGGGGACCAATCGGGTTTCCTGCACGCTCTCCAGACCTCACGCCACTGGATTTCTTCTTACGGGGCACAGTAAAAGATGAGGTGTACAAACATAAACCACGTAACCTGGACACGCTTTGGAATGAGATTCAGGCGGTGTGCGTAGAAATGTCATTGGACACTTTGGTACGATGTACGGAATCAGTGGTGACTCGTATTCAGAAATGTATTGATGCTGAAGGCCACCAGTTTGAGCATTAATCACCTTTGCAAAGTACATTTATTTTTCCAATTGGACTTTAAGCTTTCCATTTCCAGAAATTTAACATTTTAGATCGGGAAATAAATTTTCTATGACGCTTCAAAATGTGTTTACATTTTCTTTGACGCACCCTGCATTACCCGAACTCTTACGGGACTTGGTAAGAATGTCTTCCACGAGTAATGAGTGTGTTGGGGTGAGACACTACGACTGTAGTATGTGGACATACAAGGTGAGAATGTGAGTCTCGCGGGAGGTGTGCGCGAGATAGTCCCTGCAGTCGCTCTATTCTCCGTTCCCTCGGTGCCTCAGACGGATAGAGCGTCTGACATATAAGCAGGAGGACCCTGGTTCGAGTTCCTGTCGGGGCACACACTTTCACCTGTCCCCTTTGATATATATCAACGCCCGTCAGCAGCTGAAGGTATTAATATATAATTCTAATTTCGTTCTAGACGGCTGCAGGTCATCAATGGTGTCTGTTCTTTCGGACATGTCCGAACGAACAGACACCATATCCATGTAAGTACTCACAAGGGAACCTCCCCCATCGCGCGTCCCTCAGATTTAGTTACAAGTTGGCACAGTGGATAGGCCTTGAAAAGCTGAACACAGATCAATCGAGAAAACAGAAGAGAAGTTGTGTGGAACTATGAGAAAAATAAGCAAAATATAGAAACTGAGTAGTCCATGCGCAAGATAGGCAACATCAAGGACAATGTGAGCTCAGGAGCGCCGTGATCCCGTGGTTAGCGTGAGCAGCTGCGGAACGAGAGGTCCTTGGTTCAAATCTTCCCTCGAGTGAAAAGTTTAATTTTTTATTTTCACACAATTATTATCTGTCCGTCCGTCCGATGCTAGGTATCGGCGCCGTAGTATGGGGACGCTACACCTAATCAAACATCGAAACACACGACGTCAGTCGACTACAGCGCACGGAAGAGAGAGTATTCCTGCTAACGAGGCTCCCTGGCTGGCAGTTGACTGTTCGCTACTTTGGACGAGGGTGCATTAAATACGTGAGATGCATTCCGTGGGCAATATGAATCCAGCAATTATAGCTCGCGACTTCAGTAACAAGGTCAATGAATATTTTCAGAACTGTAAGGAATCGGAAAATTCCTTAAGGGATCGAACGATTGTAGAACATTTTTATGATTATTTCCTACATTTGTTGATAAACGGTACGTGTGGTGATGATTGATTGAAAATAAAAAGTTAAACTATTCACTCGAGGGAAGACTTGAACCAAGGACCTCTCGTTCCGCAGCTGCTAACGCTAACCACGCTACCACGGCGCTCCTGAGCTCACACTATCCTTGCTGTTACCTATCTTGGGCATGGACTACTCAGTTTGTATATTTTGCTTATTTTTTTCATAGTTACACACAACTACTTCTTGTTTCTCGATTGATCTGTGTTCAGTTTTTCAAGGCCTATCCACTGTGCCAACTTATAACAAAATCTGAGGGGGGTGCGATGGGGAGGTTACATTGTCAGTAGCGTTTTGTTGGACCACGTTTCCTGACATGGGTTCCTATGTAAAACTTAATCTACTAAGTCCCCTGTACAAACTCTAGAAGTGTGTAACATGAATTGTATAGCAGTCTGTTGTTGTTGTTGTTGTTGCCTTCAGTCCTGAGACTGGTTTGATGCAGCTCTCCATGCTACTCTATCCTGTGCAAGCTTATTCATCTCACAGTAACTACTGCAGCCTACATCCTTCTGAATCCGCTTAGTGTATTCATCTCTTGGTCTCCCTCTACAATTTTTACCTTCCACGCTGCCCTCCAATGCTAAATTTGTGATCCCTTGATGCCTCAGAACATGTCCTACCAACGGGTCCCTTCTTCTTGTCAAGTTCTGCCACAAACTCCTCTTCTCCCCAATTTTATTCAATACCTCCTCATTAGTTATGTGATCTACTCATCTAATCTTCAGCATTCTTCTGTAGCACCACATTTCGAAAGCTTCTATTCTCTTCTTGTCTAAATTATTTATCGTCCACGTTTCACTTCCATACATCGCTACACTCCATACAAATACTTTCAGAAATGACTTCCTGACACTTAAATCTATATTTGATGTTAACAAATTTCTCTTCTTCACAAACGCTTTCCTTGCCATTGACAGTCTACATTTTATATCCTCTCTACGTCGACCATCATCAGTTATTTTGCTCCCCAAATAGCAAAACTCCTTTACTACTTTAAGTGTCTCATTTACTAATCTAATTCCCTCAGCATCACCCGATTTAATTCGACTACATTCCATTATCCTCGTTTTGCTTTTATTGATGTTCATCTTAAATCCTCCTTTCAAGACACTGTCCATTCCGTTCAACTGCTCTTCCAAGTCCTTTGCTGTCTCTGACAGAATTACAATGTCATTGGCGAACCTCAATGTTTTTATTTCTTCTCCATGGACTTTAATACCTCCTCCGAATTTTTATTTTGTTTCCTTCACTGCTTGCTCAATATACAGATTGAATAACATTGGGGACAGGCTATATTCCCTCGACCCTTATAAATGCCATCTGGTTTCTGTACAAATTGTAAATAGCCTTTCGCTCCCTGTATTTTACCCCTGCCACGTTCAGAATTTGAAAGAGAGTATTCCAGTCAACATTGTCAAAAGCTTTCTCTAACAAGGGGAGGCCGCCAATTGTGAATTTCAGATTCGATTCATACTGCGCATAATAAAAGCTCATGGCCAGAGGTGTAATGTGGCAAAGCACCAAGATGCACTTCTCAGCCGTTGTCGAGAAAATCGACAGTTAAAAGAAACCGCTGCGGTGAAATACTCTCTACGATTAATGATTTTCTACAGCGTCATAGCGCAGCGGTAAGCGCTGGGGTTCGTAATCCGAAGGTCGCCGGATCGAATCTAGCGCCATGCAATATTTTTTTATTATTAGTTTTTTGCAATTCAAATATATATAACTATTAATGAATCGCTTATGCATGTTGGTGAAGGCGGATCGCTCTCCAATTGTACCGCCTCCATTTTTCCGTTTGTTTAACAGGGTGTACCAAAGCTGTCCCGCCCGCACTGATCTTCGACGATGTTATAAGTTGCGCTAGGGACGGCATCTACCTTCTTTCGAAGTTAGCAGGCAACTACGCTGTTATGCCGCGGCTCGTTTCGGCCCATTCAACATCTGTCATTCAAGTGTAACGAGCGAGTAACGGAGTTTATATTTCATACCTGCCACAGCAAATTTGTGTTCGTGGGGTCTCTATTCTAATTCGAACGTTGGACTTACGTTATACGTATTCGTTTCTACGTCTTCCGTTAACTATACGTGGTGAACATTATGAAGACAATTAATAACGTTTGTGAAATACAACTTTGTTTGAGGAAAACATAATGATGTTCGAAGTCGCCAGTTTTTCCACGACAAACGACTTTCAACAACTTATTATATGCATAATTGTTGCAATTGATTGCCGGGAATAATATATATATGAATTACAAAAAACAAATACTAAAAAAAAGTTGCATGGAGCGAGATTCGATCCGGCGACCTTCGGATTACGAACCCGAGCGCTTATCGCTGCGCCACGACGCTGTACAAGATTATTAATCGTAGAGAGTATTTCACGGCAACGGTTTCTTTTAACTGTCGATTTTCTCGACAACGGCTGAGAAGTGCATCTTGGTGCTTTGCCACATTACACCTCTGGCCATGAGCTTTTATTATGCGCAGTATGAATCGAATCTGAGCTTCACAATTGGCGGCCTCCCCTTGTAAGTCTACAAATGCTATAAATGTATGTTTGCCTTTCCTTAATCTATTTTCTAAGATATCTGCAGAACTAGTTGGCATATAAACTTGTACTACTGTAGTAGGCATGGGCTTCGTGTCTATCTTGGCCACAACAATGCGTTCACTATGCTGTTTGTAGTAGTTTACCCGCACTCCAATTTTTTATTCATTATTAAACCTACTCCTGCATTACCCCTATTTGATTTTGTATTTATAACCCTGTATTCACCTGACTAAAAGTCTTGTTCCTCCTTCCAGCGAACTTCACTAATTCCCACTATATCTAACTTTAACCTATCCATTTCCCTTTTTAAATTTTCTAACCTACCTGCCCGATTAAGGGAGCTGACATTCCACGCTCCGATCCGTAGAACGCCAGTTTTCTTTCTCCTGATAACGACATCCTCCTGAGTAGTCCCCGCCCGGAGATCCGAATGGGGGACTATTTTACCTCCGGAATATTTTACCCAAGAGGACGCCATCATCATGTAATCATACAGTAAAGCTGCATGCCCTCGGGAAAAATTACGGCTGTAGTTTGCCCTTGCTTTCAGCCTTTCGCAGTACCAGCACAGCAAGGCCGTTTTGGTTAGTGTTACAAGGCCAGATCAGTCAATCATCCAGACTGTTGCCCCTGCAACTACTGAACAGGCTGCTGCCCCTCTTCAGGAACCACACGTTTGTCTGGCCTCTCAACAGATACCCCTCCGTGGTGGTTGCACCTACGGTACGGCCATCTGTATCGCTGAGGCACGCAAGCCTCCCCACCAACGGCAAGGTCCATGTCCATGGGGGCAGGCAGTCTGTATACATTGGTAACTGAAGTTTGACGTCCAGCTCTCGCATGCATTGAGCGCTGCGGTCTGCCTACACCGCCTCATTGTAGGGGCGAGCGACTTCGCTATCACCGCTCGCTCGGAAATCAATTTCACCGCGGACGCCCGCTTCCCACCGTGTCCCACGCACAGTACGTACTCAGAAGTGGTCGTTTCGGGGCGGATGACGACACCTCAGGCGCGACAACCACCGCCGGTATTCTGCCCGCGCAGCAACGCCGCTGCGCGTCCGCCAGCGTATCCGCCTATCTCGCCCTCCCTTTGTCGGTGGATCTGCGGATCTGATGATCGCCTGCAGACTAAACGATTGGGATGGCGCGGAGCGCCAGCCGCCGCTCAAAATGAACCTTTTTTTATTTGGCCTCCACTTCTGGGAGCACTAGTCGAGCATCAGCAAACGCGGCTGCAATCGGCAACTTCATCTGGCGAAGGTTTCACAGCTCCATCGGTCGTTTCTCACATCCTAAACACCATATCTTCCCATCTCACCCGTCTTCCTCTTACAATGCTTAACTCATAAGTATAGAAGTCCGCCATTGTTTAGAATTATGTAACACGGAGGACCACTCCAGTAAGTACCAGTTTGACGAAATGAAAAATTTATTTAGTCATTAATAGTTGGAATGGCACGCCTCAAAATGTCATATGAGAACACTCGTTTCACGGAGCGTTAACATCCAAGTCTCGGAATATCGCCGCGCGGGATTAGCCGAGCGGTCTTAGGCACTGCAGTCATGGACTGTGCGGCTGGTCCCGGCGGAGGTTCGAGTCCTCCCTCGGGCGTGGGCGTGTGTGTTTGTCCTTAGGATAATTTCATTTGAGTAGTGTGTAATCTTAGCTACTGATGACCTCAGTAGTTAAGTCCCATAAGATTTCACACACATTTGAACATTTTGTCGGAATATCCCTACTACAAACGAAATATGGAACAACCTCATATGTGCCTTCTTTTAAATATCTTGCAGAAATCTTAGTACCACCCCGACTAGCCAGTAAATCCAATTTGAAAAGAGCGCCAGAGACGAGAAAGCGTATCAGATAATACAGATCACTACAATTAACGTGTGATATTCCGCAATGTGAAATTCTGGATATTGCAAAACAGTTGTTTTCGCTGCAGCGTTATATGCCTCAGAAAGTTCATCTCTGGGCGGTTACTTAGAAATTAGTGAAATTTGAGTGGAAGAGCGATAAATTCTCGGAAACATTTATGGCCCCTTTAACATAAATAGCATAATGATTAAAAGAATAAGTGAAGACGTATACACAGCAGTAGAGAAGCTCGTCGACGCAGTACGTAGAAGTCACTCGAAGTCCTATGGTCGCATCTGCAGCATGGATAACACTACGTTAACTGAGAGACTATTTCTACATCTACATCCATAGTCCGAAAGCCACCTGATGGTGTGTGGCGGAGGGTACCTTGAGTACCTCTATCTGTTCTCCCTTCTATTCCAGTCTCGTATTGTTCGAGGAAAGAGAGATCGTCGGTATGCCTCTGTGTGGGCTCTAATCTCCGATTTTATCCTCATGGTCTCTTCGCGAGATATACTGCTTGACTCCTCGGTGAAGTTATGTTCTCGAAACTTCAACAATAGCCCGTACCTAGATACTGAGCGTCTCTCTTGCAGAGTCTTCCACTGGAGTCTATCTGTCATCTCCGTAACTCTTTCGCGATTACTAAATGATCCTGTAACGAAGGGCGCTGCTCTCCGTTGGATCTTCTCTCTCTCTTCTATCAACCCTATGTGGTACGGATCCCACACTGCTGAGCAGTATTCAAGCAGTGGGCGAACAAGTGCACTGTAACCTACTTCCTTTGTTTTCGGATTGCATTTCCTTAGGATTCTTCCAGTGACTCTCAGTCTGGCATCTGCTTTACCGACGATTAATTTGTATATGGTCATTCCATTTTAAATCACTCCTAATTTCTACACGCAGTTGCTGACCTGCTATATTGTAGCTAAATGATAAAGGATCTTTCCTTCTATGTATTCGCAGCACATTACATTGAGATTCAATTGCCATTCCCTGCACAATGTGTCAATTCGTTCCACATCCTCCTGCATTTGAGTACAATTTCCCATTGTTACAACCTCTCGATACACCACAGCATCATCCGCAAAAAGCCTCAGTGAACTTCCGATGTTATCCACAAGGTCATTCACGTATATTTGAACTAAATTTAACAAGTTCAGGAAAAGGTAAAGATCATTTTGTGAAAAGAAATGAAACAGGACTTACGAGAAATGAACGCCACATAAGACACCATCAGAGGAAGCAAAGCCTTTGGAACCCTGGTTGGAAATCACACATTCGCAGAGAAAGCTAAACAGAACGGGAAAACGGTGGACAGAGGAACCCAACAGAGAACACAGAGAATTCGTGAATAGATTTTGGGAAGAGAAGAGTAATAGGGAGCACTCAGAGCGAGCTAACAAGTTGAAGCACTCTTTTTAACTGAGCATAACGAAGGAAGAAGAGGCACGAAAGCTCTACTGTGGTACTTACTACCTTATGCGTGGTAATGGAAGCAATATTTGCGAAATATCGGTTTCAGAGGATTCATTGTATACATATTTTACAATACCCAAGATCAAGACTCAAGTGCTCTGATAAAATAGAGCGTGAGGCAACGACGCAATTTTTCTATTTAACTGTTCCACTTGTACATAGAAGAAAGAGTGAAGGACAAAAAAAAAAAATTATCGAGTTATGGGAATTGTAATATAATTTCTTAACTTTTCACTTTCTTCCATCTCTGGTACGAGCCGTGCCTTTGTCTAACAATAATAATGAACTGTGAGTAGACCATGAGGGACGCATACAGCTTCGAGGCCATACTGGGAACACCGTTTAGTGATATTTTAAGTTCTCCTAATATCATAAAGACAGAATATCATTTTTTTATTTTTTGTTTAAATGAAATTGATTTCATTTTAACAATCAGACTATAAGATATATTATCTGAAATAATAAAAGAACTTAGGGGCTCAAAACGTAAAATCATAGTTGGTATCAGTTAAACTTCGGGGGAACAGAGTTAATGACAGAACCATCTTTATACAATTAATATTCGTCTGACATCTTTCAGCTGACACTTCCCTCTTCACCTTTCCTTCTCCTGCCCTTGGTGTGTTAAAATGTGTGCATCGCTGTAAACGTGTTGATGCGAATAATTATCTGTTTTATACCAGTAATCAGTCTCGTTTCATTATTTATTAACGTTAATCTTTCTCTTACGTTATTAATAGATAACGCAGTGCAAAAATTGGTTCAAATGGCTCTGAGCACTATGGGACTTAACATCTGTGGTCATCAGTCCCCTAGAACTTAGAACGGACTGCGCGCCTAGAATCGCTAGACCACCGCGGCCGGCGCAAAAATTGGTGAGTGTTTTTGTATAAACCGAAATAACCGGCTTGGGCGAAGTTAACACAGCCGCCATTACGGTCACCTCACCGAGATAACTACGAATTACAGTAGCTGTTTAGAACGTGCTCTTCATTTAACTGGAGATTCCGATATCCCAGCACGAATTAAATTATCGCACCTGAAGTGGCGAAAGTATGAAGTCAAGCCAGCTTTTCCCGAAACATGTATTATTTCCTGCGAATTGAAGATTTTCGATTCATCGTCAATTTAACTCTCTAACAGAGTTAAGGAAGAAACATTTTGGTTGGACTGATTACAGTTTCGACAGATGTCTGGTTACGTGAGTAGCCTCAGCTTGAACTTATTTTTTATGCACTTCTGCATTATACTACAGAAGCCATCTAATGGTGTGTGGCGGAGGGACCGTTTTGTACCACTAACTGAGCCCTCCAACCATGTTCCACTCGCGAATAGCACATGGGAAGAATGACTGTCGGTAAGCCTCTGTATTTGCTCGAATTTCTCCAATTTTCTCCTCATGGTCATTACGTGAGTCGTATGTAGGGGGAAGTAATTTGCAGTCGGATGTTTCCCGACAGTGTTCTCTCGAAATTTCAATAGTAAATCTCTCTGTGATGCACAACACCTCTCTTGTAACGTCTGCCAGTGGAGTTTGTTTAGCATCTCCGTAACGCTCTCTCGCCAGCTAAGCGATCCCGTGACGAAACGCGCCCTTCTTCGTTGGACCTTCTCGATTCAGGCAACAGTCTTATCTGGTAGGGATGCCAGATAGATGAACAGTACTCAAGAACGGGTCGAACAAGCGCCTTATACGCCACTTCCTTCGTGGATGAGCTACACTTCCTTGTGATTCTTCCTATGAATCTGTGACTGGCATCTCCTTTTCCCACTACTTAACTTATGTGGTCATGCGACTTAAGGTGTCTCCGGAAATTACTCCTAGATATTTTACGACAGATACCGTTTCCAGATAATTGTCATCAGCAGTGTAGCTATACAGTATTGGATTTCTTTTCCTATATGCGTAATATGTTACATTTACTGCCAGAGCCTGCACCATTCATCAATTTTCTGGAGGTCATTCTGCAAATCTATGCTATCTTCTGGCGTTGCTGCTTTGTTACAGACAATCGTATCATGTGCGAACAGCCTTAGAGAGCATCCGACGCTTTCCACTAGACCATTTATATACACTCCTGGAAATTGAAATAAGAACACCGTGAATTCATTGTCCCAGGAAGGGGAAACTTTATTGACACATTCCTGGGGTCAGATACATCACATGATCACACTGACAGAACCACAGGCACATAGACACAGGCAACAGAGCATGCACAATGTCGGCACTAGTACAGTGTATATCCACTTTTCGCAGCAATGCAGGCTGCTGTTCTCCCATGGAGACGATCGTAGAGATGCTGGATGTAGTCCTGTGGAACGGCTTGCCATGCCATTTCCACCTGGCGCCTCAGTTGGACCAGCGTTCGTGCTGGACGTGCAGACCGCGTGAGACGACGCTTCATCCAGTCCCAAAGATGCTCAATGGGGGACAGATCCGGAGATCTTGCTGGCCAGGGTAGTTGACTTACACCTTCTAGAGCACGTTGGGTGCACGGGATACATGCGGACGTGCATTGTCATGTTGGAACAGCAAGTTCCCTTGCCGGTCTAGGAATGGTAGAACGATGGGTTCGATGACGGTTTGGATGTACCGTGCACTATTCAGTGTCCCCTCGACGATCACCAGTGGTGTACGGCCAGTGTAGGAGATCGCTCCCCACACCATGATGCCGGGTGTTGGCCCTGTGTGCCTCGGTCGTATGCAGTCCTGATTGTGGCGCTCACCTGCACGGCGCCAAACAAGCATACGACCATCATTAGCACCAAGGCAGAAGCGACTCTCATCGCTGAAGACGACACGTCTCCATTCGTCCCTCCATTCACGCCTGTCCCGACACCACTGGAGGCGGGCTGCACGATGTTGGGGCGTGAGCGGAAGACGGCCTAACGGTGTGCGGGACCGTAGCCCAGCTTCATGGAGACGGTTGCGAATGGTCCTCGCCGATATCCCAGGAGCAACAGTGTCCCTAATTTGCTGGGAAGTGGCGGTGCGGTCCCCTACGGCACTGCGTAGGATCCTACGGTCTTGGCGTGCATCCGTGCGTCGCTGCGGTCCGGTCCCAGGTCGACGGACACGTGCACCTTCCGCCGACCACTGGCGACAACTTCGATGTACTGTGGAGACCTCACGCCCCACGTGTTGAGCAATTCGGCGGTACGTCCACCCGGCCTCCCGCATGCCCACTATACGCCCTCGCTCAAAGTCCGTCAACTGCACATACGGTTCACGTCCACGCTGTCGCGGCATGCTACCAGTGTTAAAGACTGCGATGGAGCTCCGTATGCCACGGCAAACTGGCTGACACTGACGGCGGCGGTGCACAAATGCTGCGCAGCTAGCGCCATTCGACGGCCAACACCGCGGTTTCTGGTGTGTCCGCTGTGCCGTGCGTGTGGTCATTGCTTGTACAGCCCTCTCGCAGTGTCCGGAGCAAGTATGGTGGGTCTGACACACCGGTGTCAATGTGTTCTTTTTTCCATTTCCAGGAGTGTATATAGTGAAAAGAATCTACATTTCTATGCAAACGAAAGATGCTGACTTAGTAGAAATTATAAAACTATAGGTCCTAAATAAACTTTTTACTTGCTTGCGACTTGTGAATAAACAGCTAGAAATACAGAAAGCAGCAGCGACATAAAAGCGAAAATTCATCGACTACCAATATCTGAACTGGTAAACCAACTGGTTTCAGTAATTTTTTAAAAACTGATTGCAGTTATGAGTAGCTTCTTGTGTTTTGCGTCAGAAAACTGCCTCTCTTTGCTCCTATAGCGACGTCATTGCTCCAGCCAATCGCAGCCCGTTTCGCTTTGGGCCTAACCTTACTTTTAATAGTAATGGGACGAGTCTCGTTGTGGCAGAAATTTGGTTCCGTGTGGAATGGATAATGAATTTTAAGAATATCTTCTAATGTGTCACGATCCTCACTGTGTATCATTTGTAAAACTGGGTTTAAATTCAGAAACAAACAACGAATCCTGCACATGACCTGTCCTAAAGAAGAAGAATGACATTGGTGTATGGAGTCACTTTCGTTAGCTGTGAAAGGCACGGGATTACTGCGGCGTTATTCATAGAGCCGAGTAGTGTTGTACGTGGTGGAACCTAGAAGGTGACTGCAATATCTACAAACGTACACTACTGGCCATTAACATTGCTACACCACGAAGATGACGTGCTCCAGACGCGAAATTTAACCGACAGGAAGAAAGGGCTGTGATATGCAAATGATTAGCTTCTCAGAGCATTAACACAAAGTTGGCGCCAGTGGGGACACCTACAACAGCTGACATGAGGAAAGTTTACAATCGATTTCTTATACACAAAGAGCCGTTGACCGGCGTTGCCCGGTGAAACGTTTTTGTGATGCCCCATGTAAGGAGGAGAAATGCGTACCATCACGTTTCCGACTTTGACAAAGGTCGCATTGTAGCCTATCGCGATTGAGGTTTATCATATCGCAACATTGTTGCTCGCGTTGGTTGAGATCTAATGACTATTAGCAGAATATGGAATCGGTGGGTTCAGGAGGGTAATAAGGAACGCCGTGCTGGATCCCAACGGCCTCGTATCACTAGCAGTCGAGATGACAGGCATCTTGTCCGCATGGCTGTAACAGATCACGCAGCCACGTCTCGATCCCTGAGTCAACAGATGGGGACGTTTGCAAGACAACAACCATCTGCACGAACAGTTCGACGAGGTTTGCAGCAGCATGGACTATCGGCTCGGATACCATGGCTGCGGTTACCCCTGATGCTGCATCACAGACAGGAGTGCCTGCGATGGTGCACTCAACGACGAACCTGAGTGCACGAAAGGCAAAACGTCATTTTTTCGGATGAACCCACGTTCTGTTTACAGCGTCATGATGGTCGCATCCGTGTTTAGCGACATCGCGGTGAACGCACAATGGAAGCGTGTATTCGTCATCGTCATGCTGGCGTATCACCCGGAGTGATGATATGGGGTACCATTGGTTACACGTCTCGGTCACCTCCTGTGTCGCATTGACGACACTTTGACGTTACATATGAGATGTGTTACGACCCGTGGCGCTACCCTTCATTCGATCCCTGCGAAACCCTACATTTCAGCAGGATAATGCACGACCCTATGTTGCACGTCCTGTACGGGCCTTTCTGGATACAGCAAATGTTCGACTGCTGCCCTGGCCAGCACATTCTCCAGATCTCTCACCAACTGGTCAATGGTGGCCGAGCAACTGGCTCGTCACAATACGCCAGTCACTACTGTTGATGAACTGTGGTGTCGTGTTGAAACTGCATGGGCAGCTGTACCTGTACACGCCGTCCAAGCTCTGTTTGGCTCAATGCCCAGGCGTATCAAGGCCGTTCTTACGGCCAGAGGTGGTTGTTCTGGGTAGTGATTTCTCAGGATCTATGCTCCCAAATTGCGTGAAAATTTAATCACATGTCAGTTCTAGTATAATATATTTGTCAAATGAATACCCGTTTATCATCTGCATTTAATGGCCAGTAGTGTATTTTCCATCACACGCACGATCTGTCGACCTGCATTTATGTATGTCAACTATTACGTTAATAATAATATCTCGCGGTCGCATTTCCTGAAGTTAGTCGCTTTAGTGGACCTCCTACGAAATGCCACTTGAGCGTGAAGTGAGGCTTCTTCACCATTTCCAGTGGCGCAGGTACTGCAAGATTGTTCCGATCGACTGTAGCTACTACGTGAGGAACTACTTTGCGGTAAATCTTCTGTACTATACGAGGGCTGATCAAGAAGGACTGCTACTGTCGGTTGCTCGCACTTGTTCCGCTGGTTGTCGGTATTTCACCTAATAACCAAAGGAAGTTAAATTATAATGAAATCCATATATTTAGCTGCTTACAGGCGCTGGTATTTGTCAACGAGGACAGTTGAAAAACGTGTGTCCCGATCGGGACTTGATACCGGGGCCTCCTGAGCCACCGAGGACACAGACGATAGTGCGACTGCAGGGACGTATCTCTGGCACACTCCCCGTGAGACCCACACGTCCCAACTTACTGTCCACACACCACATTTGTAGTGCCGCTACCCACTATACTCATTATTCGCGGCAGTCAATCTTCCGATTCCCGTAACAGTTAGGGCAATGTGAGTGCATCTGCACTGAAGAAGATCATTGGCCAGTAAGCCTTATCTACACTCCTGGAAATGGAAAAAAGAACACATTGACACCGGTGTGTCAGACCCACCATACTTGCTCCGGACACTGCGAGAGGGCTGTACAAGCAATGATCACACGCACGGCACAGCGGACACACCAGGAACCGCGGTGTTGGCCGTCGAATGGCGCTAGCTGCGCAGCATTTGTGCACCGCCGCCGTCAGTGTCAGCCAGTTTGCCGTGGCATACGGAGCTCCATCGCAGTCTTTAACACTGGTAGCATGCCGCGACAGCGTGGACGTGAACCGTATGTGCAGTTGACGGACTTTGAGCGAGGCATGAGGGAGGCCGGGTGGACGTACCGCCGAATTGCTCAACACGTGGGGCGTGAGGTCTCCACGGTACATCGATGTTGTCGCCAGTGGTCGGCGGAAGGTGCACGTGCCCGTCGACCTGGGACCGGACCGCAGCGACGCACGGATGCACGCCAAGACCGTAGGATCCTACGCAGTGCCGTAGGGGACCGCACCGCCACTTCCCAGCAAATTAGGGACACTGTTGCTCCTGGGGTATCGGCGAGGACCATTCGCAACCGTCTCCATGAAGCTGGGCTACGGTCCAGCACACCGTTAGGCCGTCTTCCACTCACGCCCCAACATCGTGCAGCCCGCCTCCAGTGGTATCGCGACATGCGTGAATGGAGGGACGAATGGAGACATGTCGTCTTCAGCGATGAGAGTTGCTTCTGCCTTGGTGCCAATGACGGTCGTATGCGTGTTTGGCGCCGTGCAGGTGAGCGCCACAATCAGGACTGCATACGACCGAGGCGCACAGGTCCAACACCCGGCATCATGGTGTGGGGAGCGATCTCCTACACTGGCCGTACACCACTGGTGATCGTCGAGGGGACACTGAATAGTGCACGGTACATCCAAACCGTCATCGAACCCATCGTTCTACCATTCCTAGACCGGCAAGGGAACTTGCTGTTCCAACAGGACAATGCACGTCCGCATGTATCCCGTGTCACCCAACGTGCTCTAGAAGGTGTAAGTCAACTACCCTGGCCAGCAAGATCTCCGGATCTGTCCCCCATTGAGCATGTTTGGGACTGGATGAAGCGTCGTCTCACGCGGTCTGCACGTCCAGCACGAACGCTGGTCCAACTGAGGCGCCAGGTGGAAATGGCATGGCAAGCCGTTCCACAGGACTACATCCAGCATCTCTACGATCGTCTCCATGGGAGAATAGCAGCCTGTATTGCTGCAAAAGGTGGATATACACTGTACTAGTGCCGACATTGTGCATGCTCTGTTGCCTGTGTCTATGTGCCTGTGGTTCTGTCAGTGTGATCATGTGATGTATCTGACCCCAGGAATGTGTCAATAAAGTTTCCCCTTCCTGGGACAATGAATTCACGGTGTTCTTATTTCAATTTCCAGGAGTGTATATGAAGATGGTATCTGTTCTTTTGGACATGTCCGAATTTCATTCTTGGAGAGCTGCACGATACCATCTTCATATAGATAAGGCTTACCGGTCAATGATCTTCTTCAGTGCGGATGCACTCACAGTGCCCGAGTTCTTAACGAGAATCGGTAGACTGACTGACGACACTAATGAGTATAGTGGGCAGAGGCACTACAAATGTAGTGTGTGTGTGTGTGTGTGTGTGTGTGTGTGTGTGTGTGTGTGTGTTGGAAAGAGTAGGTCTCACGGGGAGCGTACCAGAGATGCGTCCCTGCAATCGCACTATTGTCTCTGTCCTCGGTGGCTCAGTGGGATGGAGCGTCTGCCATGTAAGAAGGAGGTCCCGGGTTCGAGTCCCGATCGGGGCACATTTTTCAACTGTCCCCGTTGATATTTATCAACATCTGTAAGCAGCTAAAGGTCTGGATTTCATTATTATTTAATTCTTCGAGAGCTGCGACATCAGCAAATGGTATCTGTAGAGATACTGGCTTCATAAAGGAAGTTCCCTCCGCTTCGGCGCTAGCAGCATAGATAGCTTTCGTCTGCTACCCTGTCTACTTTTATTGTTTATTGACCAATGAGATAGTACGAAGAGAATTTGAAGTTGCTGTTAGAAGAATATAGCTATCATACGTGATTCTGACATTCGAGAGATTCACAGCACATAAGCAAAAGGCAAGATATCAATTGATAATTGGCTAAGCATTCACAGGTTGTACTGGGACCTAAAACGACGAGGCAGGGGCGGATTGGGTTAAAGCAAGCTTGATATTTCTTTTTATCAAAAACGGAAAGCGTTGTAAGCTTACGTGAAAGAAAACAAATGCGGATATGTATGTGTAATCGTGATTGAGACAAAAAATTATGAAACACCTGATATTCTCGTTCCCTGGGTTTACTGTAGCTCTAATTGCATGGCTGACATCTCGTTATGTTACAGATATTCGATGTTAAATAAAAGTGTTTTACCTGGGATCACGCTATCTGTCCTCTAACAAACTAACAGCGCATTTTATCAAATATTCTACGTGACAGGTCATAAGGGATATGACTATAAAGTAACAGGACAGATGCTGTAAAAAATTTTATATTAAAAACATAAATATTTAGTTATTGTCAGCCTCAATATACTTCTCTCCTGTTTACCCACAACACTCCATGTGCATTTTCCACTGATGGAAACAGTGCTTGAGGTCTTCCTCTGTGAGCTCCTTGATAACATGTAACGATTATACTGTCACTGCGGCAAAAGACTGAAATCTTGTTTCTCTTAAAGCAGCTTCAACCTTAGGGAGTAGATAAACGTCAGGGGCATACGGTAGATGGTGTAACGCGGGGATACTGTACTACTCTAGAACCCTATGGACGACAATGCAGTATGAGCCGCCCGCATCTCGTGGTCGTGCGGTAGCGTTCTCGCTTCCCACGCCCGGGTTCCCGGGTTCGATTCCCGGCGGGGTCAGGGATTTTCTCTGCCTCGTGATGGCTGGGTGTTGTGTGCTGTCCTTAGGTTAGTTAGGTTTAAGTAGTTTTAAGTTCCAGGGGACTGATGACCTCAGATGTTAAGTCCCATAGTGCTCAGAGCCATTTGAACCAGTATGAGCCGGTGTGTTGTCTTGATGCACAACCCCATGACTCTTTCAGGTTGTGTTTCTTTATTTTCTCACGTCATCCCGAAACTGTCAAAGGAAGACTTCTAACATTGTTTCCATCAATGGAAAATTCACACGGAGCGCTGATTAATACACTCCTGGAAATTGAAATAAGAACACCGTGAATTCATTGTCCCAGGAAGGGGAAACTTTATTGACACATTCCTGGGGTCAGATACATCACATGATCACACTGACAGAACCACAGGCACATAGACACAGACAACAGAGCATGCACAATGTCGGCACTAGTACAGTGCATATCCACCTTTCGCAGCAATGCAGGCTGCTGTTCTCCCATGGAGACGATCGTAGAGATGCTGAATGTAGTCCTGTGGAAGGGCTTGCCATGCCATTTCCACCTGGCGCCTCAGTTGGACCAGCGTTCGTGCTGGACGTGCTGACCGCGTGAGACGACGCTTCATCCGGTCCCAAACATGCTCAATGGGGGACAGATCCGGAGATCTTGCTGGCCAGGGTAGTTGACTTACACCTTCTAGAGCACGTTGGGTGGCACGGGATACATGCGGACGTGCATTGTCCTGTTGGAACAGCAAGTTCCCTAGCCGGTCTAGGAATGGTAGAACGATGTGTTCGATGACGGTTTGGATGTACCGTGCACTATTCAGTGTCCCCTCGACGATCACCAGTGGTGTACGGCCAGTGTAGGAGATCGCTCCCCACACCATGATGCCGGGTGTTGGCCCTGTGTGCCTCGGTCGTATGCAGTCCTGATTGTGGTGCTCACCTGCACGGCGCCAAACACGCATACGACCAGCATTGGCACCAAGGCAGAAGCGACTCTCATCGCTGAAGACGACACGTCTCCATTCGTCCCTCCATTCACGCCTGTCGCGACACCACTGGAGGCGGGCTGCACGATGTTGGGGCGTGAGCAGAAGACGGCCTAACGGTGTGCGGGACCGTAGCCCAGCTTCATGGAGACGGTTGCGAATGGTCCTCGCCGATACCCCAGGAGCAACAGTGTCCCTAATTTGCTGGGAAGTGGCGGTGCGGTCCCCTACGGCACTGCGTAGGATCCTACGGTCTTGGCGTGCATCCGTGCGTCGCTGCGGTCCGGTCCCTGGTCGACGGGCACGTGCACCTTCCGCCGACCACTGGCGACAACATCGATGTACTGTGGAGACCTCACGCCCCACGTGTTGAGCAATTTGGCGGTACGTCCACCCGGCCTCCCGCATGCCCACTTTACGCCCTCGCCCAAAGTCCGTCAACTGCACATACGGTTCACGTCCACGCTGTCGCGGCATGCTACCAGTGTTGAAGACTGCGATGGAGCTCCGTATGCCACGGCAAACTGGCTGACACTGACGGCGGCGGTGCACAAATGCTGCGCAGCTAGCGCCATTCGACGGCCAACACCGCGGTTCCTGGTGTGTCCGCTGTGCCGTGCGTGTGATCATTGCTTGTACAGCCCTCTCGCAGTGTCCGGAGCAAGTAAGGTGGGTCTGACACACCGGTGTCATTGTGTTCTTTTTTCCATTTCCAGGAGTGTATTTTGATCTTCAGAAGCCCTATGAAGAGACACAATTCCCTGAATCATACAATGAAGGCTTTCACGACGGGATGTTTCAGCTGCCGAGAATTCTTCCGGGGTGTGCGGCCGTGGTCCATGGAACTCTTCTATGCCTGGCGT
Source organism: Schistocerca serialis cubense (assembly GCF_023864345.2). Lineage (NCBI taxonomy): Eukaryota > Metazoa > Arthropoda > Insecta > Orthoptera > Acrididae > Schistocerca > Schistocerca serialis. The sequence goes on along the minus strand of NC_064649.1, from coordinate 71,905,870 downwards.
TTCGTCCAAAGCTACGTTGGACAACTTCGGAGGTGCTCCTGGTTGCCTCGTTGTGCTGAGTCTTGCCGAGCGACGAGTCAGACGGCGAAGAACGGCCTAAATTCGGTGGAGAGTGGGCGTGGTATGGATTTCACGTGGTTGCAGAGATGAACCCTGTCAAGGATAAAATGTATCTATCGATCACAGTACGTCAAAGACAAAAACTTCTCATCGATTCCGTAGCGCCACTGTCCATATATCGCCGAGTTTCGTAGCTTCTTCTTTATCTATCAATTGAAATCCCGACCACGCCCACTTTCCACGGTATTTAGGCCGTTCTTCCACGTCCGATTCGTCAGTCGGCCAGACTCAGCACAACCAGGAGCACCTCCGAGGATGTCCAACGTAGCTTTGGACGAAACGTCATGGATTGAAGAGTTCCATCGACCATGGACCTTTTTCGCTCTCGATGAAGTTTGGCTCTTCCGGCGCATGGACTGGCGCTTAGTTTGTGGACCACAATTGAAAAAAAAATTAAGATACGTCGCATGTTAGCACTCTTTCCACGAAATAAGGGTAATTCTGGGTGGTATTCAGAATATCAATACAAACATTTTCACAATTAAGCGAAGTGGTCACATTATCCTATCGTGAGAATTTTCGGCACCAGTTTCGCACACACTTGCTAAACTGGTTGTGCAAAACTTGCCTTAAGCGTTCTGTCAATTCCTACAATCGATCCGGTACTCAACCGATGATCAGACCCAATCAGATTGGCTACTACTTTGATATCTTCATCCGTTTTACAAATTGAAGTGCGTCCCGGGGGTGCGTCATCTTCAACGTCTTCTCAGCCAAATTGGAAACGCTTCTACCATTCGAAAACAAGCGTACGTGATAAACAGTCTTTGCCATACACTTCTTTTAGTAAAAAAAAGTTTCAGTAGCAATTTTCCCAAGTTCCTTGTGAAACCTCTTACTTATCCAGCAAAACAAATTAGCAGCTCTTGCACAAACGAAGGTCACGACCACACTGATTTGTGTACATTGCATTCGGCATTCGACTAAGAAGGCTTCACGCTTCACATGAATTGGTCGTTCATCTTTGGCGCATGCGCACTTACTCAGTGACAGCATAAGTCTTGTTATTTTATAGCCATACCTCATTCGTGTACTTGATTGATCATACTGACATTATCTTCCTTGTAAACACTTCAATAAAATCCATGAAGTGCGTCGCATATGTCACAGCATGACATCAAAAACTCTCTAAGATATAACCAACTTTGATTCAGTAAAGATCTGTCGTGCACAGCGAGTGTAGACAGTAACGAAGGAGAGGGACACAGCAATCACTTGTAGTCACATTAGTCTTTATTACTCTTGCGTATCTGATTTCGGCTATAAATAGCCATTTTCAGAGCATTTGATTTACAATCCCGCAAACTCACGGCAGTAGACGTCACCATATGATCTTATGGGTGTATAGGCAGAATGAGTTTCCTTTTTACCTACACACCAGAAAGATCATATGGTGACGTGTACTGCCGTGAGTTTGGTATATTATGACTCAAATGCACTTAAGACAGCTATTAACAACCGAAATCACATATGCAAGTGGGACTGCGACTGATTGCTATATGTCTCTCTCCTCTAGTATATATCATCAGTTGAAATGTGAACTAATCACTAACGTTGCTAAATAGTGCTAAATAATTAGAGTGTACATGCTGTCTCAGTAATTAGTGCTCTATTTTTAAACTACCTCCTCAACTTTAATGAGAAGCCAGCGATAGGAGTCAGCCTGCACGTGTTCAAAATTTTGGAATAATTCTAAGGAAAGCTACAACACCGTGTCAGGAGCACTACCTTTACGCATTTCGCGGTTAGATATAAATTCAGGCACCTAAATTGTTATTTTGCTGCATCACTTGGCTTAATTCCTCAAAAATAATGTGCTGAAGATGAAAAATAATGCCTTATGAAAATCAAAGTTTTGCATAGTAGCTATACGGGCTGTAATGGGTACAAGTGCAGATACACTCCTGGAAATGGAAAAAAGAACACATTGACACCGGTGTGTCAGACCCACCATACTTGCTCCGGACACTGCGAGAGGGCTGTACAAGCAATGATCACACGCACGGCACAGCGGACACACCAGGAACCACGGTGTTGGCCGTCGAATGGCGCTAGCTGCGCAGCATTTGTGCACCGCCGCCGTCAGTGTCAGCCAGTTTGCCGTGGCATACGGAGCTCCATCGCAGTCTTTAACACTGGTAGCATGCCGCGACAGCGTGGACGAGAACCGTATGTGCAGTTGACGGACTTTGAGCGAGGGCGTATAGTGGGCATGCGGGAGGCCGGGTGGACGTACCGCCGAATTGCTCAACACGTGGGGCGTGAGGTCTCCACAGTACATCGATGTTGTCGCCAGTGGTCGGCGGAAGGTGCACGTGCCCGTCGACCTGGGACCGGACCGCAGCGACGCACGGATGCACGCCAAGACCGTAGCATCCTACGCAGTGCCGTAGGGGACCGCACCGCCACTTCCCAGCAAATTATGGACACTGTTGCTCCTGGGGTATCGGCGAGGACCATTCGCAACCGTCTCCATGAAGCTGGGCTACGGTCCCGCACACCGTTAGGCCGTCTTCCGCTCACGCCCCAACATTGTGCAGCCCGCCTCCAGTGGTGTCGCGACAGGCGTGAATGGAGGGACGAATGGAGACGTGTCGTCTTCAGCGATGAGAGTCGCTTCTGCCTTGGTGCCAATGATGGTCGTATGCGTGTTTGGCGCCGTGCAGGTGAGCGCCACAATCAGGACTGCATACGACCGAGGCACACAGGGCCAACACCCGGCATCATGGTGTGGGGAGCGATCTCCTACACTGGCTGTACACCACTGGTGATCGTCGAGGGAACACTGAATAGTGCACGGTACATCCAAACCGTCATCGAACCCATCGTTCTACCATTCCTAGACCGGCTAGGGAACTTGCTGTTCCAACAGGACAATGCACGTCCGCATGTATCCCGTGCCACCCAACGTGCTCTAGAAGGTGTACGTCAACTACCCTGGCCAGCAAGATCTCCGGATCTGTCCCCCATTGGGCATGTTTGGGACTGGATGAAGCGTCGTCTCACGCGGTCTGCACGTCCAGCACGAACGCTGGTCCAACTGAGGCGCCAGGTGGAAATGGCATGGCAAGCCGTTCCACAGGACTACATCTAGCATCTCTACGATCGTCTCCATGGGAGAATAGCAGCCTGCATTGCTGCGAAAGGTGGATATACACTGTACTAGTGCCGACATTGTGCATGCTCTGTTGCCTGTGTCTATGTGCCTGTGGTTCTGTCAGTGTGATCATGTGATGTATCTGACCCCAGGAATGTGTCAATAAAGTTTCCCCTTCCTGGGACAATGAATTCACGGTGTTCTTATTTCAATTTCCAGGAGTGTATTTCTGTTTGTGACTGAGGACAATGTACTGAACAACATTACGTCAATATTTACTTCATTTGCGGACTAGCAATTATAGCTGTTAGCAGTAGTATATTTCCAGGTTGCTTAGTACCTTCAAGTACATGTTGCAAGAGCAAGCCATTAATGCTCATTTTCCTCTGGGCAGCGGGTGAGGTGTTGAAGTGAGGATGTGTGGATGCAAAACGGGTAGTCTGTACTGACAGGTGTAGTACAGAAAACATCAGACCGTAAAGTTTGTGACGTGTTTGTGGGAAGATTGTTAAATGCTGAGAACAAATATCAACACACTAATGTGTCTAAGTATTAAAGAACCACACATAAAAATATCTGCACTCATACATGTTACATCCAGTCTAGTGAAACTTTGCTCAGTTTAGTAAGCTAATCCAAATATTCAACTTTGAACTTGTGAGGAACTGAAAACATGTGCTGTCGCCCAAGAGACCCCAAATATAACTGCACCTCATCGGCCTGGAATGGAAAATGTCACCTACTCAACAGATGATCTTCTCTGCTCTGTAACAGCACTTTAAATACAATCGTCTGTGTCTACACCTCAATTAAATCCATGCCATGCCATGCCATGCCATGCAATACAGTTGTCTTAAATACGTCGGACCTAAAATCGGCCCTTAGGAGAAACATTTATGAAAACTGTTTAATTCTTTAGTAGTGGAGGGAATCAAACTACAGTAATTTTAATCTGCCATCCCCCATAAAATCTACGTCTACATTTTAGGTTTCAGGTGCATGCCTCTTTCGATAAACTTTTCAGTCACGACCACGTTGGCAATAATGTTACACGGAAACCATGTAATATGAAACACACATTTGTCGAAAACGTTCTAGTTGAAATATGTTTACATTCACTAAAGGAAAGGATGAGACATCTTTCCAAACAAACGCTTGGCGAAAACTCACTGGCCGTACATTAACTTACGTCCACACCAATGGCCACAATTTTAACGCGTCAGATCATATTAGTGGCTGCTTAGAATGAAAATCTGATTCCACAGTACAATTAAGATAAGAAGCTGGCTCACGAGATCGAGCTACAGACCCAAATAGAATTATCCAACTTAATGCTTAGGTCCAAATGCCCAACACGTATTATGGTCAATTTTCTGCAAGTCTCGTTATTTGACTTCGCTTAGATTCGCACAATTTGTAAACTCCCTGGCAGGTATTGGAAACAGGATTACTTATAAAATTAAGTCTGAAATATAGCCTGACTTAAAAATGCCTTCATATACTCTGTTTTGACCCATGAATTTACTAGTGAGGTGATCTGACGGCAGAATTTACAGAATATGGCCGGTATAGGGTAGATTTACAGTGCGTGTAATAATAGAAAGTCGATTTATGTGAAACATTAATCATAATGAACTTAGCATGAGAAGACGTGTAACTGATGGTGCGTACAATAGTGCTCAGAAACACGGGATACACACTTTTAACATCTGAGAAACTGAAACAAAACGAAATCTATACGAGCTGCAATACCGATGTTAATAACGAATCTGTAAAACCGTCACGCTTGTAATTTTAGTGGTAACTCCGGCGTACTTAGGGACATTGTATATGCTACATTGGAACACGGAAAAATATTTATAAGTAATATAAGTATGTATGTATGTATGTATGTACGTATGTATGTATGTATGTATGTATGTATGTATGTATGTATGTATGTATGTATGTTCCACATTTCCGCCTAAACTACTGGACCGATTTCATCCAAACTTGCTACACTTATCATTTACTAGCTGCAAAGAAATGCTCTGGAGGTACCTATCAAAGGGGGTAGGCGTGGGGGCGAAAAAGAAGCGTAGATCACGACACGCGGATATCCAGGTGTTATCCGTCCGCTATTTGAGAACTGTAGCACTTAGTGACGTGCAGCACACGAAATTTCAAACCTTAACGAAAGCATTTCTCGTTGACGCCTGACCCCACCTCGCACGTAATGATGAAAGGAAAAAAGTATGTCTTAATACATTTTCGTTGTTCTTTTTCGCAACAGGCATGATGTTTTTATTTATTACTTCTTTACTACGAAATGCATTCGCGACACTGTTGCAGACAGTGCTCGCATATACCACTGAGTGTACATGCAAAATTATACGTATGTACAACACATAGTTCATGATATACGACGTCCTAAACACCGAGATGCGTGAAAACCAGTCGCGTCATATATGACGTTTAAATTTATTGTTACTAACCCACTAAACCAATTTCGATGAAATTTGGTACGGAGATGGTTTGAACTCTGAGGAAGAACATATACTATTCTAGAAAGTGTGCAGTACAAGTTACTTATTGATCTGAAGAATACTACTCGAATTAGGGGAAGGACGATTAGGGAAGGACGGGGAACGAAGTCGAACGTGCCCTTTAAGAGGAACCATCCCGGCATTTGCCTGGAGAGATTTAGGGAAATCACAGAAAACCTAAATCAGGATGGCCGGACGCGGGACTGAACCGTCGTCCTCCCGAATGCGAGTCCAGTGTGCTAGCAACTGCGCTACCTCCCTCGGTTTTTCTTGGTTGATACGTACTGTGTGATACACAGCAAAGGAAAGAATGCAATGCTTATATAATCTTCAATATGTTTATTCCATACCTCCACAAACAATTTGTTGCATAATATCCACTTTGCACAATGTATAGCTACTGTGCGTGCTATCCAGGATTTGAGGAGGACAAGACGTAGTGCGGTGAGAGAAACTTCACGCATAGTTTGAAAGATTTACGAAATTTTTCCTCGCTGAGTAACCCAAAAAATGACGAAAGGAAAAAAGTGTACTACTGGCCATTAAAATTGCTACACCAAGGAGAAATGTAGATGGACAAATATATTATGACTGACATGTTATTACATTTTCACGCAATTTGGGTGCATAGATCCTGAGAAATCAGTACCCAGAACAACTACCTCTGGCCGTAATAACGGCCTTGATACGCCTGGGCATTGAGTGAAACAGAGCTTGGATGGCGTGTACAGGTACAGCTGCCCATGCAGCTTCAACACGATACCACAGTTCATCAACAGTAGTGACTGGCGTATTGTGACGAGCCAGTTGCTCGGCCAGCATTAACCAGACATTTTCAGTTGGTGAGAGATCTGGAGAATGTGCTGGCCAGGGCAGCAGTCGAACATTTTCGGTATCCAGAAAGGCCGATACAGGACCTGCAACATGCGGTCGTGCATTATCCTGCTGAAATGTAGGGTTTTGCAGGGATCGAATGAAAGGTAGAGCCACGGGTCGTAACACATCTGAAATGTAACGTCCACTGTTCAAAGTGCCGTCAATGCGAACAAGAGGTGACCGAGGCGTGTAACCAATGGCACCCCATACCATCACAACGGGTGGTACGCCAGTATGGCGATGACGAATACACGCTTCCAATGTGCTTTCACCGCGATGTCGCTAAACACGGATGCGACCATCACGATGCTGTAAACAGAACCTGGCCTCATGTGAAAAACTGACGTTTTGCCATCCTTGCACCCAGAGTCGTCGTTGAGTACACCATTGCAGGCGCTCCTGTCTGTGATGCAGCATCAAGGGTAACCGCAGTCATGGTCTCTGAGCTGATAGTCCATGCTGCTGCAAACGTCGTCGAACTGTTCGTGCAGATGGTTGTTGTCTTGCAAACGTCCCCATCTGTTGACTCAAGGATCGAGACGTGGCTGCAAGATCCGTTACAGCCATGCGGATAAGATGCCTGTCATCTCGAGTGCTAGTGATACGAGGCCGTTGGGATCCAGCACGGCGTTCTATATTACCCTCCTGAACCCACAGATTCCATATTCTGCCGACAGTCACTGGATCTCGATCAACACGAGCAGCAATGTCACGATACGATAAACCGCAATCGCCATAGGCTACAATCCGACCTTTATTAAAGTCGGAAACGTGATGGTACGCATTTCTCCTCCTCACACGAGGCATCACAACAACGTTTCACCAGGCAACGCCGGTCAACTGCTGTTGTGTATGAGAAATCTGTTGTAAACTTTCCTCATATCAGCACGTTGTAGGTGTCACCACCGTCGCCAACCTTGTGTGAATGCTGTGAAAAGCTAATCATTTGCATATCACAGCATCTTCTTCCTGTCAGTTAAATTTCGCAAATGTAGCACGTCATCTTCGTGGTGTAGCAATTTTAACGGCCAGTAATGTATATCGCTTACTACGTTTTCGGTATTCATCAGGCATGACTTCACGACGTTCACATTTATTCTTTCGGTGCTACTGAAATGTCGTGTGGCTAGGGACTCCCGTCGGGTAGACCGTTCGCCTGGTGCAGGTCTTTCGATATGACGCCACTTCGGCGACTTGCGTGTCGATGGGGATGAAATTATAATTATAAGGACAACACCCAGTCCCTGAGCCGAGAAAATCTCCGACCCAGCCGGGAATCGAACCCGGGACCTTAGGATTGTCATTCTGTCACGCTGACCACTCAGCTACCGGGGCCGGACTCTGTGCTACTAATTATTCGCAACATGCTTAACAGACGGTATCCTGCGATGCTGCTGCATGTACCTACTAAATTATATCATTGTACCACACATAGTTCAGAATATATGTGAGTGAAGGAGGAGACGGACAGAGATGGGAGGAGGAGGAGCAGATGACAGAGAAAGGGCAGAAAAGATGAATAGGGAGAGGGTGGAAAAGGAGGTTGACTTAGAAAGGAAAGAGGATTGGTTGGTTTTGGGGAAGGAGACGAGACAGCGTGGTCATCGGTCTCATCGGATTAGGGAAGGATGGGGAAGGACGTCGGACGTGCCCTTTCAGAGGAACCATCCCGGCATTTGCCTGGAGTGATTTAGGGAAATCACGGAAAACCTAAATCAGGATGGCCGGACGCGGGATTGAACCGTCGTCCTTCCGAATGCGAGTCCAGTGTCTAACCAATGCGCCACCTCGCTCGGTAGGAAAGAGGAGGAGGTGGAAAGAGACAGGGGGAAGAGAGGGGGATAGCGGATGGACAGAGAAGGGGCAGGAGGTGAAGGATAGAGTGGGGGTGGTGGGAATGTGCAGAGAGGGGGAGGAGAATGAGATGGACAGAGTTGTGGGGGGGGGGGGCGGCGGCAGAGGAGGTGGACAGAGAGAGGGGCAAGGAAAAGATGGACTAATAGAAGTAAGTGCATACCCGGGCAATGCTGGATACACAGCTAGAACTGAACAAAGGTCATTGTCCTCTTCCAGTGGATTAATATCTAACAGATTCTGTACCATGCATCGGAACCGACTCTCTCCACAAAGGCACAAAGACGATACCCTCACATGTGAGACACGCTTCATCGCCATGAAAGCTTTAGTGAAATTGTCTACCTCAAACCTCGCAATGTGAACCAAGGAAGTAAACACATGTAAACTACACGATCAGACTACTTGTATTGCGAATGTGCTCATTCTGCACACAGCCAAACTGAGCGTTACCACATCGTCGTTTACCGCACACCGAAACTAGCCACCAGACTGCCACGACAAGATTCTATCAGACACTTACCAATAACACTGTCGCACTTCGAGTACGCTACCCGTCATTGGTCACGTAGCACTCAGACCGGTTTGGCTCGCTGAACCAGAAGTGAAAAAACGCTTCTTAAGCACCTTTCAGACTATGGCACAGACCAACTAGATCAGTTACAATCGATAAGTGTCCAGATAAATATATCTTTGGACGAAACTTGCGGTATAAAAATACGAAATAACCTAATGATGGAAGTTGCGAATGAAGATAAGTTTAAACCGAGGCCGGCCACAGAGCAAACACTTGTAAGTAGTTTATCGAACTTTGAAGCAATAGAATATACACTCCTGGAAATGGAAAAAAGAACACATTGACACCGGTGTGTCAGACCCACCACACTTGCTCCGGACACAGAGAGAGGGCTGTACAAGCAATGATCACACGCACGGCACAGCGGACACACCAGGAACCGCGGTGTCGATCGTCGAATGGCGCTAGCTGCGCAACATTTGTGCACCGCCGCCGTCAGTGTCAGCCAGTTTACCGTGGCATACGGAGCTCCATCGCAGTCTTTAACACTGGTAGCATGCCGCGACAGCGTGGACGTGAACCGTATGAAGCAATAGAATATACACTCCTGGAAATGGAAAAAAGAACACATTGACACCGGTGTGTCAGACCCACCACACTTGCTCCGGACACAGCGAGAGGGCTGTACAAGCAATGATCACACGCACGGCACAGCGGACACACCAGGAACCGCGGTGTCGATCGTCGAATGGCGCTAGCTGCGCAGCATTTGTGCACCGCCGCCGTCAGTGTCAGCCAGTTTGCCGTGGCATACGGAGCTCCATCGCAGTCTTTAACACTGGTAGCATGCCGCGACAGCGTGGACGTGAACCGTATGTGCAGTTGACGGACTTTGAGCGAGGGCGTATAGTGGACATGCGGGAGGCCGGGTGGACGTACCGCCGAATTGCTCAACACGTGGGGCGTGAGGTCTCCACAGTACATCGATGTTGTCGCCAGTGGTCGGCGGAAGGTGCACGTGCCCGTCGACCTGGGACCGGACCGCAGCGACGCACGGATGCACGCCAAGACCGTAGCATCCTACGCAGTGCCGTAGGGGACCGCACCGCCACTTCCCAGCAAATTAGGGTCACTGTTGCTCCTGGGGTATCGGCGAGGACCATTCGCAACCGTCTCCATGAAGCTGGGCTACGGTCCCGCACACCGTTAGGCCGTCTTCCGCTCACGCCCCAACATCGTGCAGCCCGCCTTCAGTGGTGTCGCGACAGGCGTGAATGGAGGGACGAATGGAGAAGTGTCGTCTTCAGCGATGAGAGTCGCTTCTGCCTTGGTGCCAATGATGGTCGTATGCGTGTTTGGCGCCGTGCAGGTGAGCGCCACAATCAGGACTGCATACGACCGAGGCACACAGGGCCAACACCCGGCATCATGGTGTGGGGAGCCATCTCCTACACTGGCCGTACACCACTGGTGATCGTCGAGGGGACACTGAATAGTGCACGGTACATCCAAACCGTCATCGAACCCATCGTTCTACCATTCCTAGACCGGCAAGGGAACTTGCTGTTCCAACAGGACAATGCACGTCCGCATGTATCCCGTGCCACCCAACGTGCTCTAGAAGGTGTAAGTCAACTACCCTGGCCAGCAAGATCTCCGGATCTGTCCCCCATTGAGCATGTTTGGGACTGGATGAAGCGTCGTCTCACGCGGTCTGCACGTCCAGCACGAACGCTGGTCCAACTGAGGCGCCAGGTGGAAATGGCATGGCAAGCCGTTCCACAGGACTACATCCAGCATCTCTACGATCGTCTCCATGGGAGAATAGCAGCCTGCATTGCTGCGAAAGGTGGATATACACTGTACTAGTGCCGACATTGTGCATGCTCTGTTGCCTGTGTCTATGTGCCTGTGGTTCTGTCAGTGTGATCATGTGATGTATCTGACCCCAGGAATGTGTCAATAAAGTTTCCCCTTCCTGGGACAATGAATTCACGGTGTTCTTATTTCAATTTCTAGGAGTGTAGATGTTAAAACGAATAAAAGTGATGAACATATAGCTGAACGAAAGCTCGTTAACCCAGTATAACTGTTCGTTGAAGCCGTGCTACACTCGCACTATCTGTTCCGTAACATTTTTAACTGTCTCTTCCGCAGCATCTGTGTATAAAATTGCGAGGACTACTATTACAGGCCTGCCAGGGTGGCTGAGCGGTTCTAGGCGCTATAGTGTGGAACCGCGCGACCGCTACGGTCGCAGGTTCGAATCCTGCCTCGGGCATGGATGTGTGTGATGTCCTTAGGTTAGTTAGGTTTAATTAGTTCTAAGTTCTAGGGGACTGATGACCTCAGATGTTAAGTCCCTTAGTGCTCAGAGCCATTTGTACCATTTGAACTACTATTACAGCGAAAAATTAATTACATAGTGGGAATAAATTAATTGTGGACTGAACAACTTAAACATAATAGGAGCCTGGAACTGGATTAGCCAGAGTACCAATTTGCTTAATGTTAAAGGACCATGAGCCTGTCTGCTTCTCTGCATTGGTAAATCCCATCGCCCACTCATGGCCTACTGCTTCGACTGTCACATACTAAGTGACTAGCATGTCGACGCCGACCCGCAATATCCTCAGTACTTCCAAAAATTAAAACTTGCCGTGACCACCTTTCGTGTGTGTCGTACCTGTGCGGAATCCCTACAGAAGGGATAATATTGAAATTACGTTGAGCTGCAAACGCACGGCTTATTCACGTGAAAATTAGATAAACTAACCTTAAAAGGCAATACCGTGGAGTATCAAATGTGAAGATGCCTTGTGCAATCAATAGGATGTGTAGCGAGCTTCTGACAAGGAGCTAGTGCTGTATATGATTTTAAATAAACAAGGTGAATCCGTTAAAACTTGCACCGAAAATACTGCGAAAATTGAAAGTGTCACGGAATGAATTGGTGGTCAGGGGGCTCGTACTGGTAAAAAAAAAAAAAAAAAATAAAAAAAAGGTTCAAATGGTTCTGAGCGCTATGGGACTTAACATCGGAGGTCATCAGTCCCCTAGAACTTAGAACTACATAAACCTAACTAACCTAAGGACATCACACACATCCAATCCCGAGGCAGGATTCGAACCTGCGACCGTAGCAGTCACCCTGTTCCGAATTGAAGGGCCTAGAACTACTCGGCCACCGCGGCCGGCTCTGTTAGTCAATACATAGATTGTAATAATAAAGTGTATTTTTTTGTGCAAACATACACCTTTTTAAATGGAACAATGCCTGTCGACATTAACAGACTATAAGTAGGGTAAATTGAAATGTCCGTATGTTTCGTTGTAGGTTTCTAGTGCGAGTCGCCTAAGAGATATCGCATTCTGGAAACCTCCCACACCGGAACTTCTGTGTGCCCGTGGTGTATGGAGAGTACAGGAAGAATGCTGCAAGATATCCCAATACACGTCAATCAAGCCGGCAGTTATTTACCGACCTCACCAACCTGTTACATGAAAGTGTTGGTGTAACACCCAGACAGCGTAACAGAAGGGCACAAGTGACGACAGAAGAGGGGGGCCGTTCACGTTCTTACTGTTGTTGCAGTTGATTCGCATGTCAGCTCTCGTGAGAGATGTGGTATGAGTCAAGTGCCCTACGCATTCTCCATTGACATAGGTTCCATCCCTATCACATCTCTCTGCATGAAGAGCTGCGTGGAAACGATTATGAGAATCGCGTAACTTCTGTTCATGGACATTAAGAGAGGATACTCCAGACGTATCATGTATGTTGTTCAGTGATGAAGCTACATTTATTAATCATGCCCAGATGAACTGCCTAAACGTGCACTGCTGATATGCTGGCAGTCCCCGTTGTCTCCATCAGCTGAAATGTCAGCGTCCATGGAGCGTAAACGTGCTACGTGTGATAATGAAGCACAGCTTCTAGGCCCGTTTGGGTCAGCGGAAGCGTCCGATTCCATCCGGCTGCTTTGACCCATGACGTAAAGGTGTTGTGGGTGTGACGTCATTACGGCGCACAGATCATGAGTTGGTTGTGTTTGTAGATGTCGTCTTCTTGTGTTTAATCGTGGCCTATGATGGTATGTGTTGTATCGGGTTCATTTGAGTTTTGGTGTTGGGTGTGTATCGTTCGCAGTGTTTGTAGTTTAGGACATAAGGATTGGGAGATTATTCAGTGAGTTATGAATTAACTTTTTTGTGTGTGTGTTTGGCGATCTCGTTAGGTGTTACCGGTTTTCCGTTTGTGGTACGTTAAGATGTTTAATGTATTGTGCGGCTTCTGTTGTTGGATGTGGATATGAGACTTACGCTGAACTACGTAGGTCAAGGGAAGTGTCCGATTCCTGTGGATTTTTGTTGGTGGAGCTGATTGCTGTAAATTTTTTTTGTTAATCATCTTGTGTGGGTGGAGCTGAATGCTGTAATTTTGGTGTTTTTTTGGTCATCATCTTGTGTGTTTTCGGATCATTGTGTGCTGTTTTTACTATTATATTTAGCTTGTCACTACCCTAAAACTCCCAGTTTCGCACAGTTGTCCCATTAGTTTGACAGATAGCCAGTGTTGTTGTTGTTGTTGTGGTCTTCAGTCCTGAGACTGGTTTTATGCAGCTCTCCATTCTACTCTATCCTGTGCAAGCTTCTTCATCTCCCAGTATGTACTGCAACCTACATCCTCCTGAATGTGCTTAGTGTATTCATCTCTTGGTCTCCCTCTACGATTTTTACCCTCCACGCTGCCCTCCAATACTAAATTGGCGATCCCTTGATGCCTCAGAACATGTCCTACCAACCGATCCCTTCTTATAGTCAAGTTGTGCCACAAATTTCTCTTCTCCCCAATCCTATTCAATACCTTCCTCATTAGTTATGTGATCTACCCATCTAATCTTCAGCATTCTTCTGTAGCACCACATTTCGAAAGCTTCTATTCTCTTCTTGTCTAAACTATTTATCGTCCACGTTTCACTTCCATACATCGCTACACTCCATTCAAATACTTTCAGAAATGGCTTCCTGACACTTAAATCTATATTTGATGTTAACAAATTTTTCTTCTTCAGAAACGCTTTCCTTGCCATTGCCAGTCTACATTTTATATCCTCTCTACTTCGACCATCATGAGTTATTTTGCTCCCCAAATAGCAAAACTCCTTTACTACTTTAAGTGTCTCATTTCCTAATCTAATTCCCTCAGCATCACCCGACTTAATTCGACTACATTCCATTATCCTCGTTTTGCTTTTGTTGATGTTCATCTTATACCCTCCTTTCAAGACACTGTCCATTCCGTTCAGCTGCTCTTCCAAGTCCTTTGCTGTCTCTGACAGAATTACAATGTCATCGGCGAACCTCAAAGTTTTTATTTCTTCTCCATGGACTGTAATACCTACTCCGAACTTTTCTTTTGTTTCCTTTATTGCTTGCTCAATATACAGATTGAATAACATCGGGGATTGGCTACAACCCTGTCTCACTCCCTTCCCAACCACTGCTTCCCTTTCATGTCCCTCGACTCTTGTAACTGCCATCTGCTTTCTGTACAAATTGTAAATAGCCTGCCGCTCCCTGTGTTTTACCCCTGCCACCTTCAGAATTTGAAAAAGAGTATTCCAGTCAACATCGTCAAAAGCTTTCTCTAAGTCTACAAATGCTAGAAACGTAGGTTTGCCTTTCCTTAATCTTTCTTGTAAGATAAGTCGTAGGGTCAGTTTTGCCTCACGTGTTCCAACATTTCTACTGAATCCAAACTGATCTTTCCCGAGGTCGGCTTCTATCAGTTTTTCCATTCGTCTGTAAAGAATTCGCGTTAGTATTTTGCAGCTGTGACTTATTAAACTGATAGTTCGGTAATTTTCACATCTGTCAACACCTGTTTTCTTTGGGATTGGAATTATTATATTCTTCTTGAAGTCTGAAGGTATTAACATTTAAAAGGAAATTAAAAGAATTTCTGAATGGCAACTCCATCTACTCATTAGATGAATTTTTGGATATAGTAAGTGGGTAATTTCCCCAACGCACTCCACAAATAAAAAAAAAAAAGGAATATTAAGTGTCATTTAATATTTTGTGTAATGTGATATCTTGTATAGACACCTTTTTTGAACCTGACACTAATAATTAAACATATAAAAATGTATTTTTGGAGTCAGATATTATTGTCTTATTTATATGTATTTTCGTGTTTATTGCCGTATGTAGTGAGGTCATAGGCGCCATATTGCAGACGCTGAGATCAGCCGTTGCCGCCATACTGATGACGTCTTGGGTCAAAGTAGACGTGTGGAATCGGATGCTTCTGTAATCCCAAATGACGATCCTCTGCAGACTAGGGGGAACCTGTGGTACCGACATGATGGCTGTCCAGCTCATAGTTTACAAAGTACTACAGTATGTCTTTTGTTTTCAAATCGTCGGATTGGACACAGAGAACCTGTACATTGGCCAGCCAGTTCCCTGGATTTGATGCCTGAAAACTTTTCTGTGAAGAAAGCTGAAAGACGCTGTCTACAAGGACATACCAACTACACCCGATGGTATGCAACGACGTATTACTGCAGCCTGCTCGAACATCTCTGCTGAGATGCCAGCACGTGTGCAGAAGTCGTTCCGTACGAGATTGTGAGCATGTACTGCTGCTGCCGGTGGTCATGTTTAACACAATATGCGATGGTCAATTGTCTCGTTACTACTCAGAATCCACACAACTGGAGTATGCACTTGTCTCGTTATTTTGCGCGTGCTACCACAAGTATTGTTCAAGTGTCGGTGTGGGAACTTTTTAAAATACGGTATCTCGTAAACTACTCCCACTAGAATGCTGCAACAAAACATACGGACATTCTAATTTACTCTGCTTATAGTTTGTTAATGCCAGTAGGTACTGTTTGGTCTACAAAAGTATGTTCCACAAAAAACACACTTTCTAAGTATTACTACAATCTGTTGATTGGCTAACAATACGGGACCTGTACTACCGATCCATTCTGTGGGAACTACACACCAATAGCACTTTCCATTTCCGCAATATTTGCGGCGCAAGTTGTAGGTGACTCACGATGTATACTAGTGTGTTGCGGACTTCATTACGTTGCTGTTACATTTAGCTATCGTAGTATACGATTGATAAGGTGTAATGGTGTACGACGTCCCGGGATATCCTCAGCGCCTGCAATAATCAAAACTTGCTTGACAACCTTTGGTGTGTGTCGTACCGTCAAGAACCCCTACAAATGTCATAAAATTAAACTACGTTGCGCTACAGATGTACGGCTTATTCAGGTGAAGATTAATTAAAATAACCTTCAGTCCAATACCGTCGAATATCGAACGTGATGATGCCCTGTGGAATAAAGAGCATTACTGTTGTAACATGTAAGTGTTTCACACAAGTAACGTGAGTGGCTTTATATTAAAACATCTACCGTAGGATGGTAACTGTAACGGTTAATGTGCTATCCGCGACTTACAAGGAGAGGTGCCATGCGGTGCGACCCATTTTTTGAAACTACCTATATGTAGGTTGAGATCCTAGATATCACAGTGCAGCCATTCACTCTTGTAGGCCCTCGTTTGCAAGCAATTGACGAAAAAAATTCAGAATTTTGCGTGATAGTAGCGTTAAAGAAGTTGCATTACGCAGAGTGATTGTGTGGTATAATGGATAGAGTAACAGTTTCACACGCGGAAGGTTGTGGGTTCGAATCTCATATTTTCAAGTCTTTAACGAAATTACTTCGATAATTATTTTTAATGAATTAATTTGTTTAAATGTAATTTTTTATTTCTATACCTTTGTCACATTATCTTAATCACTATCTGAAATTTGCAGTTTCATTTTTTTCCTTATATCATTTTTTCAGTCGAAATTTTTGTGACTATGTATTTGATTATATTTATCTATTATAACATATGGACTACTACAAGGCAGCGTCCTTGCCTCAGTGATATACAACATGTACTCCAATGAGTAGCCGATTAGTACAGATGCTCGCTCCATCTACGCAGATTAATTGTTGCTAAGGCAGGTGACAGGTTGAGATTCATTCGGAAAGTCCTTAGAAAATGTAGTCCATCAACAAAGGAGGTGGCTTACAAAACACTCGTTCGACCTATACTTGAGTATTGCTCATCAGTGTGGGATCCGTACCAGGTCGGGTTGACGGAGGAGATAGAGAAGA
Organism: Schistocerca serialis cubense; assembly: GCF_023864345.2. Classification (NCBI taxonomy): domain Eukaryota; kingdom Metazoa; phylum Arthropoda; class Insecta; order Orthoptera; family Acrididae; genus Schistocerca; species Schistocerca serialis. The sequence continues at coordinate 71,888,686 of NC_064649.1, read as the reverse complement.
TCCAAAGAAGAGCGGCGCGTTTCGTCACAGGGTTATTTGGTAAGCGTGACAGCGTTACGGAGATGTTTAGCAAACTCAAGTGGCAGACTCTGCAAGAGAGGCGCTCTGCATCGCGGTGTAGCTTGCTCGCCAGGTTTCGAGAGGGTGCGTTTCTGGAGGAGGTATCGAATATATTGCTTCTCCCTACTTATACCTCCCGAGGAGATCACGAATGTAACATTAGAGAGATTAGAGCGCGCACGGAGGCTTTCCGGCAGTCGTTCTTCCCACGAACCATACGCGACTGGAACAGGAAAGGGAGGTAATGACAGTGGCACGTAAAGTGCCCTCCGCCACACACCGTTGGGTGGCTTGCGGAGTATAAATGTGGATGTAGGTGTAGATGATGCTCAAGACAAAACATTTGAAGAGGTGGAAAGCAAAGTGACAACAGTGCTTGAAAATCTAGTTGACTACTATGACGGTAACCATCTCAAGACAAACCCAGCAAAAGCCCAGGTCCGCGCTTTTCACCTGCGCAGTAGTGAGGCAAGGAGAGAACTCAACATAACCTGGAGGGCAAAGCGCGTCTGTCACTGCGACACACCAAAATATCTTTGAGTCGAACTCGACCGCGCTCTCGCCTTCAAGGATCGCTGTTTGAACACAAATGTGAAAGAGTGTGCCAGGCACATCATCCGCAAGCTCAAAAATGGTAGATGGGGAGCACAACCCACAGTTCTCCGTACGCCAGCTCTAGCGTTATGTTTCTCCGCTCCGCAGTACTCAGTACCTCTATGGCAAAAGTCCATCCATGCAAAACAAGTAAGTATAGCTCTGAATGAGACAGCACGCACCATAACAGGCTGCCTCCGCCCAATTCCCAGAAACCAGCTTTATCAACTTATGGGCATAGCCCATGGCTGCAGAAATCGAGAAACATATTTGGAAATTTGTGGTAAGTTTCTATGGGACCAAACTGCTGATATCATCGGTCCCTAGGCTTACACGCAACTTAATCTAACTTAAACTAATTTATGCTATGGACGACACACACACTCCTATGCCCTAGGGAGGACTCGAACCTCCGACATGGGAAGGCGCGCGAACCGTGGCAAGGCGCCTAAGACCGCGCGTCGAGTAACATAAACAAGAAATATATTCAAGACATCCGAAGTTTAGACACTACACCCAACCTAACAAACTTAATCCAAGGAAGAATTTTCTACAAATAACTGATTCAATCCCTTAACCGCCTAAAACACGACGAGAAGAGCTGTGGCGAAACTCGGAATCAGGAAGACCAGGGAATAGTTCCAGGGAAGAACCTACAGCCGGCTTCGAATTTCCACAATATCTGGAAAGTCTTGACTAGATTGAGACGGGGTGTTCAAATGGTTCAAATGGCTCTGAGCACTATGGGACTTAACTGCTGTCGTCATCAGTCCCCTAGAGCTTAGAACTACTTAAACCTAACTAACCTAAGGACATCACACACATCCATGCCCGAGGTAGGATTCGAACCTGCGACCGTAGCGGTCGCGCGGCTCCAGACTGTAGCGCCTAGAACCGCTTGGCCACTCCGGCCGGCCGAGACCGGGTGTACCACGATGCAAAGTACACCTAAAGAAATGGGACTATCAGTACAGACGAGCTCTGAGAATATGGAGAACTGCAAGACCCATAACACCTACTAGTCTGCAGGTAATTTGGGAAAAACAATTTTGTCTTTGGAGTGCGTAATTGATTCTTTTGTAAATTTTTTTTCTTTATAGACACAATCACATGTTTACTATACAGTCATAACCTGTTTCGGCTATACAACGATGCTAAAGGCGGCATACACTGAACACAGGTTTATGCGTTGACAACTCATGAACCTGTGTTCAGTGTATGCCAATTTTAGCATCTGAAGATGGTCATTATATGGCCGAAACCGGTTATGACTGTGTCGTAAACATGTGATTGTGACAATAAATAAAGAAAAAAAATTTTACTGCAGGAAATTGTACGAACATTGCACTTACTAACATCAGATGACAACGCCGTACAAGCGGCAACGTACTGGGCTTCGCATGGGATATAAGGATTGTAATCCCAGACACAATAATACCAGCTCTTTTAAATGAACATTGTATTCTGTGTTTTTGTATTTTACTTTAATTAATCTTCACGTCTCCCACTACCATTTACTGTATTGCTTTATGTGCTCTACTTATTGTAATCTTATTGATTTTGTAAAAGTGGTGCCTTCGACACGATAAATAAATAAAATAAATATTGTAATATTCAATTACTTAATAATTCTGATGTATCGCTTAAAAAACGAAAGGCGAAATTATTTATAATGAAACTACAATGAAATGAATACCCTTAGCTAAATACAGGCGTTGATATAAGTCAATGGGGACAGCTGACCGGGACTCGAACCCGAGATCTCCTGCTTACATGGCAGACGCTCTGTCCATATTTTTTTTTTATTGTTCGTTTCGTTTGGTCTGGGCGAAAGTCACATGACATCTGTTCAAGTTGATCGTTGATTCCCTCACTCAGTTTTTTTATTACAGAGGACAATCTGCCCTCTGACCGAACATGCTGAGCTACCGTAGCGGCACCATGTGTGACACCGAGGACACAGAGGATAGTGCGACTGCAGGGTCTTATCTTTGGCACGTCTCCCGTCAGACTCACATTCGCAACTTATTGTCCCGCACTATATTCACAGTGCCCCTGCCCATTATACTTATTACTTGCGGCTTTACTGCCGATTGCCGGCACGGTAGCTGAGCGTGTTCGGTCAGAGGGTTAGCTGTCCTCTGTAATAAAAAAACTGAGTGTAAAAAAAAAATTTAAAAAACCGGCCGGGGTGGCCGAGCGGTTGTTGGCGCTACAGTCTGGAACCGCGCGACCGCTAAGGTCGCAGGTTCGAATCCTGCCTCGGGCATGGGTGTGTGTGATGTCCTTAGGTTAGTTAGGTTTAAGTAGTTCTAAGTCTAGGGGACTGATGACCTCAGAAGTTAAGTCCCATAGTGCTCAGAGACATTTGAACCATTTTGAACTGCCAATTCCCGTAAGAGTTTTCGAGCACTGTATGTGCATCTGCACAGAAGATGGTCAAATGGCCGGTGAGCCTTAACTATATATATAATCTATTTATAGTTGTGGAATGGTACGAAAAAATTATATTTGTTACCAAATGTGCAGTTCTTTTTGCACAGTAATCGTCATATAAACGTTTAAAACAACGAAATTAAAGCAAAATGAGAAATAGATATAATTACCACAATAATGTGGAAGAAAAACCACACAGATAAAAGATATTAAATCGAAATTAATACATAAAATTAATTAAAAACAATGTACAAAGAGTTCAAATGAGAAAGAGTGATAGGAAAAAAAAGGAGAGCAAATGAAAAAGTTGGTATTGTGATTGAAATTATGCGACAATGTAATCAAAAAATTTCATTTACATCGATTAATTGTGTAAAATAGATTGACAAAGTAATTTTAATAAATATTATTTTAAAAAATTCAGTCCGACGAGATTCGAACCGACAACCTCCTGCACGCGAGGCAGTTTTCTGTTTCATTACACGGCACGACCGCACTATTTGCAGGAACCTTTTTAACGCTGTCCCGTGTCACACACAATTCCGAAATTTTTTCGTCAATTACTTGCTGACAAAGACCCACCAGGGCAAACAGCTGCAGCGTATGATACATGGGGTCTTAACCTACGTCACCGTATAGATAGTTTCAAAAGCTGATAGCACCGCTGGGGGCCCTCTCCTTGTTAGATAATGATTAATACCATAACCAGCATAAACATACAGAACTGGACTTACTGATTACCGGTGCTGTGGTAAGAACCCCGTTACGCTTCGTTAGTTGATGGAAACGGTTGCGAAGGCTGCCCCGTAATATCAGCATGCAGACCACGTCACATTGCCGACCTGTCGTGTTGGCGCAGCGTCGCGTACCAGCCGCGAGAGTTGAACCGACTGGCCAGCAGTCTGGGAGGGCGCTATAGACAACGTGCTGAAGGGTTGCGCCGACAACGCGAAACATTAAACCCAGTTGCCTATAGTACACGATCGATTAAATCACGGCAGGCCACGGCGTCCCAAACTACACACACACAGTGCCGCGGGCGGGCCGAGACCAGACCTGTCCTTCGGCTTTGCTCGGTCATCCTCGTAAGTACTCGGTACAGTGAGACATTTCATCTAGTATAGTGGTGCGGGAAATGCCGGTCGTCACAACCCTCTTAAATTCGGCACAATCGTGGTGTCAGCCCTTTTTAGCCTTGGCTGTTTCTTGGCGATATGGGAGACGTCCGTAGTTCCAGTGGCTGTTTGCGCAAAAAAAGTCAGTCTATCAATGTACTTTCGGAAGTCTTTGAAAATGAATGAGACTGATGGGAGACAGGAACGAGAATTCTCGGTGCTCTCCGCACTCCGTCTTCAGGCCACGAGTGGCCTTCCGGGACCATCCGACCGCCGTGTCATCCTCGGTGGAGGATGCCGATAGGAGGGGCGTGGGGTCAGCACACCGCTCTCCCGCTCGTAAGATGGTATTCTTGTCCGAAGCCGCTACTATTCGGTCGAGTAACTCCTCAAATGGCATCACGAGGCTGAGTGCACCCCAAAAAATGGCAACAGTGCATGGCGGCCTGGATGGTCACCCATCCAAGTGCTGACCACACCCGACAGCCCTTAACTTAGGTGATTGATCTCACGGGAACCGGTGTATCCACTGCGGCAAGGCCGTTGCCGAGAATTCTTAGTACGTAAATAAATTTTTCTTCAGAGATATGCGCCTCAGCTTTATCTACAATAATGACATAAGCTGAAGAAAAGAATTTAAATTTGTGGAAGGTTTAGGACTTGAACCCTCGTCTACTGCTTACTAGGCAAACATGCTAGTCATTACACCACCGTCGCAGGATGGATAGCACCGCTGCATATCGACTATCCTAGTCCAATGCCCTCTCTAACGCAAATTTCAACAGGCTGAAGGCACGAAGTTTGTGTTAGCAGGAGTCCTCAGTTTATGTTCCAGTTATAGCACAAATTTTAATTGATTTCTTCAGCTTCTGTCATTATTGTAGATAAAGTTGAGACTAACAGGTCTCAAGGAAAATTTAATTACGTCAGATCTATAAGGACACCTACACCGGAGGTACAGGCAGGATTTCCCTACTACGTACTCTCCAGTACCGGAGAGCATTAGCAATACTGACCATTTAAGAAGGGGAAAATAGGCTCAAATCACGAATTGAAATTTAAATATTAGGGAGGACGTTCGACCTGGATAGTCCATGCAGCTGAATGTGGTTGGTGGAACACTTGTTGCTACGGTCGCAGGTTCGAATCCTGCCTCGGGCATGGGTGTGTGTGATGTTCTTAGGTTAGTTAGGTTTAAGTAGTTCTAAGTTCTAGGGGACTGATGACCTCAGATGTTAAGTCCCATTGTGCTCAAAGCCACTTGAACCATTTTTTTGACAGTCGAAGTTTCCAAGTTCGAGTCTTGGTCCAGCACATAGTTTTAATTGATCGATTCTAACCCAGGCCTCCTCAGATAGGAGAGCTCCCTGTAGATGCGCGAATTTTAATTTATTTTCCTTTTATTTTAACCGGTTTTTGTTTTTTTTCCAATGTGGATGATGTCTGTTCTACATAATTTCATAGTAATAGTCAAAATTACAAAAAAATAAAAATAAGTAAACAGTAACAAAGCCTTCGACTTCTGTTTATTCCTGTGCCTCGGGTTTTTATCGTTGCTCATTCTGCCCCCTGAGCCCCCACCAGTCCATTCCTTCCAAAACAATGTTCATAGTATCTGGGCGAAAAAAGGTTGGTCTACTGGTTAGCATATCTGTCTTGTATGCAGAAGAGCTGGGTTCAAGTTCTGGCCATGTCGCCAATTTTAATCCATTTCTCCAGCTTCTATCATGATCGCAGAATTCTCAGTACGTATTACAAATACTAAAAGGTAGTAATAATTTGCTATGAAACGACATTACAGTACCATGCGAAAGAATATAAAGATTTAGTTGGCAATGAAAGAGAGAAAATTTAGAAAGGATCGACACACGGGATTCATTTTTCTCTACATCAGAATGCACTTTGTGCTAAATTTGCAGGCATGGAACACATGAAGAAACTGATGACACGAGCAGTAAAATTTATGAAGACGCACGCATTATTCCGCTGTCAGTTGCTACAATTTTCGATGGAACTGAACGAAGAGTATGGTGACCTTATATATCACTGCAAAGTACGTTGGTCAAGTCAAGAGGAGCGACTGGAACTATTTTTCGACTTATAGCTCGCTATTGTTGAATTTATGAAGGAAAAATGAGTGTTCAAAAGTGGCTCTGAGCGCTATGGGACTTAACATCTGTCGTCATCAGTCCCCTAGAACTTAGAACTACTTAAACCTAACTAACCTAAGGACATCACACACATCCATGCCCGAGGCAGGATTCGAACCTGCGACCGTAGTGGTGACGCGGTTCCAGACTGAAGCCCCTAGAACCGCACGGCCACACCGGCCGGCTAAAAATGAGTAAGAACGAAAATTTCAACCTTCGGAACGGACTGCCGACCTCGCATTTTAAGTGGACTTGACTGCATACTGCCCAGAGTAGGACACTGAAAGAAGTCAAACAGCGTCTTTCTCTTTTGTTGGGGATGCATTTAAAGAGAAGATCGCGATTTAGGAGACACACATTCTGACAAACACAGTCCAGCTCCTTAAACTCACTGGCATTAAAAAAAACGCGAGATTTGAAGAATTCATTACAGCCAGAATGAGATTTTCACTCTGCAGCGGAGTGTGCGCTGATATGAAACTTCCTGGCAGATTAAAACTGTGTGCCCGACCGAGACTCGAACTCGGGACCTTTGCCTTTCGCGGGCAAGTGCTCTAGTGGTAGAGCACTTGCCCGCGAAAGGCAAAGGTCCCGAGTTCGAGTCTCGGTCGGGCACACAGTTTTAATCTGCCAGGAAGTTTCAATTCATTACAGCCTTGAAGGAATTACAAGATTAGTTTTCTACACGTTTCGAGAACGTTGCCAATCTTACATCTGGTTCCGAGACCGTTCGCTGATTAATTGAAAGAGCCCCAGTACGTGTGCAGATGTAATTGACTGATCTGCGATATATAAGTCCCGTTTTAAAGACAAATCCCTTTAACGTTAACACTGTCCAGGAAGTCCACATTGCTTTGTACCCGATAAAAATTATATATCCAGAATGAGATTTTCACTCTGCAGCGGAGTGTGCGCTGATATGAAACTTCCTGGCAGATTAAAACTGTGTGCCGGACCGAGACTCGAACTCGGGACCTCTGCCTTCCGCGGGCAAGTGCTCTACCAACTGAGCTACCCAAGCACGACTTAAGCCCCGTCCTCACAGCTTGACTTCTGGCAGTACCTCGTCTCCTACCTTCCAAACTTTACAGAAGTTCTACTGCGAAGCAAAGGTCCCGAGTTCGAGTCTCGGTCAGGCACACAGTTTTAATCTTCCAGGAAGTTTCAAAATTATATATCTTCAGCGCGCCAAAGAAGTAATTAAATAAAACGGAAAATTTGTTTTATTTATTATCTGTGTTGTTGAGAAATATGAGATATAAAATCAAGTCGTATGCAGTGCGAGTGTATTTCCATTTAAAAGCGGCGCGTTTGCAGTTTATCCGTCTTCACGCTCAGACTGCGTGGCGTAGCGGTGGGGAGAAAGCGTGAGAGCCAGAGCCTTCGCGACAAGGCGCGGCCCACGAGCCGAATTCTTGGCCATCCCTTGGTGAAATTAACTAAGTAAAGTAAATACAGTAGAGCAAGTAAAATTGCACTGTAACTGATACCAAATTGGCTGAAAGTAACTTATGCAGTGAGCTGTTACTATGTTATTTACATTGAGATTAGAACCCGGCCGCTGTTGCCGAGCGGTTCTAGGCGCTTCAGTCCAGAACAAGAAATCATCGTAAAATAAGTGAACAAGAAGCTGTTTGTATTTGGATGAAAGGTGCAGGAAGATGTGCTAAAGTACAAGTGACTGGAGATGTAACACATTATTATAGAAATTGAAATAAATATTTTTTTAATACTGACTCATGTGTTTTATTTATAATTATAACCCAGTATTTATTCTAATCTGTTGATACATTGACCGCAAGACGTACGCTACATTGACCGGAGGCCATAGAGTGAGAACAATGTGATGCAATATACTCTGAGCTCTGACGCATCACGAGGCATCTGGCTCTGGCAGTGCGCCAAGCTGAATCCCGTCCGCGCGCGGTCTAGAGATCCTACCGCGCGCGGACGGGATTCGCCGCCTCCGGCACCGCCAGTCGCTGCCCAGCGGTTAAGTCCCGCTCAAGGTCACCAGCTTCGCGCCTATATAAGCAGTGAACAGTCAAAGCCGACGTCAGTCGGCGAGCAGCTGCACGTGCTACAGCATATTGTGAGATGCCTCGCTACAGCAGAAGATATCGGCGTTGCCGTCAAACTGTATACAAGGCCATAGAAGATTTGGAAGTGAGAGTTGCTAACAAAGGATCACAAGTTATTTTGCAAGGTCCCTCAGTGTTTTGTGGGTGTATTATTAATTTTACAATGACGCAATTAGATACACATCAAGCTGGCAATGGTTGGATTACAGTTGCTGTTGTTCGTTATGATGGTAATAAAGTGAAAACTGTTACTGGTTTGGAAGCGTTCAATGCAAGAGATGTAATATCTTACCGTACTTTTCATGTGGGAGAAGTTTATAATAAAGATTTGGGACTGTCATACTTTGTATCTAACCAGTCATTTTATTTAAGAACAAGAAATCATCGTAAAATAAGTGAACAAGAAGCTGTTTGTATTTGGATGAAAGGTGCAGGAAGATGTGCTAAAGTACAAGTGACTGGAGATGTAACACATTATTATAGAAATTGAAATAAATATTTTTTTAATACTGACTCATGTGTTTTATTTATAATTATAACCCAGTATTTATTCTAATCTGTTGATACATTGACCGCAAGACGTACGCTACATTGACCGGAGGCCATAGAGTGAGAACAATGTGATGCAATATACTCTGAGCTCTGACGCATCACGAGGCATCTGGCTCTGGCAGTGCCTACCGTTGTAGGTGTCACCACCGTCGCCAACCTTGTGTGAATGCTCTGCGAAGCCAATCATTTGCATATCACAGCATCTTCTTCCTGTCGGTCAAATTTCGCATCTGTAGCACGTCATCTTCGTGGTGTAGCAGTTTTAATGGCCAGTAATGTATATCGCTTACTACGTTTTCGGTATTCATCAGGCATGACTTCATGACGTTCACATTTATTCTTTCGGTGCTAGTGAAATGTCGTGTGGCTAGGGCCTCCCGTCGGGTAGACCGTTCGCCTGGTGCAGGTCTTTCGATTTGACGCCACTGCGGCGACCTGCGCGTCGATGGGGATGAAATGATGATGATTAGGACAACACAACACCCAGTCCCTGAGCCGAGAAAATCTCCCAGCCGGGAATCGAACCCGAGACCTTAGGATTGACATTCTGTCACGCTGACCACTCAGCTACCGGGGCCGGACTCTGTGCTACTAATTATTCGCAACATGCTTAACAGACGGTATCCTGCGATGCTGCTGCATGTACCTACTAAATTATATCATTGTACCACACATAGTTCAGGATATATGTGACTGAAGGAGGAGACGGACAGAGATGGGAGGAGGAGGAGGAGCAGATGACAGAGAAAGGGAAGAAAAGATGAATAGGTAGAGGGTGGAAAAGGAGGTTGACTTAGAAAGGAAAGAGGATTGGTTGGTTTTGGGGAAGGAGACCAGACAGCGTGGTCATCGGTCTCATCGGATTAGGGAAGGATGGGGAAGGAAGTCGGCCGTGCGCTTTCAGAGGAACCATCCCGGCATTTGCCTGGAGTGATTTAGGGAAATCACGGAAAACCTAAATCAGGATGGCCGGACGCGGGATTGAACCGTCGTCCTTCCGAATGCGAGTCCAGTGTCTAACCAATGCGCCACCTCGCTCGGTAGGAAAGAGGAGGAGGTGGACAGAGACTGGGGGAAGAGAGGGGGATAGCAGATGGACAGAGAAGGGGCAGGAGGTGAAGGACAGAGTGGGGGTGGTGGGAATGTGCAGAGAGGGGGAGGAGAATGAGATGGACAGAGTTGTGGGGGGGGGGGGGGGGGCGGCAGAGGAGGTGGACAGAGAGAGGGGCAAGGAAAAGATGGACTAATAGAAGTAAGTGCATACCTGGGCAATGCTGGGATACACAGCTAGAACTGAACAAAGGTCATTGTCCTCTTCCAGTGGATTAATATCTAACAGATTCTGTACCGTGCATCGGAACCGACTCTCTCCACAAAGGCATAAAGACGATACCCTCACATGTGAGACACGCTTCATCGCCATGAAAGCTTTAGTGAAATTGTCTACCTCAAACCTCGCAATGTGAACCAAGGAAGTAAACACATGTAAACTACACGATCAGACTACTTGTATTGCGAATGTGCTCATTCTGCACACAGCCAAACTGAGCGTTACCACATCGTCGTTTACCGCACACCGAAACTAGCCACCAGACTGCCACGACAAGATTCTATCAGACACTTACCAATAACACTGTCGCACTTCGAGTACGCTACCCGTCATTGGTCACGTAGCACTCAGACCGGTTTGGCTCGCTGAACCAGAAGTGAAAAAACGCTTCTTAAGCACCTTTCAGACTATGGCACAGACCAACTAGATCAGTTACAATCGATAAGTGTCCAGATAAATATATCTTTGGACGAAACTTGCGGTTTAAAAATACGAAATAACCTAATGATGGCAGTTGCGAATGAAGATAAGTTTAAACCGAGGCCGGCCACAGAGCAAACACTTGTAAGTAGTTTATCGAACTTTGAAGCAATAGAATATAGATGTTAAAACGAATAAAAGCGATGAACATATAGCTGAACGAAAGCTCGTTAACCCAGTATAACTGTTCGTTGAAGCCGTGCTACACTCGCACTATCTGTTCCGTAACATTTTTAACTGTCTCTTCCGCAGCATCTGTGTATAAAATTGCGAGGACTACTATTACAGGCCTGCCAGGGTGGCTGAGCGGTTCTAGGCGCTATAGTGTGGAACCGCGCGACCGCTACGGTCGCAGGTTCGAATCCTGCCTCGGGCATGGATGTGTGTGATGTCCTTAGGTTAGTTAGGTTTAATTAGTTCTAAGTTCTAGGGGACTGATGACCTCAGATGTTAAGTCCCTTAGTGCTCAGAGCCATTTGTACCATTTGAACTACTATTACAGCGAAAAATTAATTACATAGTGGGAATAAATTAATTGTGGACTGAACAACTTAAACATAATAGGAGCCTGGAACTGGATTAGCCAGAGTACCAATTTGCTTAATGTTAAAGGACCATGAGCCTGTCTGCTTCTCTGCATTGGTAAATCCCATCGCCCACTCATGGCCTACTGCTTCGACTGTCACATACTAAGTGACTAGCATGTCGACGCCGACCCGCAATATCCTCAGTACTTCCAAAAATTAAAACTTGCCGTGACCACCTTTCGTGTGTGTCGTACCTGTGCGGAATCCCTACAGAAGGGATAATATTGAAATTACGTTGAGCTGCAAACGCACGGCTTATTCACGTGAAAATTAGATAAACTAACCTTAAAAGGCAATACCGTGGAGTATCAAATGTGAAGATGCCTTGTGCAATCAATAGGATGTGTAGCGAGCTTCTGACAAGGAGCTAGTGCTGTATATGATTTTAAATAAACAAGGTGAATCCGTTAAAACTTGCACCGAAAATACTGCGAAAATTGAAAGTGTCACGGAATGAATTGGTGGTCAGGGGGCTCGTACTGGTAAAAAAAAAAAAAAAAAAAAAAAAAATAAAAAAAAGGTTCAAATGGTTCTGAGCGCTATGGGACTTAACATCGGAGGTCATCAGTCCCCTAGAACTTAGAACTACATAAACCTAACTAACCTAAGGACATCACACACATCCAATCCCGAGGCAGGATTCGAACCTGCGACCGTAGCAGTCACCCTGTTCCGAATTGAAGGGCCTAGAACTACTCGGCCACCGCGGCCGGCTCTGTTAGTCAATACATAGATTGTAATAATAAAGTGTATTTTTTTGTGCAAACATACACCTTTTTAAATGGAACAATGCCTGTCGACATTAACAGACTATAAGTAGGGTAAATTGAAATGTCCGTATGTTTCGTTGTAGGTTTCTAGTGCGAGTCGCCTAAGAGATATCGCATTCTGGAAACCTCCCACACCGGAACTTCTGTGTGCCCGTGGTGTATGGAGAGTACAGGAAGAATGCTGCAAGATATCCCAATACACGTCAATCAAGCCGGCAGTTATTTACCGACCTCACCAACCTGTTACATGAAAGTGTTGGTGTAACACCCAGACAGCGTAACAGAAGGGCACAAGTGACGACAGAAGAGGGGGGCCGTTCACGTTCTTACTGTTGTTGCAGTTGATTCGCATGTCAGCTCTCGTGAGAGATGTGGTATGAGTCAAGTGCCCTACGCATTCTCCATTGACATAGGTTCCATCCCTATCACATCTCTCTGCATGAAGAGCTGCGTGGAAACGATTATGAGAATCGCGTAACTTCTGTTCATGGACATTAAGAGGGGATACTCCAGACGTATCATGTATGTTGTTCAGTGATGAAGCTACATTTATTAATCATGCCCAGATGAACTGCCGAAACGTTCACTGCTGATAAGCTGACAGTCCCCGTTGTCTCCATCAGCTGAAATGTCAGCGTCCATGGAGCTACGTGTGACAATGAAGCACAGCTTCTAGGCCCGTTTGGGTCAGCGGAAGCGTCCGATTCCATCCGGCTGCTTTGACCCATGACGTAAAGGTGTTGTGGGTGTGACGTCATTACGGCGCACAGATTATGAGTTGGTTGTGTTTGTAGATGTCGTCTTCTTGTGTTTAATCGTGGCCTATGATGGTATGTGTTGTATCGGGTTCATTTGAGTTTTGGTGTTGGGTGTGTATCGTTCGCAGTGTTTGTAGTTTAGGACATAAGGATTGGAAGATTATTCAGTGAGTTATCAATTAACTTTTTTGTTTGTGTGTTTGGCGATCTCGTTAGGTGTTACTGGTTTGCCGTTTGTGGTACGTTAAGATGTTTAATGTATTGTGCGGCTTCTGTTGTTGGATGTGGATATGAGACTTACGCTGAACTACGTAGGTCAAGGGAAGTGTCCGATTCCTGTGGATTTATGTTGGTGGAGCTGATTGCTGTAAATTTTTTTTTGTTAACCATCTTGTGTGGGTGGAGGTGAATGCTGTAATTTTGGTGTTTTTTTGGTCATCATCTTGTGTGTTTTGGGATCATTGTGTGCTGTTTTTACTATTATATTTAGCTTGTCACCACCCTAAAACTCCCAGTTTCGCACAGTTGTCCCATTAGTTTGACAGATAGCCATTGTTGTGTTGTTGTTGTTGTTGTGGTCTTCAGTCCTGAGACTGGTTTGATGCAGCTCTCCATGCCACTCTATCCTGTGCAAGCTTCTTCATCTCCCAGTACCTACTGCAACCTACATCCTTCTGAATCTGTTAGTGTATTGATCTCTTTGTCTCCCTCTACGATTTTTACCCTCCACGCTGTCCTCCAATACTAAATTGGTGATCTCTTGATGCCTCAGAACATGTCCTACCAACCGGTCCCTTCTTATAGTCAAGTTGTGCCACAAATTTCTCTTCTCCCCAATCCTATTCAATACCTTCCTCATTAGTTATGTGATCTATCCATCTAATCTTCAGCATTCTTCTGTAGCACCACATTTCGAAAGCTTCTATTCTCTTCTTGTCTAAACTATTTATCGTCCACGTTTCACTTCCATACATCGCTACACTCCATACAAATACTTTCAGAAATGACTTCCTGACACTTAAATCTATATTTGATGTTAACAAATTTTTCTTCTTCAGAAACGCTTTCCTTGCCATTGCCAGTCTACATTTTATATCCTCTCTACTTCAACCATCATGAGTTATTTTGCTCCCCAAATAGCAAAACTCCTTTACTACTTTAAGTGTCTCATTTCCTAATCTAATTCCCTCAGCATCACCCGACTTAATTAGACTACATTCCATTATCCTTGTTTTGCTTTTGTTGATGTTCATCTTATACCCTCCTTTCAAGACACTGTCCATTCCGTTCAACTGCTCTTCCAAGTCCTTTGCTGTCTCTGACAGAATTACAATGTCGTCGGCGAACCTCAAAGTTTTTATTTCTTCTCCATGGACTGTAATACCTACTCCGAACTTTTCTTTTGTTTCCTTTATTGCTTGCTCAATATACAGATTGAATAACATCGGGGACAGGCTACAACCCTGTCTCACTCCCTTCCCAACCACTGCTTCCCTTTCATGTCCCTCGACTCTTATAACTGCCTTCTGCTTTCTGTACAAATTGTAAATAGCCTTTCGCTCCCTGTATTTTACCCCTGCCACCTTTAGAATTTGAAAGAGAGTATTCCAGTCAACATTTCAAAAGCTTTCTCTAAGTCTACAAATGCTAGAAACGTAGGTTTGCCTTTGCTTAATCTTTCTTGTAAGATAAGTCGTAGGGTCGGTTTTGCCTCACGTGTTCCAACATTTCTACGGAATCCAAACTGATCTTCCCCGAGGTCGGCTTCTATCAGTTTTTCCATTCGTCTGTAAAGAATTCGCGTTAGTATTTTGCAGCTGTGACTTATTAAGCTGATAGTTCGGTAATTTTCACATCTGTCAACACCTGTTTTCTTTGGGATCGGAATTATTATATTCTTCTTGAAGTCTCAGGGTATTAGCATTTAAAAGGAAATTAAAAGAATTTCTGAATGGCAACTCCATCTACTCATTAGATGAATTTTTGGATATAGTAAGTGGGTAATATCCCCAACGCACCCCACAAATAAAAAAAAAAAGGAATATTAAGTGTGATTTAATATTTTGTGTAATGTGATATCTTGTATAGACACCTTTTTTTAACCTGACACTAATAAATAAACATATAAAAATGTATTTTTGGAGTCAGATATTATTGTCTTATTTATATGTATTTTCGTGTTTATTGCCGTATGTAGTGAGGTCATAGGCGCCATATTGCAGACGCTGAGATCAGCCGTTGCCGCCATACTGATGACGTCTTGGGTCAAAGTAGACGTGTGGAATCGGATGCTTCTGTAATCCCAAATGACGATCCTCCGCAGACTAGGGGGAACCTGTGGTACCGACATGATGGCTGTCCAGCTCATAGTTTACAAAGTACTACAGTATGTCTTGTTTTCAAATCGTCGGATTGGACACAGAGAACCTGTACATTGGCCAGCCAGTTCCCTGGATTTGATGCCTAAAAACTTTTCTGTGAAGAAAGCTGAAAGACGCTGTCTACAAGGACATACCAACTACATCCGATGGTATGCAACGACGTATTACTGCAGCCTGCTCGAACATCTCCGCTGAGATGCCAGCACGTGTGCAGAAGTCGTTCCGTATGAGATTGTGAGCATGTACTGCTGCTGCCGGTGGTCATGTTTAACACAATATGCGATGGTCAACTGTCTCGTTACTACTCAGAATCCACGCAACTGGAGTATGCACTTGTCTCGTTATTTTGCGCGTGCTACCACAAGTATTGTTCAAGTGTCGGTGTGAGAACTTTTTAAAATACGGTATCTCGTAAACGACTCCCACTAGAATGCTGCAACAAAACATACGGACATTCTAATTTACTCTGCTTATAGTTTGTTAGTGCCAGTAGGTACTGTTTGGTCTACAAAAGTATGTTCCACAAAAAACACACTTTCTAAGTATTACTACAATCTGTTGATTGGCTAACAATACGGGACCTGTACTACCGATCCATTCTGTGGGAACTACACACCAATAGCACTTTCCATTTCCGCAATATTTGCTGCGCAAGTTGTAGGTGATTCACGATGTATACTAGTGTGTTGCGGACTTCATTACGTTGCTGTTACATTTAGCTATCGTAGTATACGATTGATAAGGTGTAATGGTGTACGACGTCCCGGGATATCCTCAGCGCCTGCAATAATCAAAACTTGCTTGACAACCTTTGGTGTGTGTCGTACCGTCAAGAACCCCTAAAAATGTCATAAAATTAAACTACGTTGCGCTACAGATGTACGGCTTATTCAGGTGAAGATTAATTAAAATAACCTTCAGTCCAATACCGTCGAATATCGAACGTGATGATGCCCTGTGGAATAAAGAGCATTACTGTTGTAACATGTAAGTGTTTCATACAAGTAACGTGAGTGGCCTTATATTAAAACATCTACCGTAGGATGGTAACTGTAACGGTTAATGTGCTATCCGCGGCTTACAAGGAGAGGTGCCATGCTGTGCGACCCATTTTTTGAAACTACCTATATGTAGGTTGAGATCCTAGATATCACAGTGCAGCCATTCACTCTTGTAAGCCCTCGTTTGCAAGCAATTGACGAAAAAAATTCGGAATTTTGCGTGATAGTAGCGTTAAAGAACTTGCATTACGCAAAGTGGTTGTGTGGTATAATGGATAGAGTAACAGTTTCACACGCGGAAGGTTGTGGGTTCGAATCTCATATTTTCAAGTCTTTAACGAAATTACTTCGATCATTATTTTTAATGAATTAATTTGTTTAAATGTAATTTTTTATTTCTATACATTTGTCACATTATCTTAATCACTATCTGAAATTTGCAGTTTCATTTTTTTCCTTATATCATTTTTTCAGTCGAAATTTTTGTGACTATGTATTTGATTATATTTATCTATTATAGCATATGGACTACTACAAGGCAGCGTCCTTGCCTCAGTGATATACAACATGTACTCCAATGAGTAGCCGATTAGTACAGACGCTCGCTCCATCTACGCAGATTAATTGTTGCTAAGGCAGGTGCCAGGTTGAGATTCATTCGGAAAGTCCTTAGAAAATGTAGTCCATCAACAAAGGAGGTGGCTTACAAAACACTCGTTCGACCTATACTTGAGTACTGCTCATCAGCGTGGGATCCGTACCAGGTCGGGTTGACGGAGGAGATAGAGAAGATCCAAAGAAGAGCGGCGCGTTTCGTCACAGGGTTATTTGGTAAGCGTGATAGCGTTACGGAGATGTTTAGCAAACTCAAGTGGCAGACTCTGCAAGAGAGGCGCTCTGCATCGCGGTGTAGCTCCCTCTCCAGGTTTCGAGAGGGTGCGTTTCTGGAGGAGGTATCGAATATATTGCTTCCCCCTACTTATACCTCCCGAGGAGATCACGAATGTAAAATTAGAGACATTCGAGCGCGCACGGAGGCTTTCCGGCAGTCGTTCTTCCCACGAACCATACGCGACTGGAACAGGAAAGGGAGGTAATGACAGTGGCACGTAAAGTGCCCTCCGCCACACCCCGTTGGGTGGCTTGCGGAGTATAAATGTGGATGTAGGTGTAGATGATGCTCAAGACAAAACATTTGAAGAGGTGGAAACCAAGGTGACAACAGTGCTTGAAAATCTAGTTGACTACTATGACGGCAACCACCTCAAGACAAACCCAGCAAAAACCCAGGTCCGCGCTTTTCACCTGCGCAGTAGTGAGGCAAGGAGAGAAGTAAACATAACCTGGAGGGCAAAGCGCGTCTGTCACTGCGACACACCAAAATATCTTTGAGTCGAACTCGACCGCGCTCTCGCCTTCAAGGATCGCTGTTTGGACACAAAGGTGGAAGAGTGTGCCAGGAACATCATCCGCAAGCTTAAAAACGGTAGATGGGGACCACAACCCACAGTTCTCCGTACGCCAGCTCTAGCGTTATGTTTCTCCGCTCGGCAGTACTCAGTACCTCTATGGCAAAAGTCCATCCATGCAAAACAAGTAAGTATAGATCTGAATGAGACAGCACGCACCATAAAGGCTGCCTCCGCCCAATTCCCAGAAACCAGCTTTATCAACTTATGGGCATAGCCCATGGCTGCAGAAATCGAGAAACATATTTGGAAATTTGTGGTAAGTTCCTATGGGACCAAACTGCTGATATCATCGGTCCCTAGGCTTACACACAACTTAATCTAACTTAAACTAATTTATGCTATGGACGACACACACACACCTATGCCCTAGGGAGGACTCGAACCTCCGACATGGGAAGGCGCGCGAACCGTGGCAAGGCGTCTAAGACCGCGCGTCGAGTAACATAAACAAGAAATATATTCAAGACATCCGAAGTTTAGACACTACACCCAACCTAAAAAAACTTAATCCAAGGAAGAATTTTCTACAAATAACTGATTCAATTCCTTAACCGCCTAAAACACGACGAGAAGAGCTGTGGCGAAACTCGGAACCAGGAAGACCAGGGAATAGTTCCAGGGAAGAACCTACAGCCTGCTTCAAATTTCCACTCACGATCTGGAAAGTCTTGACAAGATTGAGACCGGGTGTACCACGATGCAAAGTAAACCTGAAGAAATGGGACTGTATCAGTACAGACGAGCTCTGAGAATATGGAGAACTGCAAGACCCATAACACCTACTAGTCTGCAGGTAATTTTGGAAAAAAAAAATTTGTCTATGGAGTGCGTGATTGATTCTTTCGTAAAAATTTTTTGTTTCTTTATAGACACAATCACATGTTCACGACACAGTCATAACCGGTTTCGGCCATACAATCACCATCTTCAGATGCTAAAGGCGGCATAACCGATTTCGGCCATACAACGAGCATCTTCAGATGCTAAAGGTGGCATACACTGAACACAGGTTCATGAGTTGTCAACGCATGAACCTGTGTTCAGTGTATGCCACCTTTAGCATCTGAAGATGCTCGTTGTATGGTCGAAATCGGTTATGACTGTGTCGTAAACATGTGATTGTGTCTATAAAGAAACAAAAAAAAAAAATTTTTACTGCGGGAAATTGTACGAACATTGCACGATACGGGACCTACTAACATCAGATGACAACGCCGTACAAGCGGCAACGTACTGGTCCTCGCATGGGATATAAAGATCGTAATCCCAGACACAATCATACCATCTCTTTTAAATGAACACTGCGTTCTGTGTTTTTGTATTTTACTTTATTTAATAATCAAGTATCGTATTTGCTTTATGTTTTCTCTTTATTGTAATCTTAAAGATTTTGTAAGAGTGGTGTCTTGGACACGATAAATAAATAAAATAAATATTGTAATATTTAATTATTTAAAAATTCTGATGTATCAGTTAAAAAACGAAAACCCACTGATGATGCTGCAACTGCAGTGAAACATGTCTGGGACAACAAACAAAATTGTATTTTGCTGAAGGCGGACCCCACCCAAAAAAATACAAGCAAAAGAGCTTCAATATCAAGATCACAATCTACTTATATTTGTGCAATAGTGCGAAAAAAGTATTATTGTTGCCAGATGTGCAGTTAGTTTTGTACAGTAATCGTCATAGAAACGTTTCGAACAACGCAATTCAAGCAAAATGAGAAATAGATATAATGAACGCAATAATGTCGAAGAGAAACCAGGCTGATAAAACAAAAGAAATGAAATTATAATTAATACATAAAATTAATTAAAAACAATGAACAAAGATTTCAAGTGAGAAAGACTGATAGGAAGAAAAAGAGAGCAAATGAAAAAGTTCGGATTATGATTGAAATTATGCGACAAAGCAATGGAATTAAAAAATTTCATTTAAATAAATTAATTGTGTAAAAATGATTGACAAACTCATTTCGATAAATATTTAAAAAAATTTCTGAGTCTGACGAGATTCGAACCGACAACCTCCTGCACGCGAGGCAGTTTTCTGTTTCGTTACACGACACGACCGCACGATTTGCAGCAACCTGTGTCATTTGTGAAAAATCGTAACACAACACACACACAAATGTCATATTAACAAATGACCTGTCCTGTGTCACACAACATTCCGGATTTTTTTCGTCAATTACTTGCAAACAAACACCCACCAGGGTAAAGAGCTGCAGTGTGTGATATATGGGATCTTAACCTACGTCTCCGTATAGATAGTTTCAAAAATTTGATCGTACAGCTAAGGAACCTCTCCTTGTTAGATAAGGATTAGTACTGCAACCAGCATAAACATACAGAACTGGACTTACTGATTCCAGGTGCTGTGGTGAGAACCCCGCTACGCTTTGTTAGTTGATGGAAACGGTTGCGAAGGCTGCCGCGTAATATCAGTATGTTGACCACGTCACACTGCCGACCTGTCGTGTTGGCGTAGCGTCGCGTACCAGCCGCGAGAGTTAAAGTGACTGACCAGCCGTCTGGGAGGGCGCTATAGGCAAGGTGCTCAAGGGTTGCGCCGACAACGCGAAACATTAAACCCAGTTGCCCGTAGTACACGATCGATTAAATCACGGCAGGCTACGGCGTCCCAAACTACATACACGCAGGGTGTGAGAGCCGTTGGCGGGCCGAGACCCGACCTGTCCCTCGGCTTTGCTCGGTCATCCTCGGAAGTACTAGGAACAGTGCGACATTTCATCTAGTGTTGCGGTGCGGGATTTACCGGTAGTCGCAACCCTCTTAAACTCGGCAGAATCGCGGTGACAGCACTTTTTAGCCTTGGCTGTTTCTTGGCGATGTGAGGGACGTCCGTAGTTCCAGTGGCTGTTTGCACAAAAAAAGTCAGTCTAGCAATGTATCGCGGCAAGTCTTTGAAAATGAATGGGACTGATAGGAGACAGGAATGAGAATTCTTAGTACTCTCCGCACTCCGTCTTCAGGCCACGAGTGGCCTACCGGGACCATCCGACCGCCGTGTCATCCTCGGTGGAGGATGCGGATAGGAGGGGCGTGGGGTCAGCACACGGCTCTCCCGGTCGTTATGATGGTTTTCTTTGACCGGAGCCGCTACTATTCGGTTGAGTAGCCCCTCAATTGGCATCACGAGGCTCGGTGCACCCCGAAAAATGGCAAAAGCGCATGGCGGCCTGGATGGTCACCCATCCAAGTGCCAACCACGCCCGACAGCGCTTAACCTCGGTGATCTCACGGGAATCGGCGTATCCACTGCAGCAAGGCCGTTGCCGAGAATTCTCACTATGTAAATAAATTTTTCTTCAAGAGATATGTGTCTCAACTTTATCTACAATAATGGCAGAAGCTGAAAAAATGAATTTAAATTTGTGGAAGGGTTAGGACTTGAACCCCCGTCTGCTGTTTATTAGGCAAACATGCTAGTCATTACACCACCGTCGCAGGATAGGCAACACACCTGCATTTGGCTATCCTAGTTCAATGCCCTCTCTAACAGGTTTAAGGCACGAATTGAAGTTTGTGTTAGCAGGAGACCTGGGTTCATGTCCGAGCTATGGCACAAATTTTATTTAATTTCTTCAGCTTCTGTCATTATCGTAGATAAAGTTGCGGCTAACAGGTTTGAAGAAAAATTTAATTACATTACACCTGTAAGAACACCTACACCTGAGGTAAAGGCAGGATTTCCCTATTATGTACAAAGCTGGGGTGTTGTTCCAGTACCGGAGAACATTAGCAATACTGACGATTTAAGAAGCGAAAAATAGGCTGAAGGCGCGAATTGAAATTTGTATTAGGGAGGACATTGGACCTAGGTAGTCCATGCATGTGGTTGGTGGAACACTTGTTGCTGCGGTCGCAGGTTCGAATCCTGCCTCGGGCATGGATGTGTGTGATGTCCTTAGGTTAGTTAGGTTTAAGTAGTTCTACGTCTAAGGGACTGATGACCTCGGATGTTAAGTCCCATAGTGCTCAGAGCCATTTGAACCATTTTTTTGACCACTTGTTTGCGATGGTCGAAGTTTCCAAGTTGCAGTCTTGGTCCGCCACATGTTTTTAATTGATCGATTCTATCCCTGGCCTCCTCAGACAGGAGAGCTCCCCGTAGATGCGCGGATTTTATTTATTTTTCTTTTCTTTTCTTTGTTTTTTTGTATGTGGATGATGTCTGTTCTACATTATTTTATAGTAATAGTCAAAATTACAACAAAAAATAAAAATAAATAAACTTCTGTTGATTCCTGTTTCGATCGCTGCCTATTCTGCCCCCTGTGCCCTCAATAGTCCATTTCTTCCAAAAAAATTTTCGGAGTATCTGGGGGAAAAAAGGTTGATCTAATGGTTAGCACATCTGTCTTGTATGCAGAAGAGCTGAGTTCAAGTCCTGACCGTGGCACAAATTTTAACTCGTTTCTCCATTTTCTATCATGATCGCAGACTTCTCAGTACGCATTATGCAGTCACATATATATATATATATTATCAGTTCATGATATCCAGTCTTACAAATTTCCTTTTTCTGGCGGACACACGTCCAGATCGTCCGCTCTCAAAACTCTCTCCATATCCACCAAGGCTGGCGGCTCACCTCCAACTGCACAACGCTACGCGCTGTTCACATCCAGCCGTCCAGCACTACACAAGCGAATATTCCAACAATGAGTCCAACCAGCCACAGACTGCACGCAGCGCAGTCGGCGTTTTTCGTGCTGAGCACTAAGTGGCGTTACCAACGTGAAAACCTAAACAGCCTACTTACAATGCAAGACTAAAGAAAAATCAAGACATGTTCACGGGATTTGTTGACCTGGAAAAAGCGTACCACAATGAAAAATGGTGCAAGATGTTAGACATTCTGAGAAAAATACGGATACGCTATACGGACAGACGGGAAATATACTATAGTACATGAGCCAAGAGAGAATAATAGGAGTGGAAGACGAAAAAGGAGGTGCTCGGATTAAAAAGGGTGTAAGAGAGGGATATGGTTCAATCTGTACACCGAGAAGGAATGATGGGAATAAAAGAATTGTTCAGGAGTGGAATTAAAATTAAAGGTGAATGGATATCAATGATATGATTCGCTGATGACGTTGCTATTCTGAGTGAAAGTGAAGAAGAGTTACGTGATCTGCTGAATGGAATGAACAGTCTAATGAGTACATAATATAGATTGTGAATAAACCTAAGAAAGACGGAAGTAATGAGAAGTAGCTCCAATGAAAACAGTGAGAAACTTGACATTAGGATTGATGATCACGAAGTAGATGAAGTTACGGAATTCTACTACCTAGGCAGCAAAGAAACCAGTGACGGAGGGGGCATGGAGGACATAAAAAGCAGACTATCACTAGCAAAAAGGGTATTCCTGACCAAGAGAAGTCTATTAGTATCAAAAATAGGCCTTAATTTCAGGAAGAAATTTCTGAGAATGTATGTCTGGAGTATAGCATTGTGTGGTACTCAAACATGGCCTGTGGGGAAACCGAAGAAGAGAATCGAAGCATTTGAGATGTGGTGCTAGAGACGAATGTTGAAAATTAGGTGGACTGATCAGGTAATGAATGAAGAGGTCCTGCGCAGAATCGGAGAGGGAAGGAATATGTGAAAAGCGTTGCGAAGGGAAAGGGACAGGATGATAGGATATCTGTTAAGACGCCAGGGAATGACTTCCACGGTAGTAGAGGAAGCTGTAGAGGAAAAAAACTGTAGAGACAGACAAGAGATTGGAAGACATCTAGAAAATAACTGAGGACGTAGGTTGCAAGTGCTACTCTGAGATGAAGAGGTTGGCTCAGGAGAGGAATTACGTGCTCCGTCACGCAGAAACCACAAATGGTTCAAATGACTCTAACCACTATGGGACCCTAAGCACTATGGAACTTAACATCTGATGTCATCAGTCCCCTAGATCAAGAATTATTTAAACGTAACTAACCGAAGGACATCAAACACATCCGTGCCCGAGGCAGGATTCGAACCTGCGACCGTAGCAGCAGCGCCTGAAGCGCCTAGAACCGCACGGTCATAGCAGCCGGCCGCAGAAACCACATACTCTTTTTTACCGCCAGAGGCACATTCTCAAGCGATCCATGTAGAGTATGCCTCAGGAAATCCAGGTATGCTCCTCTGTCGAGGTTTTGTGGAATAATGACAGGTCCAAGTAAGTGGTCGCCAAGAATCCCTGCCCACACATTCATGCTGAACCGATGCTGATGAGGCATCTCGACCATTCCCCGAGAATTGTCTGTAGCCCACAGACGACGATTATACAGCTTGATGATGCCAGTTGTAGTACAGGTAGCTTCGTTGATACAGAGGACTGATGACGGAAAACTCATAATTGTGATGGTCTGGTGCAAAAACCAGCGACAAAATCCTTCCTGTAGAGGAAAATCCACTGATAACTGAGACCTGGTCGTCAAGGGAAGGTAGAATTCGGTTACGATTTTGGACGGGGCCGTAATCAGTTACTACTGGTTGGCTTTTCTTTTAATCACAAATTTATTTAAAATCAACATATTAAAATAATGACAATAATTTAACAATCGTTTCACGGCTGAAGACCTTAATGGCAATAAATTGAGAATTGTTTAACTTGTTGCAACTTACAAATTACAGTTATTAAAATATGGAAAACAAATCACCAAGGTCTTAAAGATTAACTGCTAAAATACAATTGCCACATTAGAATTTTAAGTAGCGAAAGTCACGGCTGAAGGCTTTTAAAGCCAAGAATGGCAATTATTGAAAAAATTTAACAAACATACTGTCAACAGCAAGGCAATAGCAAAGTTAATTTAAAAGACATGCAACTGATCACCAAACAGGTGAGACAAAATGACAGTAAACTGTGGTGTCACGGCCAGACACCATACTTGCTAGGTGGTAGCCTTTAAATTGGCCGCGGTCCATTAGTATACGTCGGACCCGCGTGTCGCCACTGTCAGTGATTGCAGACTGAGCGCCGCCACACGGCAGGTCTAGAGAGACTTACTAGCACTCGTCCCAGTTGTACAGCCGACTTTGCTAGCGATGCTACACTGACAAATACGCTCTCATTTGCCGAGACGATAGTTAGCTTAGCCTTCAGCTACGTCATTTGCTACGACCTAGCAAGGCGCCATAGCTTTTGATAATTAATATTGTGAAGCTTGTACAGTAACGAGAGATGTACACCAATTGTGGATTAAAGTTAAGTATTCCAACAGCTACGTACTTTAATTGCTAGACTCAAATCCTTTAACTGTTCCAGACCTCACGCAAATCTGCATGAGCTTAAAAGCGTGCATTTCGGCCTCCTCTAGCAACACGGTGTTGGCTCTTCCGCCAACACTACATACACTTGGTAGCACAACCGTTTAAACTTGCTGTAACGCCAACAACGGCAATTAAATTAAAAAAATTAGAAACATACAATAAAACAGCAAATACACTCCTGGAAATGGAAAAAAGAACACATTGACACCGGTGTGCCAGACCCACCATACTTGCTCCGGACACTGCGAGAGGGCTGTACAAGCAATGATCACACGCACGGCACAGCGGACACACCAGGAACCGCGGTGTTGGCCGTCGAATGGCGCTAGCTGCGCAGCATTTGTGCACCGCCGCCGTCAGTGTCAGCCAGTTGGCCGTGGCATACGGAGCTCCATCGCAGTCTTTAACACTGGTAGCATGCCGCGACAGCGTGGACGTGAACCGTATGTGCAGTTGACGGGCTTTGAGCGAGGGCGTATAGTGGGCATGCGGGAGGCCGGGTGGACGTACCGCCGAATTGCTCAACACGTGGGGCGTGAGGTCTCCACAGTACATCGATGTTGTCGCCAGTGGTCGGCGGAAGGTGCACGTGCCCGTCGACCAGGGACCGGACCTCAGCGACGCACGGATGCACGCCAAGACCGTAGGATCCTACGCAGTGCCGTAGGGGACCGCACCGCCACTTCCCAGCAAATTAGGGACACTGTTGCTCCTGGGGTATCGGCGAGGACCATTCGCAACCATCTCCATGAAGCTGGGCTACGGTCCCGCACACCGTTAGGCCGTCTTCCGCTCACGCCCCAACATCATGCAGCCTGCCTCCAGTGGTGTCGCGACAGGCGTGAATGGAGGGACGAATGGAGACGTGTCGTCTTCAGCGATGAGAGTCGCTTCTGCCTTGGTGCCAATGATGGTCTTATGCGTGTTTGGCGCCGTGCAGGTGAGCGCCACAATCAGGACTGCATACGACCGAGGCACACAGGGCCAACACCCGGCATCATGGTGTGGGGAGCGATCTCCTACACTGGCCGTACACCACTGGTGATCGTCGAGGGGACACTGAATAGTGCACGGTACATCCAAACCGTCATCGAACCCATCGTTCTACCATTCCTAGACCGGCAAGGGAACTTGCTGTTCCAACAGGACAATGCACGTCCGCATGTATCCCGTGCCACCCAACGTGCTCTAGAAGGTGTAAGTCAACTACCCTGGCCAGCAAGATCTCCGGATCTGTCCCCCATTGAGCATGTTTGGTACTGGATGAAGCGTCGTCTCACGCGGTCTGCACGTCCAGCACGAACGCTGGTCCAACTGAGGCGCCAGGTGGAAATGGCATGGCAAGCCGTTCCATAGGACTACATCCAGCATCTCTACGATCGTCTCCATGGGAGAATAGCAGCCTGCATTGCTGCGAAAGGTGGATATACACTGTACTAGTGCCGACATTGTGCATGCTCTGTTGCCTGTGTCTATGTGCCTGTGGTTCTGTCAGTGTGATCATGTGATGTATCTGACCCCAGGAATGTGTCAATAAAGTTTCCCCTTCCTGGGACAATGAATTCACGGTGTTCTTATTTCAATTTCCAGGAGTGTATAATGACAAGGTTAATTCAAAAGGAGAAGCAACTGATCACCAAACAGGTGAGACAAACGATGGTAACGTGGTAATACAATAAGAAATTAATAACACAATAATAAAACACAAGGTCTAGTCACAGATGGTTCTCCAGGAACCGGCCTATGAGTAGGTCAGGCCAAAAACACTTTCTCAAGCGATGAGAAAGGAAGATAAGAGTTGCATTCACGTCACAAGACGGTAACTCAGACTAGTGGCAGTCTAACTAATGACTAATGATAATCTGCTATAGCTACGTAACGTCCGATAACCAATGCAACGATGGAACACCACGCCAAACCGGAACCGGCGGTCAACACTAAGTCCTCAGAATGCTGTGTTTAAAGCGTCCGAAAGGAGACAGCAACAACTAGTAGCAGAGTAGAAGAAACACCAACCGACCAACCAATCGAGGAAACTGTCAAAACTACACGCCTTACCCGACAGCAGCGGCAAGGCGAGGAAACGCACACTGCCGTTACATACACTAACCTCCAGGGCAGGTCATTGGGGCGTTAGCGGCCACCAGACAGGAAAAAATACCGCTGGTTGAACTTAACGAATAGTAACACATAGAATGCAGCAATTAGTAACGAGAAATCGAGGAAAGCTAATTAGGTCCGCCTTCCCTAAGCTCTTCGTCTTGGCGACACTGCGAGCAGCAACAAGAACCCGAGTCACTGGTGGATCGCGAGATCTCACAATGGTGGAGGTATCACGGCTAGGATTAAAATCCACTCCACTTAAAGCTTGTTGGATCCGGTTGAAGACTAGGTCGTGTACCCTCGCGACCACAGCCCTTCCACATGGCAGTGCATGCGTTCCACAAGAGGTCCCGGCGTGTTCGCGCACTGCCCTCTTGGCTCCTCCTTAGTCCCCAACCGAACTGCCCTCTCACACGACCCGGAAGAACAACGACGTCACCCCAAAGATGTGGCCACAGTTACTACACCTCTGGCCATTAAAATTGCTACACCAAGAAGAAATGCAGATGATAAACGGGTATTCACTGGACTAATACACTCCTGGAAACGGAAAAAAGAACACATTGACACCGGTGTGTCAGACCCACCATACTTGCTCCGGACACTGCGAGAGGGCTGTACAAGCAATGATCACACGCACGGCACAGCGGACACACCAGGAACCGCGGTGTTGGCCGTCGAATGGCGCTAGCTGCGCAGCATTTGTGCACCGCCGCCGTCAGTGTCAGCCAGTTTGCCGTGCCATACGGAGCTCCATCGCAGTCTGTAACACTGGTAGCATGCCGCGACAGCGTGGACGTGAACCGTATGTGCAGTTGACGGACTTTGAGCGAGGGCGTATAGTGGGCATGCGGGAGGCCGGGTGGACGTACCGCCGAATTGCTCAACACGTGGGGCGTGAGGTCTCCACAGTACATCGATGTTGTCGCCAGTGGTCGGCGGAAGGTGCACGTGCCCGTCGACCTGGGACCGGACCGCAGCGACGCACGGATGCACGTCAAGACCGTAGGATCCTACGCAGTGTCGTAGGGGACCGCACCGCCACTTCCCAGCAAATTAGGGACAGTGTTGCTCCTGGGGTATCGGCGAGGACCATTCGCAACCGTCTCCATGAAGCTGGGCTACGGTCCCGCACACCGTTAGGCCGTCTTCCGCTCACGCCCCAACATCGTGCAGCTCGCCTCCAGTGGTGTCGCGACAGGCGTGAATGGAGGGACGAATGGAGACGTGTCGTCTTCAGCGATGAGAGTCGCTTCTGCCTTGGTGCCAATGATGGTCGTATGCGTGTTTGGCGCCGTGCAGGTGAGCGCCACAATCAGGACTGCATACGACCGAGGCACACAGGGCCAACACCCGGCATCATGGTGTGGGGAGCGATCTCCTACACTGGCCGTACACCACTGGTGATCGTCGAGGGGACACTGAATAGTGCACGGTACATCCAAACCGTCATCGAACCCATCGTTCTACCATTCCTAGACCGGCAAGGGAACTTGCTGTTCCAACAGGACAACGCACGTCCGCATGTATCCCGTGCCACCCAACGTGCTCTAGAAGGTGTACGTCAACTACCCTGGCCAGCAAGATCTCCGGATCTGTCCCCCATTGAGCATGTTTGGGACTGGATGAAGCGTCGTCTCACGCGGTCTGCACGTCCAGCACGAACGCTGGTCCAACTGAGGCGCCAGGTGGAAATGGCATGGCAAGCCGTTCCACAGGACTACATCCAGCATCTCTACGATCGTCTCCATGGGAGAATAGCAGCCTGCATTGCTGCGAAAGGTGGATATACACTGTACTAGTGCCGACATTGTGCATGCTCTGTTGCCTGTGTCTATGTGCCTGTGGTTCTGTCAGTGTGATCATGTGATGTATCTGACCCCAGGAATGTGTCAATAAAGTTTCCCCTTCCTGGGACAATGAATTCACGGTGTTCTTATTTTAATTTTCAGGAGTGTATATTATACTAGAACTGGCATGTGATTATATTTTCCGGCAATTTGGGATCATAGATCCTGAGGAATCAGTACCAACAACCTCTGGCCGTAATAACGGCCTAGATACGCATGGGCATTGAGTCAAACAGAGCTTGGATGGCGTGTACCAGTACAGCTGCCCATGCAGCTTCAACACGATACCACAGTTCATCAAGAGTAGTGAATGGCGTACTGTGCCGAACCAGTTGTTCGGCCACCATTGACCAGACGCTTTCAATTGGTGAGAGATCTGGAGAATGTGCTGGCCAGGGCAGCAGTCGAACATTTTCTGTGTCTAGAAAGGCCCGTACAGGACCTGCAACATGCGTCGTGCATTATTCTGCTGAAATGTTTCGCAGGGATCGAATGAAGGGTAGAGCCACGGGTCGTAACACATCTATAATGTAACGTCCACTGTTCAAAGTGCCGTCGATGCGAACAAGAGGTGACCGAGATGTGTAACCAATGGCAACCCATAGCATCACGCCAGGCGATAGGCCAGTATGGCGACGAAGAATCCACGCTTCCAACGTGCGTTCACCGCGATGTCGCCAAACACGGATGCGACCATCACGAAGCTGTAAACAGGACCTGACGTTTTGCCACTCGTGCACCCAGGTTCGTCATTGAGTACACCATCGCAGGCGCTCCTGTCGGTGTTGCAGCGTCAAGTGTAACCGCATCCATGGTCTCCGAGCTGATCGTCCATGCTGCTGCAAACGTCGTCGAACTGTTCGTGCAGATGGTTGTTGTCTTGCAAGCGTCCCCATCTGTTGTCTCAGGGATCGAGACAGCCCTGTCATCTCGACTGCTAGTGATACGAGGCCGTTGGGATCCAGCACGGTGTTCCGTATTACCCTCTTGAACCCACCGATTCCATATTCTGCTAACAGTAATTGGATCTCGACCAACGCGAGCAGCAATGTCGCAATACGATAAACCACAATCGCCATAGGCTACAATCCGACGTTTATGAAATTGGAAACGTTCAAAAAATGGCGCTGAGCACTATGGGACTCAACTTCTGAGGTCATTAGTCCCCTAGAACTTAGAACTAGTTAAACCTAACTGACCTAAGGACATCACACACATCCGTGCCCGAGGTAGGATTCGAACCTGCGACCGTAGCGGTCTCGCGGTTCCAGACTGCGGCGCCTAGAACCGCACCGCCACTTCGCCGGAAAATTGGAAACGTGATGGTACGCATTTCTCCTCCTTACACGAGGCGTCACAACAACGTTTCACCAGGAAAAGCTGCTCAACTGCTGTTTGTGTATGAGAAATTGGTTGGAAACTTTCCTTATGTCAGCACGTTGTAGGTGTCGCCACCGGCGCGAACCATGTGTGAATGCTCTAAAAAGCTAACCATTTGCATATCACAGCATCTTCTTTCTGTCGGTTAAATTTCGCAACTGTAGCATGTCATCTTTGTGGTGTAGCAATTTTAATGGCCAATAGTGTACATACCCAAAACGCCGCTTCTGCCACTAGCAGACAGGCAACGCTTGCGAAACCAAGATACGCCAGTCACACAAGAAGAAGACAAACAACCGCAACCATGGCAACTAAACGATACAGTCTGGCCTCCACCAACGCGAACGGCAGCACTGCTCAATAACCCTTGCACTCATTGCAGATGATAGTGATAGTAGCGGTTGTCATGCAGGATACACAAAGTCGTACTTTGGCTTACACCATATTGGCAGGCCACTTTCCTGGAGCTGGTACTAGGGTGCGTCTCGACATCCTGTTGAACCTGGTCCTCAAAATCTGGTGCACACACAGTCCGCGGCCTTCATGCACGTTCGACTGTCTGAAAGGACACATGACGGCACAAACGTCCAAACAGGGTGTAACGTATTACTATGTTTACGACGTTGCTTATCGAGCCATATACGTTATCTCGCATTTCTAGCTGCTTCTCACACACAAATAATGATAGAAATTCAGAAATTCAGGCTCGCTACCAGCCCAAGCCCTTCCTAGCCATTTAGAAAAAAAACAGGGCTGGAAAATTATTAGTTTAATTACTTTAATAATTTAATTACAAGTACGCGAATTTCTTTAAGCAGCCATATAAATAGCACTCCATGTCGTGCATGAAGCAACTTTATTAATTCAGGCATGGAAATCAGATCGACAACAAAGAATTTATTTTTCACGTAAATTATTTATTGTAACTAAATATTTAATTGCACACCCTAACTACACATATCTGGTGCCTGACGCGAAATATTTAAGTAAGAATTACGTGAGAATGAAACAGAGCACAATTTAACTACAGCAAGAAGAAACACAGAAGACGGGTGTGGGAGACAATGATACTATCATCTCCTTTGCATTCAAAAATGGCTCTGAGCACTATGCGACTTAACTGCTGAAGTCATTAGTCCCATAGAACTTAGAACTACCCAAACCTAACTAAGGACATCACACACATCCATGCCCGAGGCAGGATTCGATCCTGCGACCGTAGCGTGACGCGGTTCAAGACTAAAGCGCCTAGAACCACACGGCCATACCGGCCGGCCCTTTGCATTCATATCATAAAAATATCTAAGTGAGATTCGCATTACGATTCTACGCATGCTCTATTCTGGACAGAGGTTTAACCAATACACAAGGCTGTGCGATAATTATTCAACATACTAACTGCGTCTGCTGCTTGCAAACGACCGAACTAGAGCACGTTGTGCATTCTGACTCAAACTGTTGGGCTGCTTTGTAGAAAGCGCACGAGAGAACAGATATTCTTGCAGAAATTGTAGCTCATTAAAGAAGCAAACTGTTAACATAAAGCCTATTGCGGTGCCGTGGTGAACCAGAAGAGTCATTGATTACCAAACACGTGGCACAAAATCGACACGCAAAGCAATTTCCAAAAAATATAAGATTAAAAATCATTAAAAAATAACTCGCTTCACACGCTTCAGATAAGATAAAGTTCTTAAATATTTCACCAGTTAAACAGAACTAAGTCCTAACTCATCCTGATTCCTATCACATGAAACCCCTCTTAAGAGCTACGATGCGTACTCACCAAGCGTTCACCTAAGAGTGCCGCTTTCTCTTTCCAGGTTACCTAGCTCCCCGTGCAGCGGAAGCTACCAGAGGGGTAGCACTCCGTCACCGACCTCACACACAAAAACAGCCTTCGAAAAATATGCGTAAACCTCCCTGTTCAGGTATTGGAAACCTAAGTTGGTCATCCTGTTCTCTCTTTTGAACGAGAAGCAACATCGTCTGCTCCCAGCAGATGATGACCAATTCAGCGATTCCCACAAAACAAAAGCGAAACCCACATTAAAACACACATATAATAATCAATAGGCCTTATTTGAGTGCTCAGTTTTTCTGGAAGAGTTCATGAATTGAGCTAAAATCAGGTAGTAAAATGAATAGGCTGTACCGCGTTCGACAAGCGTCTTATGAAACGACTTCACAGATACGTTTCAAGGGCTTGAAATATTGAGCGACTTGGTTGGTGTTTTTGAGGATATTTGTTTTAGTAGAGCAAAGCTGCCTCTCAAAACGTTTCCGTCTACTTCGCCGTACACAAACATCAGCGTCCAGAATGAGATTTCACTCTTCAGCGGCGTGTGCGCTGATATGAAACTTCAGGCAAAATGCCCCGTGTTCGAGTCTCGGTACGGAACACAGTTTTAATCTGCCAGGAAGTATCATCATCTCAGCGTGTTTCCGACGTGCATACCGGGCCACTCTGTTGCTTACAGTACACTGCGTGAATCACACACAGCCTGCAACACACAAAGAACACAAGGCCCGTTGTCAGAATAACATTTATTCGTCAGCGACAGATACCGCGGTAACGATGCGTTTCCGGACACATGTTAATACGAACTTTTCTCTTCCATTTCCTGTCAGGAATCCGTCATTGCACTTTGTCGCTTTTATTAATTTTCACTCTGTATGTTCATCAGTTTCATTCTGGAGCGGCTTTCGGGAGGACAACGGTTCAAACCCGCGTCCGGACCTACTGATTTAGGTTTTCCATGCTTTCCCTAAATCGCTCAGGCAAACGCCTGGATGGTTCCTTTGAAAGGGCACAGCCGAATTCTTTCCGCATCCTCCCCTAATCCCATGGGAACAATGACATCGCTGTTTGGTCCCTTGTCCCCAAATCAACCTACCAAATAATATCAGTTTTACTCATTTTAATATCTGTATTTTTGCTACTTGGAAGATCTGTAAAATACGAGGGTGAGTCAAATTAAAACCTTAAATATTTTTTAAATATTATTTACTGTGCAGAAGTGGTACCAAGCTGTATCACTTTTCAACATGGTCTCCCCCACGCTCAATGCAAGTCCTCTAGCGGTTACAAAGTGCATAAATTCCTTTAAAAAAAATTCTTTTGGTAGTCAACGCAACCACTCATGCACCGCGTGGCGTACCTCTTCATCAGAACGGAACTTCTCTCCTCCCATTGCGTCTTTGAGTGGTCCAGACATGGGGAATTCATTTGGGGCAAGGTCTGGTGAGTATGGTGGATGAGGAAGACACTCCAAATGCAGGTCTGTGATTGCTGCAACCGTTGTACGGGCAGTGTGAGGCCTTGCATTGTCATGTTGCAAAAGGACATCTGCTGACAGCAATCCACGTCGCTTTGATTTGATTGCAGGTCTCAGATGATTTTTTAGGAGATCTGTGTATGATGCACTGGTGACAGTGGTCCCTCTAGGCATGTAATGCTCCGAAATGAAGCCCAAAAGAGAGTCAGCATAACCTTCCCTGCTGATGGTTCTGATCGAAACTTCTTTGGTTTTGGTGATGAGGAATGGCGCCATTCCTTGCTAGCTCTCTTCGTTTCCGGTTGGTAGAAGTGAACCCGGGTTTCGTCCCCAGTAACGATTCTTGCAAGGGAGCCATCACCTTCTTGTTCAAAGCGCCGAAGAAGTTCTTCACAATCATCAACACGTCGTTCTCTCATTTCAGGAGTCAGCTGCCGTGGCACCCATCTTGCAGACACTTTGTGAAACTGGAGCACATCATGCACAATGTGGTGTGCTGACCCATGACTAATCTGTAAACATGCTGCAATGTCATTCAGTGTCACTCGGCGGTTTTCCTTCACTATGGCTTCAACTGCTGCAATGTTCTGTGGAGTCACAACTCGTTATGCCTGACCTGGACGACGAGCATCTTCCACTGAAGTCACACCACAACTAGCATCTTCTCTCCCTGTTCCACTCCCAAACAGAACGAGGGAAAAATGACTGCCTTTATGCCTCTGTACGAGACCTAATCTCTCTTATCTTTGTGGTCTTTCCGCGAAATATAAGTTGGCGGCAGTAAAATTGTACTACAGTCAGCCTCAAATGCTGGTTCTCTAAATTTCCTCAGTAGCGATTCACGAAAAGAACGCCTCCTTTCGTCTAGAGACTCCCACCCGATTTCCTGAAGCATTTCCGTAACACTCGCGTGATGACAAAACCTACCAGTAACAAATCTAGCAGCCCACCTTTGAATTCCTTCTATGTCCTCCCTCAATCCTACCTGATAGGGATCCCAAACGCTCGAGCAGCACTCAAGAATACGTCTCCTTTACAGATTAACCACATCTTCCAAAACTTCTACCAATGAACCGAAGACGACTATCCGCCTTCCCCACAACTGCCATTAAATGCTTGTCCCACTTCATATCGCTCTGCAATGTTTCGCCCAAACATTTCATCGACATGACTGTGTCAAGCGCTACACTACTAATGGAGTAGTCAAACATTACAGGATTATTTTTCCTGTTCATCTGCATTAATTTACATTGATCTTTATTTAGAGTTACCTGCCATTTTTATATCAATCACAAATCCTATCCAAGTCATCATGTATCCTCCTACAGGCACTGAACGACGACACCTTCCCGTACACCACAGCATCATCAGCAAACAGCCCCACATTGCTGTCCACTCTATCCAAAAGATAATTTATGTAGATAGAAAACAACAGCGGACCTACCACACTTCGCTGGGGCACTCCAGATGATACCCTCACCTCCGATGAACACTCACCATCGAGGACAACGGACTGGGTTCTATTACTTAAGAAGTCTTCGAGACACTCACATATTTGGGAACCAATCCAATATGCTCGTACCTTCTTTAGTAGTCTGCAGTGGGGCACCGAGTGAAATGCTTTCCGGAAGTCAAGGAATATGGCATCCGTCTGATACCCTTCATACATGGTTCGCAAGATATCATGTGCAAAAAGGGCGAGTTGCGTTTCGCAGGAGCGATGCTTTCCAAAGCCGTGCTGATGCATAGACAGCAACTTCTCTGTCTCAAGGAAATTCGTTATATTCGAACTGAGAATATGATTGAGAATCCTGCAACAAACCGATGTTAAGGATATTGGCCTGTAATTTTGAGGATCCGTCCTTCTACCCTTCCTGTATACAGGAGACACCTGCGCTTTTTTCCAGTCGCTCGGGACTTTACGTTGGGCAAGAGATTCGCGATAAGTACAAGGTAAGTAAGGAGCCAATGCAGTAGTGTACTCCCTGTAAAACCGAACTGGAATCCCATCAGGACCTGGCGATTTATTTATTATAAACCCATTCAGCTGCTTCACAACCCCAGGGATGTCTATCACTATGTCCTCCATAGGGGAATCTGTACGAGACTCAAACGGCGGTATGTTTGTACGATCCTCCTACTTGAAAGATTTCTCAAATGCTAAATTTAACATCTCATCTTTCGTTTTGCTGTCTTCCGTTGCCAGGGCAGACTGATCAGTGAGTGATTGGATGGAAGCCTTCGACCCGCTTACCGATTTTACTTAAGACCAGATACTGCGACGGTATGTGAGCATCTGCGATACGCTGCCACCTACAGGCCATTCTGCACGCTGTTTGTAGCATGCTTACCAACTTACAGGATAACGGCGAAAAATTTCTATTTGTTGTTACAAATTTAAGGTTTTCATTTGACTCACCGTCTTATGTATAGTCTCAAATGTGACGGAAAACTTTCACGGCACGAGCGGACGGTACACGGGTGGCTCGGGGCGGGAGACCCGTGGTGCCGGGTTCGCACCCAGATCGGACCGCTATCGACAGGCGGCCGTAGCGCCATCCATCAGCGTGGGCGGCGTGCAGGCAGTGGCATTGGGCGCCAGGCATGCGGCTAATGTGTGCCGCGCCGCCCCGGTGATTGATCGGCCGGCGCCTCTGCCGGCGCCCCCGCCTCCCCCGCCACCCCACCGGCGCTATTCGCGGTCTCCGGCCTCAGACACGCGCCGCGGCGCTCGCGGAATGCGGCTACTCCCTACTCCCTACTCCGGGTGTGCGTCTCCGCTCTACTCTCAGGGGCGGTGCTACTTGCCCGCGAGACGGCCTCTCGAGTCCGCACGTGAATGCAGCTCGTGTATCCCGCTATACGAACCTCCAGTGCAGCTATTAAACAAGCAGTTGTTATACACTACTGGCCATTAAAATTGCTACACCACGAAGATGACGTGCTACAGACGCGAAATTTAACCGACAAGAAGAAGATGCTGTGATATGCAAATGATTAGATCTTCAGAGCATTCACACAAGGCTGGCGCCGGTGGCGACACCTACAACGTTCTAACATGAGGAAAGTTTCCAACCGATTTCTCATACACAAACAGCAGTTGACCGGCTTTGCCTGGTGAAACGTTGTTGTGATGCCTCTTGTAACGAGGCGAAATGCGTACCATCCCGTTTCCGACTTTGATAAAGGTCGGATTGTAGCCTATCGCGATTGCGGTTTATCGTATCGCGATGTTGCTGCTCGCGTTGGTCGAGATCCAATGACTGTTAGCAGAATACGGAACCGGTGGGTTCAGGAGGGTAATACGGAACGCCGTGCTGGATCCCAACGGCCTCGTATCACTAGCAGTCGAGATGACAGGCATCTTATCCGCATGGCTGTAACGGATAGTGCAGCCACGTCTCGGTCCCTGAGTCGACAGATGGGGACGTTTGTAAGAAAACAACCACCTGAACGATCACTTCGATGGCATTTCCAGCAGCATGGACTATCAGCTCGGAGACCATGGCTGCGGTTACCCTTGACGCTGCATCACAGACAGGAGCGCCTGCGATAGCGTACTCAGCGACGAACCTGGGTGCACGAATGGCAAAACGTCATTTCTTCGGATGAATCCAGGTTCTGTTTACAGCATCATGATGGTCGCATCCGTGTTTGGTGACATCGCGGCGAACGCACATTGGAAGCGTGTATTCGTCATCGCCATACTGTCGTATCACCGGGGATGAATGTATGGGGTGCCATTTCTTACACGTCTCTGTCACATCATGTTCACATTGACGGCACTTTCAACAGTGGACGTTACGTTTCAGATGTGTTACGAACCGTGGCTCTACCCGTCATTCGATCATTGCGAAACCCTACATTTCAGCAGGATAATGCACGAACGCATGTTGCAAGTGCTGTTGGGCCTTTCTGGATACAGAAAATGTTGGACTGCTGCCCTGGCCAGCACATTCTCCAGATCTCTCACCAACTGAAAACGTCTGGTAAGTGGTGGCCGAGCAACTGGCTCGTCACAATACGCCAGTCACTACTCTTGATGAACTGTGGTAGCGTGTTGAAGCTACGTGGGCAGCTGTACCTGTACACGCCATCCAAGCTCTGTTTGACTCAATGCCCAGGCGTATCAAGGCCGTTATTATGGCCAGAGGTGGTTGTTCTGGGTACTGATTTCTCAGGATCTATGCACTCAAATTCGTGAAAATGTAATCACATGCCAATTGTAGTATAATATATTTGTCCAATGAATACCCTGTCCCCGTTAATGTACAGGGTGGTCCATTGATCGTGACCGGGCCAAATATCTCACGAAATAAGCGTCAAACCAAAAAAACTACAAAGAACGAAACTTGTCTAGCTTGAAGGGGGAAACCAGATGGCGCTATGGTTGGCCCGCTAGATGGCGCTGCCATAGGTCAAACGGATATCCACTGCGTTTTTTTTAAATAGGAACTCCCATTTTTATTACATATTCGTGTAGTACGTAAAAAAATGTCACCCATGAAAATTAAATTTTTCACACCTTAACTATTTGAATGAGTCCTTTTATCCCCTGACACATTCTTTTAATCTCATCACTTGCGAATATAGCTGGCATATAACGTGCTAGGTGTTTGCTTGTTGGCTGTCTTGAATGAGATAAAGTGTTCAGTATACTGTTCATAATAGCTTCACCGTATTCCTGTGTTCTTATTCATTATTAGGTAAGGAGCTGATGACAATACAGTTTAGTCCTTTTACCCTACAAACCAACCAACCAACCATTATTAGGTCGGCTCTAACATTACCCCGATTTGATTTTGTACTACTGGTCCTGTAGTGACCTAACCATAAGTCCTCTTCTTTCTTCCACCGTACTTCATTTACTCCCATCCTGACATTAACCTGTCCATTCCCATTTCCATATTCTCTATCGCACCTAATCGATTAAGAGATCTAATATTCTACACTCCAACCCGTAGAATGCTAATTTTGTTTATCCTGATGATGATATACTACAGATTAGTCCCTGTCTGGAGATTCCAACAGCGGACTATAATACCTCCGGAATATCTTACCAGAAAGTAACAAGTCACAAGCAAGAAGAAGAGCAAGTAGGATTCCGAATAGGAAGATCCGTAATGGAAAACACCTTCACAAGGAAACTAACAAGTGAAAAACGCATAACGTTGGACTGGAGACGCATGTTGTTTTGACTGACTTTCAGAAAGCATATGATGATATATCCCCCCCATGAACCATGGACCTTGCCGTTGGTGGGGAGGCTTGCGTGCCTCAGCGATACAGATAGCCGTACCGTAGGTGCAACCACAACGGAGGGGTATCTGTTGAGAGGCCAGACAAACGTGTGGTTCCTGAAGAGGGGCAGCAGCCTTTTCAGTAGTTGCAAGGGCAACAGTCTGGATGATTGACTGATCTGGCCTTGTAACAATAACCAAAACGGCCTTGCTGTGCTGGTACTGCGAACGGCTGAAAGCAAGGGGAAACTACAGCCGTAATTTTTCCCGAGGGCATGCAGCTTTACTGTATGATTACATGATGATGGCGTCCTCTTGGGTAAAATATTCCGGAGGTAAAATAGTCCCCCATTCGGATCTCCGGGCGGGGACTACTCAAGAGGATGTCGTTATCAGGAGAAAGAAAACTGGCGTTCTACGGATCGGAGCGTGGAATGTCAGATCCCTTAATCGGGCAGGTAGGTTAGAAAATTTAAAAAGGGAAATGGATAGGTTGAAGTTAGATATAGTGGGAATTAGTGAAGTTCGGTGGCAGGAGGAACAAGACTTCTGGTCAGGTGAATACAGGGTTATAAACACAAAATCAAATAGGGGTAATGCAGGAGTAGGTTTAATAATGAATAGGAAAATAGGAATGCGGGTAAGCTACTACAAACAGCATAGTGAACGTATTATTGTGGCCAAGATAGATACGAAGCCCACGCCTACTACAGTAGTACAAGTTTATATGCCAACTAGCTCTGCAGATGACGAAGAAGTTGAAGAAATGTATGATGAAATAAAAGAAATTATTCAGATTGTGAAGGGAGACGAAAATTTAATAGTCATGGGTGACTGGAATTCAAGTGTAGGAAAAGGGAGAGAAGGAAACATAGTAGGTGAATATGGATTGGGGGACAGAAATGAAAGAGGAAGCCGCCTGGTCGAATTTTGCACAGAGCACAACATAATCATAACTAACACTTGGTTTAAGAATCATGAAAGAAGGTTGTATACATGGAAGAACCCTGGAGATACTAAAAGGTATCAGATAGATTATATAATGGTAAGACAGAGATTTAGGAACCAGGTTTTAAATTGTAAGACATTTCCAGGGGCAGATGTGGACTCTGACCACAATCTATTGGTTATGACCTGTAGATTAAAACTGAAGAAACTGCAAAAAGGTGGGAATTTAAGGAGATGGGACCTGGATAAACTAAAAGAACCAGAGGTTGTACAGAGATTCAGGGAGAGCATAAGGGAGCAATTGACAGGAATGGGGGAAATAAATACAGTAGAAGAAGAATGGGTAGCTTTGAGGGATGAAGTAGTGAAGGCAGCAGAGGATCAAGTAGGTAAAAAGACGAGGGCTAGTAGAAATCCTTGGGTAACAGAAGAAATATTGAATTTAATTGATGAAAGGAGAAAATATAAAAATGCAGTAAGTGAAACAGGCAAAAAGGAATACAAACGTCTCAAAAATGAGATCGACAGGAAGTGCAAAATGGCTAAGCAGGGATGGCTAGAGGACAAATGTAAGGATGTAGAGGCCTATCTCACTAGGGGTAAGATAGATACCGCCTACAGGAAAATTAAAGAGACCTTTGGAGATAAGAGAACGACTTGTATGAATATCAAGAGCTCAGATGGAAACCCAGTTCTAAGCAAAGAAGGGAAAGCAGAAAGGTGGAAGGAGTATATAGAGGGTCTATACAAGGGCGATGTACTTGAGGACAATATTATGGAAATGGAAGAGGATGTAGATGAAGATGAAATGGGAGATATGATACTGCGGGAAGAGTTTGACAGAGCACTGAAAGACCTGAGTCGAAACAAGGCCCCCGGAGTAGACAATATTCCATTGGAACTACTGACGGCCGTGGGAGAGCCAGTCCTGACAAAACTCTACCATCTGGTGAGCAAGATGTATGAAACAGGCGAAATACCCTCAGACTTCAAGAAGAATATAATAATTCCAATCCCAAAGAAAGCAGGTGTTGACAGATGTGAAAATTACCGAACTATCAGCTTAATAAGTCACAGCTGCAAAATACTAACACGAATTCTTTACAGACGAATGGAAAAACTAGTAGAAGCCAACCTCGGGGAAGATCAGTTTGGATTCCGTAGAAACACTGGAACACGTGAGGCAATACTGACCTTACGACTTATCTTAGAAGAAAGATTAAGGAAAGGCAAACCTACGTTTCTAGCATTTGTAGACTTAGAGAAAGCTTTTGACAATGTTGACTGGAATACTCTCTTTCAAATTCTAAAGGTGGCAGGGGTAAAATACAGGGAGCGAAAGGCTATTTACAATTTGTACAGAAACCAGATGGCAGTTATAAGAGTCGAGGGACATGAAAGGGAAGCAGTGGTTGGGAAGGGAGTAAGACAGGGTTGTAGCCTCTCCCCGATGTTGTTCAATCTGTATATTGAGCAAGCAGTACGGGAAACAAAGGAAAAATTCGGAGTAGGTATTAAAATTCATGGAGAAGAATTAAAAACTTTGAGGTTCGCCGATGACATTGTAATTCTGTCAGAGACAGCAAAGGACTTGGAAGAGCAGTTGAATGGAATGGACAGTGTCTTGAAAGGAGGATATAAGATGAACATCAACAAAAGCAAAACAAGGATAATGGAATGTAGTCTAATTAAGTCTGGTGATGCTGAGGGAATTAGATTAGGAAATGAGGCACTTAAAGTAGTAAAGGAGTTTTGCTATTTGGGGAGCAAAATAACTGATGATGGTCGAAGTAGAGAGGATATAAAATGTAGGCTGGCAATGGCAAGGAAAGCGTTTCTGAAGAAGAGAAATTTGTTAACATCCAGTATAGATTTAAGTGTCAGGAAGTCATTTCTGAAAGTATTCGTATGGAGTGTAGCCATGTATGGAAGTGAAACATGGACGATAAATAGTTTGGACAAGAAGAGAATAGAAGCTTTCGAAATGTGGTGCTACAGAAGAATGCTGAAGATTAGATGGGTAGATCACATAACTAATGAGGAAGTATTGAATAGGATTGGGGAGAAGAGAAGTTTGTGGCACAACTTGACCAGAAGAAGGGATCGGTTGGTAGGACATGTTCTGAGGCATCAAGGGATCACCAATTTAGTATTGGAGGGCAGCGTGGAGGGTAAAAATCGTAGAGGGAGACCAAGAGATGAATACACTAAGCAGATTCAGAAGGATGTAGGTTGCAGTAGGTACTGGGAGATGAAGAAGCTTGCACAGGATAGAGTAGCATGGAGAGCTGCATCAAACCAGTCTCAGGACTGAAGACCACAACAACAACAACATGATGATATATCCACCACTAAATTATGTGAAAGTTGAAAGATATAGAGCTGGATCAAAGATTGCTAAAGGCTGTTATGAAATTATGACAACAACACAGCGAGCGTAAGGATTGGGAGTAATTGGACAGAAGAATTCGACGTAAGTAAAGGTCTGCGGTAGGGATGTGAGCTGCCACCGAATCTCTTTAAGGTGTATCTAGGAGCAGTCCTGCAGACTTGGCATAGAAAATGCCATGTTATGGCAGAGATAGTAGAAACTAGCAGAAGATGAAAATAATCTGAGCTATGTGATAAGAAAGCTTAAAGAAGAATACAATGAGGCTGCCCTGAAGATGAACACGAAGGTGATTGAGGACTTAGCTGTTGGAACGGAAACAGTAAATAATTTGGAGGTAGATGGAGAAGGAACTGTAGGTGTGGAATACGGAAAATAGCTTGAGGTATTAATTAATAAAGAGACTACAAGCAATGATGAATTCACTAGTACGATTATAAAGGGCGAACTATTACAAGGGCAATGTATTCTGGTCTGTGGAACAAAAAGATAAGAAGAATAACGAAGAAGAGCGCGTAGAAGACTATAAAACTTTCTGGCAGATTAAAACTGTCTGCTGGACCGAGACTCGAACTCGTGACCTTTCCCTTTCGCGGGCAAGTGCTCTACCATCTTTTTTTTCATTTTGTTCGATATAGTTTGTTTCCTTTGGTCTGGGCGGGCGTCACAAGATCTCCGTTCAAGTTGATCGTTGATTCCTTACTCAGTTTTTCATTACAGAGGACAATCGGCCCTCTGACCGAACACTCTGAGCTACTTTGCCGCCTCCATCTGAGCTACCCAAGCACGACTCACGACCCGTCCTCACAATTTTACTTCCGCCAGTACCTCGTCTCCTACCTTCCAAACTTCACAGAAGTTGTCCTGCGAAACTTGCTGAACTAGCACTACTGGAAGAAAGGATATTGCGGAGACATGGCTTAGCCACAGCCTGGGGGATATTTCCAGAATGGAATTTTCACTCTGAAGCGGAGTGTAAAATTGTGAGGACGGGTCGTGATTCGAGCTTGGGTAGCTCAGCTGGTAGAGCACTTGTCCGCGAAAGGCAAAGGTCCCAAGTTCGAGTCTCAGTCCGGCACATAGTTTTAATCTGCCAGCAAGTTTCAAAATCAAAAATGGTTCAAATGGCTCTGAGCTCTATGGGACTTAACATCTGAGGTCATCAGTACACTGGAACTTAGAACTACTTAAACCTAACTAACCTAAGGACATCACACACATCCATGCCCGAGGCAGGACTCGAACCTGCGACCGTAGCGGTCGCGCGATTCCAGACTGAAGCGCCTAGAACCGCTCGGCCACACCAGTCGTCTTTAAAAATCAGTGCACACACCGGTGCAGAGTGAAAATTTCATTGTGTTGTAAGACTATAATTCAGACGGTAGTTTTGAACGGAGCAGAAGCCTGGGACGTTAGTAAAAAAACTTCTTGCTGGTAAAAAAGAAAACTGCTTGCCATTGAGATGGATTACTTGAGAAGATGCTGAAGCTGCAATTGGATGGATAGGATAAGAAATGACGTAAGCCGACAAAGGATGAAAATGGATGGGGATATCAGTGACGACATCCAACAAAAACAGCTGATGTGTGTGTGAATAGGATGAATGAAGAAAGGATACAAAATAATATACTACGATGGATACCATCCCAGCGGAAGAAAAGAGGTCGCCCACGACACAACTGGCAAAGCGATGTGAAGGAGGCAATGAAAGCAAGGAACGTGAAAGTTGAGGAAAGTCAAGACAGAAGAAGATGACGGCTGGGGGGCGGAGACGCGGCGCCAGCCGTAGATAATCCTCAAGAAGAAGAAAAGAAGAAGAATATTTCATCCAAAAGGATTCATTTAACCCTGAAGTAGATCTGCGTGCTATTGGGAAGGAAGTAACAGCTGTAGTTACCCCTTGGTTTCAGCTGTTCACAGTGTCAACACAGCAACGCCATGTTGGCTAATGTTCCAGCGCCAGACGCCAGTCATCCAGACTGTACCCCACAACTATTGAAGATGCTTCCACATCTCTTAAGGAAACGCGGGTTAGTCTGGCATCTAGACAGATACCTTTCTGTTGTTGTAGCACCTAATGTTCAGTTGTGTGTATCACTGAGGAATGCAAGGGCATTAGCAGGTCTGTAAATGGAAATGAGCGTTTGACGTCATTGGCCGGGAGACCCCTTACGGGGCAGGTCCGGCCGCCTTGGTGCAGGTCTTATTACATTCGACGCCACATTGGGCGACCAGCGGGCCGGATGGGGATGAAATGTTGATGAAGATAATAAAACACCCAGTCCCTGAACGGAGAAAATCCCTGACCCAGCTGGGAATCGAACCCGGGCCCGTAGGACGGCAATACGCCACGCTGATCACTCAGCTATCGGGGCGGACAATGATAAGATAGAGTGGTCACCAGAGTGTATTAGCGTTGCTAGCGTTTAGTGTTGG
This sequence comes from Schistocerca serialis cubense, assembly GCF_023864345.2. Taxonomy (NCBI): domain Eukaryota; kingdom Metazoa; phylum Arthropoda; class Insecta; order Orthoptera; family Acrididae; genus Schistocerca; species Schistocerca serialis. The sequence continues at coordinate 71,844,003 of NC_064649.1, read as the reverse complement.
TACAAGGCTTGGTAGGGTGTGGAAGGGGCGTGGAGGACATGGAAATAAGACTGCAAGCCGTCGCTTGCTTTAACCATAATTATATATCTGAGCGATGCTAAATTTTTTTTATTTTTACATAAAGAAAAGTATTATCTTCTCGGTATCCTCCAAATCGTGAGCGACAGCCTTAATTTTTATAAATGAATTTTTGAATTTACCCATGGCAATTTTGTTGCTTATGCCTGTGCTTTCAGAGCTCAAATTAATAATGGAATTAATTAATTTAGCAAGACTTAACCTTAAATTGCTGGGGTATCGATTTACCACCACAATAAACAATAATTGAGGGAGTATGAATGAGAACAGTACCGTATAGTAGTCTTTTATTAATCGTTTTGTAAGTACAACCATCTGATCAATCTTACTCAAAATGACAAACACAAATCAGAAAAAGGAATTGTATTTGTGTGCCATGGCATACATTGGGGTGGAAGCTATACAAGTTCTCCCCTGAATTAATTTATTTTACAGCGCAATCCGATATTGTTTACACGAATCAACCGTGAGGCCCAACTCTGTTCAAATGGAATTAGCTACAATCAAATATAACACCAACTATGGTTCTCCTGAGAATAGTAAGTTGTGAATATCTTTAACAACCCTTCGCAGTATTTTATTCTTTTGTTGTTGTTGGCAGAAGAGCCAACACCGTGTTACTAGAGGAGGCCGAAATGCACGCGTTTTTAGCTCACACAGACTGGCGTGAGGAGGGAAGGACTATACTGACGTGAGGTCTGGAACATGACAAGGAATTAGAATTCAGAACGCGAACGTAATTAGTTTGATACTTAACTTTAATCCATTAATTATGAACGTCGCTCTTGACGGTACATGATTCACAACATTATCTGTTCAGATTATAGTAACTGAATGTGGCGCCTTGCTAGGTCGTAGCAAATGACGTAGCTGAAGGCTATGCTAAACAGTCGTCTCTGCAAATGAGAGCGTATTTTGTCAGTGAACCATCGCTAGCAAAGTCGGCTGTACAACTGGGGCGAGTGCTAGGAAGTCTCTCTAGACCTGCCGTTTGGCGGCGCTCGGTCTGCAATCACTGATAGTGGCGACACGCGGGTCCGACGTATACTAACGGACCGCGGCCGATTTAAAGGCTACCACCTAGCAAGTGTGGTGTCTGGCGGTGACACCACACCTTTCACTTCAGCAGAAAACGGTGCGCTGTAGGCGACGAGAGGTGTGCTGTGGCAGCTGTAATGTTGCATCTCCATAAAAATTTGCAAATTACGCAGTCTGGCGTTCTTATTATCAGAATACGGGAAACTTCCCTATCAGAGCACTGAAATCCGGGCAGATTTCAGCGTGAGGTGCACCCAATTGATGGTGTGGCCATACCAATTTGACTCATAGGCGCGTTGGTTTTTTCTGGAATTGTCAAACGTCGATGCCCAACTCAGGACGAATACTTTCACTGTCATGACACACGACATGTCCGAGATGTTGGTACAGTTGGAAACTGCCACTGGCTCTTATTCCACCACAAGACACAGATCACGTCTCACCCACTAAGTAAAGACCTGCATTTCGCCATCAGGGGAGGACTAGAAACCGAAGAAGGCAAAAAGTCACAGCCGTTTTCCACCAAGCCCCACATTTCACAAACCAATAGAATTATCCTGTACTCATTGACTCTCCCGTCTTGACTGTCATGTTGGGTTGAAAGCCAATCCAGACACATGACTGGGATTCCCACGCTAGTGGAGCAATCTTCCACTTTGTGTATCATGAAAGCAGCCGATCAGCGACTCCAGATTTCTAATGTCTGGAAAGAAGATACTAGGTAGGCGTCGTTCTCACAGTAAGCATGGCCATGTTGTCAGAAAAAACATCTACCTAGATGGGACCACAGTCCCTCATTACTGGAGAGATCAACTCTCAAGGCCGACCAATTCCGATTTCTGTAAGAAGGCTGTTAGCTTGCCAGACGGTCGTGCCTGTGAAATATATGTTCCTGCCACTCACTGAAAGAACTTGGCGACTTCCTGGCGTCAGGGGGGGTAACAGTCTTTCCTCCACTAAACACATACACCAGTCTCTCTGTATCACCCCAGCTTCTAACATGAGAACGCACAGAGTTTTTTGACCTCCCCATCGTTTGCACAAAGGCCCATTTTAAAGCAGTCTCTCTTCAATGGTTCCCTCCACCCACTTTCTGCCAACTGGCCGCCCTTGCGATGGATTGCGACACGGCCCAGGTAAAATGTTTTGCGAACCAGTGCCTTTCTGGCTATCTCTAAGTGCTGTGTTTTTGTTTCCGGCAGCGCCCTCCGTCGTACCATAAACATCTGCTTTGGTATCACCCATTGTGATGAATGCATCCCGCATCTCTGTTCTGTCATGCTGGAAGCCGATGTCGCAGGGGTCGGAACGGACGCTGCACCCATCCCAACAGAATCACAACATGCGTGAACAGCTCAGAGTGGACTCATCCAGCGAAGTTCTTTCTAAATTTGACTCCATAAAGATCGAAATAACAGCACATAACCTGTCGGCCCTTCTGGGTCCTTTGCTTTCTTCTTGTCAGTCGTTGTAGCCCTATAGAAAACTCGTGTCCCGGTATATATTCTTTGGATTCCCGCTCACTATATGGGGCAGACTGCTTAGTGACATCATATTTGTCAATGAAATCAGTTCAGCGTACGCATCCTTGTAGACATCGGCGTCACCCGATCAATGATGAGCAAGGTAAGTGCACTTCACAATTATATTTTTAATCAGGAAGCTGGCAGTGCGCCCGTTTATGTAGGTAAATTCCGATCAGCACTGGAGCTTCAGCATTAGTTTGCAACACTTGCTGTGTTCATTTAGGCCGTAGTGCTGTCCAGAAATAACTATCTGAAGCAGAAGACGATGTAAGGCAGGAAGTAATTAATGTCTTTTTAGCAGCATCATGACGTAATGTTTACCACAGCTCCTTAGAGCAATCAACAACCCTTCCGGTTCTCGCTCTACCTCTCTTCAGGAAAATTTCAGCATTCCAATGCTGCTCCTCTTCTGAAGCGACAACCCTTTCAATACAGCTAGCAGGGCATGCTTTTAAGCTGCCTCCCAACTTCTGCTTTTGGTCTGTAGGGCTTCGGCCGCGAATAGGAAAGAAGCGAGCGCCGCGATTGGAGCTGCAACAGACAAAAGAGTTTGCGCAGGGTGGCGGAGAGGGGAAGGTGGGAGAGACTAGAGAGACTCTGACAGGAAACGTGCAGTGAGAGAGACAGAGAAGAAAGTTTGAGAGTACGACTGTAGAGGTCCTCGAGGAAAGGACAGAGATAAAGCCGCGTAAGAAGAGACTTGGAGGGTAGTTTTCTAGGAAGGAAAGAACACTGCTGTTGCGAGAGGGAGCATGGGTGGGTCGGGGCGGTAGTGAGTGGGGGGGGGGGAGGAGGGGAAGAGGGGTGGAGGTTTGGCTCGGAAGCCGCGACGACTTTTGGAGGGCTGCGGAATGATTAATGCGCGTCAAAGTCGACTTAAAACATGAGAGGCGGTCGGCGGCCCTTGTTGTCTTCCGTTATTACTGCAGCGGATATTTGGGATTCCTGGCGACCTTCGGCTGCTTTCTGGCTGTCTAGACTCTAGAGGGTGGAAGTAGCCGTCTGCTGTGGGCGTCTGGAAGAGGAAGCGTTACTGTAATACGCACCTCTAAAAAGAGGACAATACACAAGTGGTGTTACGTACTACTTTATAAAAACTTGTGACCGCAGTAGAGCTACTAAAACTTACACTACTGTCCATTAAAACTGCTACACCACGAAGATAACGTGCTACAGACGCGAAATTTAACCGGCAGGAAGAAGATGCTATGATATTCAAATGATTAGCTTTTCAGAGCATTCACACAAGCTTGGCGCCGATGGCGAACCTAAATCTTGCTGACATGAGGAAAGTTTCCAATCGATTTCTCATACACAAACAGCAGTTGACCGGCGTTGCCTGGTGAAACGTTGATGTGATGCCTTGTCTAAGGAGGAGACATGCGTACCATCACGTTTCCCACTTTGATAAAGGTCGGATTGTAGCCTACCGTATCGCGACACTGCTGCTCACGTTGGTCGATATCCAGTGACTTTTAGCAGAATATGGAATCGGTGGGTTCAGGAGAGTAATACGGAACGCCGTGCAGAATCCCAACGGCTTCGAATCACTAGCAGTCGAGATGACAGGCATCTAATCCGCATTGCTGTAACGGATCGTGCAACCACCTTTCGATCCCTGAGTGAACAGATGGGGACGTTTTCAAGACGACAACCATCTGCACGAACAGTTCGACGACGTTTGCAGCAGCATGGACTATTAGCTCGGAGAGCCTTGCTCCGGTTACCCTTGAGGCTGCATCACAGACAGGAGCGCCTGCGATGGTCTACTCAACGACGAATCTGAGTGCACGAATGGCAAAACGTAATTTTTTCGGATGAATCCAGGTTCTGTTTACAGCATCATAATGGTCACATCCGTGTTTGGTGTCATCGCGATGAACGCACATTGGAAGCGTGTATTTGTCATCGCCAAACTGGTGTGATGGCATGGGGGTGCCATTGGTTACACGTCTCGGTCACCTCTTGTTCGCATTGACGGCACTTTGAGCAGTGGACGTAACAATTCAGATCTGTTACGACCCGTGGCTCTACCCTTCATTCGATCTCTGTGAGACCCTACATTTCAGCAGGATAATGCACGACCGCATGTTGCAGGCCCTGTACGGGCGTTTCTGGATACAGAAAATGTTCAACTGCTGTCCTGGCGAGCACATTCTCCAGATGTCTCACCAATTGAAAACGTCTGGTCAATGGTGGCCGAGCAACTGGCTCGTCACATTACGTCAGTCACTACTCCTAATGATCTGTGGTATCGTTTTGAAGCTGCATGGGCAGCTGTACCTGTACACGCTATCCAAGCTCTGTTTGACTCAATTCCCTGGCGTATCAAGGCCGTTATTACGGCCAGAGGTAGTTTTTCTGGGTACGGATTTCTCAGATTCTATGCACCCAAATTGCGTGTAAATGAAATCATGTTAGTTCTAGTATAATATATTTGTCCAATGAATACCCGTTTATCATGTGCATTTCTTCTTGGTGTAGCAATTTTAATGGTCAGTAGTGCAATTAAGCTACCAGACTCGAAGGTGAGGTGACAAAAGTCGTAGGATAGTGATATGCACCTAGGCAAGTGGCGGTAGTATCCTATACACAAGGAATGAAAGGGCAGAGCATTGGTGGAGTTGTCATTTGTACTGAAGTGATTCATGTGAAAAGGTTTCCGTCGTGACTATGGTCGCACGATGTGAATTAAGAGGCTTTGAACGCGGAATGGTAGTTGGAGCTAAGCGTGTGGGACGTCTTTAGAGAATTCAATATTCAGAGATCCAAGAGTGTGCCGAGAATACTAAATTTCAGGTATTACCTCTCACCACGGACAATAATGGTCTACGGCCTTAATTTAACGACCAAGAGCAGCGGCGTTAGGGTAGAGTTGTCGGTGCTAACAGACAAGCTACATGGTGTGAGATAACCACACAAATAAATGTGGGACGTACAACGAACGTATCCGTTAGTACAGTTTGGATGGCAGCAGACGACCGACGTGACTGCCTTAGCTAACAGCACAACATCTCTTTCCTTTTTGTTAAATGAGGATGTGAAACATTACAACTTTATTAAAAAAACACCACATCTGCAAGGAACATTAAAACATTATAAAAAGAGCTGGAGGATGGAGAATTCTGACTCCACATTAGCTGAGCATGTACTGAGTGGGGTCCACAGTACCCAGCCAGACTCCCATTCAAACAAAGGCCAACAGCTCAACCTGCTGGAAACAATCCAGAATCTTAATCCTCTGAGTTTTTCATTATTTCCCACACTGACTTCCTAAATATTCCCCCATTTTCCTGTATTCATCGAGTTCTTTTACTTAATTGGAATTATCTGCATTATTGCCGGCTGGAGTGGCCGAGCGGTTCTAGGCGCTACAGCCTGGAACCGCACGACCGCTACGGTCGCAGGTTCGAATCCTGCCTCGGGCATGGATGTGTGTGCTGTCCTTAGGTTAGTTAGGTTTCAGTAGTTCTAAGTTATAGGGCACTGATGACCTCAGAAGTTAAGTCCCATAGTGCTCAGAGCCATTTGAACCATATCTGTATTATCCACACAGACAGTAGTTACAACTATTAAGTCTTCCTTTTACTGGTACTTTTATTACATTCCCTGTTTTAACACCGCTTGAAGTTGTCTCATCAAGTACTATTTTTATTTTATTTGTTTCAGTTATGTAATGAAAACTGTTACATAGGCACAATTTATAGTCTCAATGTTTTCCTGTTTCTTCCGATATGTTAGTATATTACTCAACTTTTTTCTTTTTAAAATGCAATACTACCACACTCTCAAAGATGGCATTTACTCCATGTTCCCTCCGTTTTCCTTCATTTATTGATTTTTGTTTATCTTGTTGATATTGCTAACATTCCTCATATATTCTGTAGTTACACTGATAATTGTTTCTTTTAATTGGTTTGTGCATCAAAAATGTTCAAATGTGCGTCTGAAATCTTATGGGACTTAACTGCTAAGGTCATCAGTCCCTAAGCTTACACACTACTTAACCTAAATTATCCTAAGGACAAACACACACAAACCCGTGCCCGAGGGAAGACTCTAACCTCCGCCGGGACGAGCCGCACAGTCCATGACTGCAGCGCCTTTGATCGCTCGGCTAATCCCGCGCGGCGGTTTGTACATCACTCTCCATGTTTTATACCTCCTCAAGTATCCTTGTCAACTATTTGTTTTATTGCGTTTGTTCACTAGTTTAAACTTATTTAGGTTGCTGTTCCAGTTTTGTGTTAAAGTTTTTCCTGTTTACTCGCTTTAGTATTTATTACTATTCAACTTTTTACATTGCATACCACCACACTGTCAAAGATGTTACTTACTGTACATTTCTCATTCAATCGAAATGTGTAACTTTTTTCCAATGTCGTTAACAATCATTATAACTTCTTTGGCGACAGTAATCAGCAAATGTCTGAAGTTAGCCCTTTAAGCCGAATATCGGTTAACAAGATAAAAGGAATATGGTAGAACAAAAGCAAATTAGCGTTTTTCATTATATAAGGTCTGCTATGTAGACTTTCATATCGTTCCTGTTTCGCGGCTGTTAGGTTCACTTCTGACAATTTTTACCGCACAACTGGGCGATACGTAAGCACGTTACTCGACCAGAGGTGCACGCATTCCGCTCTTAACCTGCCCCTGCTTGCCTGTTAGCCAAGCCGGCAAGCTACCGCACGTTGTCGGTAGGACGGGCAAGCTGGTTCACTCCTATCCAACGCAAGCAGGCCACAGGAATCTTGCTTGCCTGCTAGCCTTCCCGCTGTGCTAGGCTATGTACCAGTTTATCCTGTACGCTTTCACTGTAGTGTTATCAGTAGGGATCACAAGTTGATGAAATCTCTTTTTACCGAGTATCACAAGATCAGGCTCAATGGAATATATACTCACTTTCGGTCACTGTAGGGCAGAAAATAGTCGATTTTGTATGTCCTTTTTTTCCATTGTCGCCTTCTTTCGGGTTTATTTATTTATTTCTACAGGGTGTTACAAAAAGGTACGGCCAAACTTTCAGGAAACATTCCTCACACACAAATAAAGAAAATATGTTATGTGGAGATGTGTCCGGAAACGCTTACTTTCCATGTTACAGCTCATTTTATTACTTCTCTTCAAATAACATTAATCATGGAATGGAAACACACAGCAACAGAACGTACCAGCGTGACTTCAAACACTTTGTTACAGGAAATGTTCAAAATGTCCTCCGTTAGCGAGGATACATGCATCCACCCTCCGTCGAATGGAATCCCTGATGCGCTGATGCAGCCCTGGAGAATGGCGTATTGTATCACAGCCGTCCGCAATACGAGCACGAAGAGTCTCTACATTTGGTACCGGGGTTGCGTAGACAAGAGCTTTCAAATGCCCCCATAAATGAAAGTCAAGAGGGTTGAGGTCAGGAGAGCGTGGAGGCCGTGGAAAAAGGTCCGCCTCTACCAATCCATCGGTCACCAAATTTGTTGTTGAGAAGCGTACGAACACTTCGACTGAAATGTGCAAGAGCTCCATCGTGCATGAACCACATGTTGTTTCGTACTTGTAAAGGCACATGTTCTAGCAGCACAGGTAGAGTATCCCGTATGAAATCATGATTACGTGCTCCATTGAGCATAGGTGGACGAAACTAAAATGAGCTCTAACATGGAAATTAAGCGTTTCCGGACACATGTCCACATAACATATTTTCTTTCTTTGTGTGTGAGGAATGTTTCCCGAAAGTTTGGCCGTACCTTTTTGTAACACCCTGTATATCAACGGTATTCTCTTCAACTTCACCCTCTTTCCGACTACTTCTGGCTGTTCTCTATTCGTCTCACTATTAGGTCACTTCTAATACATATTTTCTGTAGCAAGCAGATCTGTGGAAATCGACGTCCTTTGCACCTAAGAACTTGAATATATCTATTACACTGCAACGCCAGCTAAAGTAACGTTTTGGAAGTCTAGTTTTTTTAGCGTGTTTCACTCGAATATGACCCCAGTTAAATGACTCTTGGCTCTGAGCACTATGGGACTTAACATCTGAGGTCATCAGTCCTCTAGACTTAGAACAACTTAAACCTAACTAACCGAAAGACATCACACACATCCATGCCAGAGGCAGGATTCGAACCTGCGACCGTAGCAGCAGCGCGGTTCCGGACTGAAGCGCCTAGAACCGCTCGGTCACAAAGGCCGACTATATGACTTTTAATCACACTTATATGAATTTTAATTTCTCTTTGCAGAATTTGTATTGTGGGTTTGCTGAATTCGTTTTAAGTGACCAAAATAGTTCGCTCTAAATTTTCCAAATGCAAACACACAGTTCGTTTTTCTTAGGATGCTACTCTAAGGAGTACATACCTGAAAGTGGAAGCTTTTCTGTCATACTAAGATTTCCTTGCTCTACGTCGCACACCAACAGACTGTGATTTTTAATATAGACTGAGCCATATTTCTTTCCTGTTTCAAGAAAGCTTATACAATGAGCCGGCCGGTGTAGCCGAGCGGTTCTAGGCGCTTCAGTCTGGAACCGCGCTCCCGCGCAGGTTCGAATCCTGTCCCGGGCATGGATGTGTGTGATGCCCTTAGGTTAGTTAGGTTTAAGTAGTTCTAAGTTCTAGGGGACTGATGACCTCAGAAGCTAAGTCCCATAGTGCTCAGAGCCTATACACTGATAAACTGCCTCAAGTCTGATTTGATCCATTATAAATGGTTCTGAAAGCCTGCGACTGTGTAAACTAATAGGTTTATTTATAAATTAATCATCTGCTACCAGTCACGATTTTCTTCATTTCATTTTTCGCACGACGCGTTTCGGGAAATGATTCCCATTTTCAAGTGTTTTTTGTGTTTGTTAAGCCATTTCTATGTGATGTTGTCGATGTGTGAGAGTCTGCTTCATTTCGTTGACTTTACTGCAATTTATAAGAGAAAACGCGAATTTTTAGTTGGTTGTCGATCTTTTTGTGAAGTTCGTGGCGAAATTTAGAATAATTTGTACTTAGAGTTTCCTTATGGTCCCTCTGTGCAGAGTCTCCCACACACTAAACGTCGCACACAACTTGTTGTACACTTTTAAACATCGAAAACATTTTACAAAAACATAGGAATATCTGTGTAACTGTTTTGTTTATGTAAAATGTTTTCCATATTTGTGTGTGATGTTTAGTGTATGTGAGATTCTGCACAGAATGACGATAAGGAAACTAAGTAAATTTCTTCTAAATTTCGCTACTAACTTCACAAAAAGATCGACAACCAACTAAAAAATCGCGTGTTTTCTTATATATTGCAGTAAAGTCGACGAAATGAAGCAGACTCTCACACATCGACAACATCACGTAGAAATGGCATAACAAACACAAGAAAACGCACTTGAAAATGGGAATCATTTCCCGAAACACGTCGTGTGTAAAATAAAATGAAGAAAATCGTGACTGGTAGCAGATGAGTTATTTATAAACAATCCTATTGCCTCAAGATCTTAGCACTCATTTCAACACACTTTCAGCTACTATGGGTCTTCTTTCAAAATATAGGGGCGAGGAAAGTGTTCAAATTTAAGAACATGTAATATACTCGAGATTCCAGAACGAGTTCTTTGTAACTTTCTACACGAATTGTATTGCAAGACAGTTACAGATAGATCTGAAGCAGCCTCATAAACACACGACAAGTTTTGTCACATTTGGCTTCGGTTCTGTTTGGTGACTCGTATATATTCCCCGAGTCTTAATTTCTCCTCATTCTCATTCAAGTTTGGTTTGTTCATTTTGCTGCCCCCACAGGTGAGGTTACGGAGCCGCTGTGAAACTACCTACGCAAACAAACACCTGGCTACTCACTCTGGATTGACAGCTCAACCTTTTTGTCAGGTCCTTCGGATTGAACGGCTCCCGTGAATCTTGTTGCGCTTGCTCAAACCCGAACTCGCCATTTCTTAAGAACTGTGTCTCAAGTACAGACGTACCCTCGTGTCTCCTTTGTATGAATGTGTGGCGTCTGTTCTTCCGGACACATCAGAAACAAAGGATACCACGCGTTCATGTTACTGAAACACCTAAATGGGCAACGGATCCCTTTCTTCAGTGCGGATTGTAACACGTCGGTTCAGTTTACAGTGATAAAAGCTATAGAAAGAATAATTTAAAATTAAGAATAGAATTTTTAGAGGGGAAAATAGTGTAGAATCAGAGTTCGGTAATTGCTGATCAAAATTATAGTATATCAGCAAGTAGATTAACGTCTAAGTAGAGCAAAGCCACGGAAGCTCCGTCATGGAGTAGGCAGTGACGTTAAACTCTTGTGATGAAAAACCTATAAATAGGCCTGATCGTCATTATTGCCGCCATTTTTCCTTGATTGTTTCGTTAAAGGGAGGGGAACCCGTGTCAGTCAGCGAGACAATAATTAGATTGGACTATCGTGTTAAGATTCACGATAAACTGTTAGAATATTACGGAGATTAAAAGTGATGTAGTGTACGAGCTCTGACTGTTAGTAGCAACGGAGTATTAAGGGGATTTTAGGATTTTAGTGCTAGATTGGAACTTTACGGACAGATAGACGACAGAATCTCAAATTATCTGCTGATACGAGTGAATTCAGAGGTACCGGTATCCAGATATTAACGTGTGGGCTTTTGAAAGTGTCGTGTGCCGTTAGCTGCGAATCTGGACGTAGAGCGCGTGCATATCGGCATTTGCGGACTATTTAGATTCCTCCAGGCTAGGAACTTTTTAAATAGACCATCATCCATCACCATTTTAATCCTTGAATATTCATTTACCCAGTACTAATCAGTGAAGGTTTTACGGAACCAAAGCCATTCAGCAGTACGTCAGCACCATCTAGCGGAAAGCGTAGGCATTAACTAACACGCTGACTGAAGTGGACGTTTACGTGTTTTACGGACTGCTTAATACGAACTTTTGTGACTCTTCGACGTCTCCACTCCTTTCGAAAGGTGGCGCAGGCTGCCTTAATCATAAAAGGGGACAGTTTTAACCGGGCAAATTGCTAAATAAAAGCGACATTTACAAGACTCAGCAAAACACAAGGGCCGCACCTCATCGGAGAGTCGTCGCTGTCACGTTGGGAAGTGAAGCCGGAAAACCTACCGACGATACGCATCTACGAGCAGACGTCGACGTGGAGTACCTAACAAGGGAACCACAAGAGAGTTGGGGATGCTTCAGGATGCACAAATACGTCTGACCACCTGTTGGAATCTCAGTGTAGCGAGCATGGAGGAAATGGGCAGCGACTGCAGATATGTGGCGCTCGGTGGGAATATTGGTCGGCCCTGAGGCGTGCCGTGGTAATCCGCGCAGTAGCGATGATCGCTGTGACCCGGATGGCGCACTGGTTAGCACAGCTGCCTCGTAAGCAGGAGATCACGGGTTCGAATCCCCGTCCGGCACACATATTCACTCGTGGCCACTGATTCCGCGTAACGTCCCGATGTAGCTGACAGCAGTGATGTTGGCCCTTTCCTTTCCCTTCTCCAGCTCTCAATTTACATATATCGTGTCTCTGTTGCAGCAGGTTGGGCTGCTGTAATGATTGCGGCGGTGACAGGGGCAGGCGGGCTGGAAGAACAACTTGTACAATTTTGTACTCGACGCAACACATCTCCTTGGCCTTAGTACTACAATAATGAGTACTGGAAGATGTCAAAGTAACAATTTAATCTGAAATCATTCTAAAAATTAGTGAAAACCGGTGTTAATTAAAGTGGTTATTTTATTTAAGATATGATACTGCGTGAAGAGTTTGACAGAGCACTGAAAGGCGTAAGTCGAAACAAGGCCACTGGAGTAGACAACATTCCATTAGAACTACTGACAGCCTTGGGAGAGTCAGTCCTGACAAAACTCTACCATCTAGTGAGCAAGATGTATGAGACAGGCGAAATTACCTCAAACTTCAAGAAGAATGTAATAATTCCAATCCCAAAGAAAGCAGGTGTTGACAGATGTGAAAATTACCGAACTATCAGTTTAATAAGTCACAGCTGCAAAATACTAACGCAAATTCTTTACAGACGAATGGAAAAACTGGTAGAAGCGGACCTCGCGGAAGATCAGTTTGGATTCCGTAGAAATATTGGAACAAGTGAGGCAATACTGACCCTACGACTTATCTTAGAAGAAAGATTAAGGAAAGGCAAACCTACGTTTATAGAATTTGTAGACTTAGAGAAAGCTTTTGACAATGTTGACTGGAATACTCTCTTTCGAATTCTGAAGGTGGCAGGTGTCAAATACAGGGAGCGAAAGGCTATTTACAATTTGAACAGAAACCGGATGGCAGTTATAAGAGTCGAGGGGCATGAAAGGGAAGCAGTGGCTGGGAACGGAGTGAGATAGGGTTTTAGCCTATCCCCGATGTTATTCAGTCTGTATATTGAGCAAGCAGTGAAGGAAACAAAAGAAGAATTCGGAGTAGGAATTAAAATCCATGGAGAAGAAATAAAAACTTGGAGATTCGCCGATGACATTGTAATTTTGTCAGAGACAGCAAAGGACCCGGAAGAGCGGTTGAATGGAACGGACAGTGTCTTGAAAGGAGGGTATAAGATAAACATCAACAAAAGCAAAACGAGGATAATGGAATGTAGTCGAATTAGATCCGGTGATGCTGAGGGAATTAGATTACGAAATGAGACGCTTAAAGTAGTAAAGGAGTTTTGCTATTTGAGGAGCAAAATAACTGATGATGGTCAAAGTAGAGAGGATATAAAATGTAGACTCGCAATGGCAAGGAAAGCGTTTCTGAAAAAGAGAAATTTGTTAACATCGAGTGTAGATTTAAGTGTCAGGAAGTCGTTTCTGAAAGTATTTGTATGGAATGTACCCATGAAGTGAAACGTGGACGATAAATAGCTTAGACAAGAAGAGAATAGAAGCTTTCGAAATGTGGTGCTACAGAAGAATGCTGAAGATTAGATGGGTAGATCACATAACTATTGAGGAGGTATTGAATAGAATTGGGAGAAGAGAAGTTTGTGGCACAACTTGACTAGAAGAAGGGATCGGTTGGCAGGACACATTCTGAGGCATCAAAGGATCACCAATTTAGTATTGGAGGGCAGTGTGGAGGGTAAAAATCGTAGAGAGAGACCAAGAGATGAATACACTAACAGATTCAGAAGGATGTATGTTGCAGTAGGTACTGGGAGATGAAGAAGCTTGCACAGGATAGAGTAGCATGGAGAGCTGCATCAAACGAGTCTCTGGACTGAAGACCCCAAAAACAACAACAATTTATGTAAAGCGACCGGTAGAATCGGACCATCTTCAGAAGAGCACTGTGAAGGGTAGAAATCGTGATAGTTAATAAAGAAGTCAGTGACTTAAAATTAAGTAATTTATATTTATTGAAATCGAAGAGTCGTTACCCCTCAGGTGAAGCTGACGATGTCCAGAACAGCCAGCAGACCTCTTTCGCCGAGGAGAAGTTTACTGTTTCAGCGTCCCGTCGACATCGATGTCATTAGAGAAGGAGCACAAGCTCGGACTATGGAAGGAAATCGGCCTTCCCTATTCAAGGGAGCAATCCCAGCATTTGCCTTGAGCGATGTAGGGAAATCACGCAAAACCTAAATCATGATGACCTGACGCGGGTTCGAACAGCCGTCCTCCCGAATGCGAGGCCATTGCGCTAACCACTGCGCCACCTCGCTCGGTCCCTCTGTCACTGAAGCTGCTGTTGTCGGCTACGCACCACTGCGTTATATAGATCTGGTGAGGGCGTGTTTGTGCTGTATGACGTCAACATAAGCCAATGAGGAACGATTTACATAAATTACGTATCATTTGAACATACAATTTATCCAAAAGTCAACAGTTATAAAATAGTAGTGCATATAGGCCAGAGCAGATTGTCAAATATAGTAACTGTAATAAGAATATTTAAAAATTAGTTCTCTTATTTCTTGTAGTAGCAGCATCTGGTGGGAATAATTTATTTAACCAGTATAATACACTCCTGGAAATGGAAAAAAGAACACATTGACACCGGTGTGTCAGACCCACCATACTTGCTCCGAACACTGCGAGAGGGCTGTACAAGCAATGATCACACGCACGGCACAGCGGACACACCAGGAACCGCGGTGTTGGCCGTCGAATGGCGCTAGCTGCGCAGCATTTGTGCACCGCCGCCGTCAGTGTCAGCCAGTTTGCCGTGGCATACGGAGCTCCATCGCAGTCTTTAACACTGGTAACATGCCGCGACAGCGTGGACGTGAACCGTATGTGCAGTTGACGGACTTTGAGCGAGGGCGTATAGTGGGCATGCGGGAGGCCGGGTGGACGTACCGCCGAATTGCTCTACACGTGGGGCGTGAGGTCTCCACAGTACATCGATGTTGTCGCCAGTGGTCGGCGGAAGGTGCACGTGCCCGTCGACCTGGGACCGGACCGCCGCGACGCACGGATGCACGCCAAGACCGTAGGATCCTACGCAGTGCCGTAGGGGACCGCACCGCCACTTCCCAGCTAATTAGGGACACTGTTGCTCCTGGGGTATCGGCGAGGACCATTCGCAACCGTCTCCATGAAGCTGGGCTACGGTCCCGCACACCGTTAGGCCGTCTTCCGCTCACGCCCCAACATCGTGCAGCCCACCTCCAGTGGTGTCGCGACAGGCGTGAATGGAGGGACGAATGGAGACGTGTCGTCTTCAGCGATGAGAGTCGCTTCTGCCTTGGTGCCAATGATGGTCGTATGCGTGTTTGGCGCCGTGCAGGTGAGCGCCACAATCAGGACTGCATACGACCGAGGCACACAGGGCCAACACCCGGCATCATGGTGTGGGGAGCGATCTCCTACACTGGCCGTACACCACTGGTGATCGTCGAGGGGACACTGAATAGTGCACGGTACATCCAAACCGTCATCGAACCCATCGTTCTACCATTCCTAGACCGGCAAGGGAACTTGCTGTTCCAACAGGACAACGCACGTCCGCATGTACCCCGTGCCACCCAACGTGCTCTAGAAGGTGTAAGTCAACTACCCTGGCCAGCAAGATCTCCGGATCTGTCCCCCATTGAGCATGTTTGGGACTGGATGAAGCGTCGTCTCACGCGGTCTGCACGTCCAGCACGAACGCTGGTCCAACTGAGGCGCCAGGTGGAAATGGCATGGCAAGCCGTTCCACAGGACTACATCCAGCATCTCTACGATCGTCTCCATGGGAGAATAGCAGCCTGCATTGCTGCGAAAGGTGGATATACACTGTACTAGTGCCGACATTGTGCATGCTCTGTTGCCTGTGTCTATGTGCCTGTGGTTCTGTCAGTGTGATCATGTGATGTATCTGACCCCAGGAATGTGTCAATAAAGTTTCCCCTTCCTGGGACAATGAATTCACGGTGTTCTTATTTCAATTTCCAGGAGTGTAGATCTGGTGAGGGCGTGTGAGCTGTATGACGTCAACATAAGCCAATGAGGAACGATTTACATAAATTACGTATCATTTGAACATACAATTTATCCAAAAGTCAACAGTTATAAAATAGTAGTGCATATAGGCCAGAGCAGATTGTCAAATATAGTGAGTAACTGTAATAAGAATATTTAAAAATTAGTTCTCTTATTTCTTGTAGTAGCAGCATCTGGTGGGAATAATTTATTTAACCAGTATAATATATCCATAGCATAGGCTGTTCAATCAATAGAATGTACGTACAGAATAAACAAATGGATTTATGTAAAATAATTTTCATCTTAAACAATTACACAGCAATTAGACTGTCTTCTGAATAATACGAAATTTAGTAGAGCATTAGCGCACTCTTCTGGCCTGAACTTGTTAACCACGGACGCCGTTGTCATGGAGACGTAGCAATGTGGCCAGCAACTATCAGTAGGTCATGCACGCCTTGTGTAGCGTAGCAACTGCAGTCGACCGCAGGTGTCAAAGATAATCAGAATGGTGGCTTCTGAAGTGGCACCAGTACAATTTTTTTCTAGAAGCTGCCAGCAAAACGCTAGTCATACTCGTAAGACAGACATGTTTTTAATAAATAACAATAGTACTTAGAAGCCAATAAACTGTTATTTCTGGTGAAATTATGTCAGCGAATAAAATCTGATTATAAGATAATGACAGATTATACGAGGGTAATACCAAAAGTAAGGTCTCCTATTTTTTTATAAGTACATAGAACTGTTTATTTCTCCAATGGTTTACATCAGTTTACAGCTTGAACATTTAACTATTTTTCGACACAATCACCATTTCTGTGATGCATTTTTGTAGACGCTGTGGCAGTTTTTGTATGTCCATGTCATACCAGCTCGCCGCCATGCTGTTGAGAAAGTTATGAACCACTTCTTTCACCTCGTCGTCGGAGCTGAATCGCTGGGACCACGATCAACACTGACAGCTACTGTGAGACTCTGAAAAAACTCAAACGAGCAATTCAGATCCGGAGAAGAGGAATGTTGAGCAAGGGCGTTCACATTCTCCATGACAACGCTCGCCCACACATAGCTCGGCAAACCGTTGCTCTCCTGCAACAGTTTCAGTGGAACATAATCACCCAACCACCCTTTAGTCCTTACATGGGGGCCCAGTGACTATCACCTGTTCCTTAGGTTAAAAGAACATTTGGCCGGAAAGCGATTCAGCTCCGACGACGGGGTGAAAGAAGAGATTCAGAACTTTCTCAACAGCATGGTGGCGAGCTGGTATGACATGGGCATACAAAAACTGCCACAACGTCTACAAAAATGCATCACAGAAATGGTGATTGTGTCGAAAAATAGTTAAATGTTCAAGCTGTAAACTGATGTAAACCATTGTAGAAATAAACAGGTCTATGTACTTATAAAAAAAATAGACCTTACCTTTTTGATTACCCTCGTATAATAAAAATGGAATGCTCGTCATATTGTATACTACAGAACTATTATTTCCACAAAAAAACAATGTAATTGAAAACTCATAAACCATTATTTCTCGAGGAATTACGTCAACGTATAAAATCTGGTGATAAAATAGCGTATGATCAGTTAATAAAACTGGAAAAATTCTGGAGTATTCACTCATCTCAATAGTTGGTTAATAAATCCACAACGACAAAATTATATGTATCTGTCTATTACGAAATTTTAGTTTACAAATGGTTCAAATGGCTCTGAGCACTATGGGACAACATCTGAGGTCATCAGTCCCCTAGAACTTAGAACTACTTAAACCTAACTAACCTAAGGACATCACACACATCCATGCCCGAGGCAGGAGTCGAACCTGCGACCGAAGCGGTCGCGCGGTTCCATACTGAAGCGCCTAGAACATCTCGGCCACACCGGGCAGCTTTAGTTTACAAAATGAAAATACCCCCAAACCAGCTATGGCAACGGCCTTGCCGCAGTGGATACACCGGTTCCCATCAGATCACCGAAGTCAAGCGCTGTCGGGCGTGGCCGGCACTTGGATGGGTGACCACCCGGACCGACATACGCTGTTGCCATTTTCCGGGGTGGACTCAGCCTCGTGATGCCAGTTGAGGAGCTACTCGACCTAATAGTAGCGGCTCCGATCAAAGAAAACCACCATAACGACCGGGAGAGCGGTGTGCTGACCTCACGCCTATCCGTATCCTATACTGAGGATGACACGGCAGTCGGATGGTGCCGATGGACCACTTGTGGCCTGAAGACGGAGTGCCAAACCACCTCCATTTGCGACTCCAGTGGTGTCAAGCGAAGCTCACTGGAGGGCAGGATTGAAGTCTGTTGTGTTTTCTGATGAAAGCTGGTTCTGCCTCGATGCAAGTGATTGAGGTTGTTTGGGAGGATAGTTGAAGGTCTGTAACCAACCTGTCTGCGTTCTAGACTGACTGAAGCTACACAAGGAGTTGTGGTGTGCAGTGCGATTTTGAATGACAGTAGGAGCGCTCTAGTGGTTATCCCACGCACCCTGACTGTAAATTTGGTCATCACTATGGCGATTCAACCTGTTGCGCTACCACTCGTGAACAGCATTGCGCGTGGGAGTGTGGGGGGGGGGGGGGGGAAGGGTGTTCCAACAGGATAACGCCCGCCCATATCGCACTGTTTTAAGCCAACTTGCTCTACTGGGTGACGACATGTTCCCTTGGGCTATTGGATCACCAGATCTGCCTCCAATCGAGGACGTATGGAGCATCATCGGATGGAAACTACAGTCATCCATGACCAGCATTAACCGTCGCTTTATTACAGCTTCACACGTTTGTAAAAATAAAGTTTTAACAAAATGTCAGTTTGGTTTCCAGAAGGGTTTTTCAGCGGAAAATGCTATATATACTTTCACTAACGAAATATTAAATGCTCTGAGTAACCGGAAGTCACCCGTTGGGATTCTATGTGATTTATCAAACGCTTTTGATTGTGTAAATCAAGGAATACTTCTAGATAAGCTCAAGTACTGTGGTATGAATGGGAGAGTGCTCAAATGGTTTAAATCATACCTAACTGGAAGAGTGCAGAAATTTGAAATAAACAGTTCACATAATATGCAAAAAAACTGGTAATTTCTCAAACTGGTGAACAATCAAGAATGGGGTGCGCAAGTTTCGGTCTTGGGTTCTCTGCTGTTCTTAATATATATTAATGAGTTGCCATTCTATATTCAGGAAGATGCAAAGCTGGTACTTTTTGCCCATGATACGACTATCACACCCAACAGACAAGAGTAAACTGATGAAATTGTAAACGATGTTTTTCAGAAAATCATTAAGTGGTTCTCTGCAAACGGGCTCTCATTAAACTTTGACAAAACACAGTATATACAGTTCCATACAGTAAATGGAACGACACCATTAATAAATATAGACTTCGATCAGAAATCGGTAGCTAAGGTAGAATATTCAAAATGTCTAGGTGTATGCATTGATGAGGGTTCGAACTGGAAAAAAACACACTGAGGATCGGCTCAAACATTTGAGTTCAGCTACTTATGCTATTAGGGTCATTGCAAATTTTGGCGATATACATCTCAGTAAATTAGCTTACCACGCCTCTGCTTTCATATGGCATCATATTCTGGGGTAATTCATCATTGAGTAAAAGAGTGTTCATTGCACAAAAGCGTGTAATCAGAATAATTGCTGGAGCTCATCCAAGATCATCCTGCAGACACTTATTTAAAGAGCTATAGATCTTCACCGTAGCCTCACAATATATATATTCACTTATGAAATTTGTTATTAACAATCCGAACGAATTCAAAAGTAATAGCAGTGTACATGGCTACAACACTAGGAGAAAGGATGATCTTCACTACTCAAGGTTAAATCTTGCTTTGGCTCAGAAGGGGGTAAATTATGCTGCCACAAAAGTCTTTGATCACTTACCCAATAGCATCTAAAGTCTGACAGATAGCCGTATAGCATTTAAAAGGAAATTAAAAGAATTTCTTAATGGCAACTCCTACTCATTAGATGAATTTTTGGATATAGTAAGTGGGTAATTTCCCCAATTCCCCCCCCCCCCCCCAAAAATGAAGTATCATGTAATATATATATATATATATATATATATATATATATATATATATATATATCATTACGAAGTGTCGTATTCATGATCTATGGAACAAGTACCAATCTAATAATCTAATCTGATCTACAGACCAAGTGCAACAGGCATGGAAATGCATTCAACAAACTGCGATCCGGAAATCTATACGACACAATGTGTGCATGTCTGCATGTTTGCACTGAACATTCTGGTGGTTACACCGGTTACTAATGTGCCAGCATTTCACATTTATCATGGCGTTCCTCGCCCTTACATTAGCTTGTGAACTTGCAACGTTAATCGCACCATAAGTTACCTAGACAAATATATTCCGGAAATTTCATTACTCTGCACTAATTATTTCCCGGTGTTACGACTTTTTCAGTTAGTGTGTGTGAAACTTTCTGATTACCACTTTCATGTAGGCTTGATTTCGTGCAATTTTACGTGCTACCGTCATATAGTTCGTGCTTGTGTCATGAGCTGTTTGTTCCTTGCTGTACTCGCACTACGGCGCCGGACAAAGGCGTGCAGACCGTTAAGTAGAAAATGTCGAAGGTGCCCTGTCCGCCTCTTCCCCAATTTTTTGTTCCTCTTCGGTTCGCCCCGGCGCCGTCCTTTCGCGTTTTACTTTCCGGCGTCCCTACCGAGAAACCGAAGTATCCATTACGTGACAGCCCGCCGGCGCGCTGCTTAATACCCGCGGTAGTCATTTGTTTCCACCGTAGGGAACGCCCCCTCTCCGACGCGTTGCGGACTGCGGGTTGCTTAGGGGGGGGGGGGGGGGGGGGGGGAGGGAGGGGAGTTGCTGAAGCCAACACCATACCATGCCCGACTGCGGAATGACGGCCGTGTTTGCTATATGTTTCGCGAAAGTGACTATGGTTTTCAGAATAGCTATCTGTCGAACAGTACGCGATAAATGTTAAGTATCACTGGACGTCAATGGAAGAGAACACATCTCCATCTGATGGCGGTCTATTATTAGAGGCAGTCTGCCTAAATTGTACTACTTTTAGTTATTTTCATTTTAGTTATTGCAGTATGTCACAAATTTAAACAATGACATCCTCAACTGGAGGATATATGTATCTGATTTAAGGAAGGGAAATTTTGAGAAAAACAAACATAACTATACTTACATTGACTCACTGTTCCGTTGGTACTTGATAAAATAAAAGTTGGGGGCTGGAGGAAGGTTTCCATTTGAAAATACCAAGTTGATCGCGCTCACTCAGAAGGGAAGGTTAGGAGGTGGACAATTGTAGCATAGTCATATGTCCTCATTACTAATATCAACTTTTCACCTAGAACGCTTTTTTCGCACGATGCCTCATTTTAAATATATTTAGTTGTCTCGAGTTAAAACAAACAACCTGTAACTTCATCTGCGAGGGTGAGTCAAATGAAAACCTCAAATATTTTTTTATAAATATGATTTATTGTGCAGAACTGGTACAAAGCTGTCCCATTTTTCAAAATAACCTCCCCCACGCTCAATGCAAGTCCTCCAGCGCTTACAGAGTGCATAAATTCCTTTAGAAAAAAATTCTTTTGGTAGTCTGCGCAACCACTCATGCACCGCGTGGCATACCTCTTCATCAGAACGGAACTTCTTTCCTCCCATTGCGTCTTTGAGTGGTCCAGACATATGGAAATCACTTGGGGCAAGGTCTGGTGAGTATGGCGGATGCGGAAGACACTCAAAATGCAGGTCTGTGATTGTTGCATCTGTTGTACGGGCAGTGTGGGGTCTTGCATTGCCATGTTGCAAAAGGACACCTGCTGACAGCAATCCACGTCGCTTTGATTTGATTGCAGGCCGCAGATGATTATTCAGGAGCTCTGTGTACGATGCACTGGTGACAGTGGTCCCTCTAGGCACGTAATGCTCCAAAATGACGCCTTTTCCGTCCCAAAAGAGTCGGCATAACCTTCCCTGCTGATGGTTCTGTTCGAAACTTCTTTGGTTTTGGTGATGCGGAATGGCGCCGTTCCTCGCTCGCTCTCTTCATTTCCGGTTGGTGGAAGTGAATCCAGGTTTCGTCCCCAGCATCGATTCTTGCAAGGAAGCGATCACCTTCTTGTTCAAAGCGCCGAAGAAGTTCTTCACAACCATCAACACGTCGTTCTCTCATTTAAGGAGTCAGCTGCCGTGGCACCCATCTTGCAGACAGTTTGTGAAACTGGAGCACATCATGCACAATATGGTGTGCTGACCCATGACTAATCTGTAAACGTGCTGAAATGTCATTCAGTGTCACTCGGCGGCTTTCCTTCACTATGGCTTCAACTGCTGCAATGTTCTGTGGAGTCACAACTCGTTGTGCCTGACCTGGACGAGGAGCATCTTCCACTGAAGTCACACCATTTGCGAACTTCCTACTCCATTCGTAGACTTGCTGCTGTGACAAACATGCATCACCGTACTAAACCTTCATTCGTCGATGAATTTCAATAGGTTTCACACCTTCACTACGCAAAAACTGAATAACAGAAATCTGTTCTTGCCTGGTGCAAGTCGCAAGTGGGGCGGCCATGTTTATACTGATACTGCGACGGTATGTGTGCATCTGCACTATGCTTCCACCTACAGGCTATTCTGCACGCTGTCTGTAGCATGCTTACCAACTTACAGGATAACGGCGCGAAATTTCGATTTGTTATTACAAATTTAAGGTTTTCATTTGACTCATCCTCGTACAAACAAAAGATCATGTTTGAATCTACCTTACAAAAATAGTTCTGTTCACGACGTACATAGAAAGATGAAAACTACAACAAAATCAACGCTGTGTTCAGACGATCTGTTGCTCAACGCACAGAACCCTTAGCCCACAATATGGATCCGAGAAACATGTAGTTCACATTGATCTCACTGAATGTCGGATGGTACAAGGTGTATGAAACTGGTAGTAGCGGTACAAATTAGTAGCCAGTCCACTATAAGTAACTATCACTTACTAGACAGCACGTCAACATGTCACTTAGCCCAGTACCGAACAGTGAAAGTGACGTCATGAGGTACCGTGCGTGAATATGGCTTCTCAATTAAGAAACGAGCAATGATAGAAGCTCTGCCTTCGTGGCCGAATGTTCAGTGCAGCTGACTGCCAAGCGGAGGACTCGGGTTCGATTCCTGGTACTGAAAGGCACTTTTGGAAGGATTGGAACGGGGTCCAGGCATTTCCGTGAGGCCTATTAACGAGCTACTTGGATGAGAAGTAGCAGCTCCAAGGTCTGCAAAACCAATAACGACCCTCCATACAGCAGCCAATGTCGTCACACAGCATAGGATGACACGGTGGTCGGTCGGTACAGCTTTGCCGGTCTACGGTCGTAACGGTGGAGCTTCAGTGAGAATGGTGTTATGAAAGGTCTCATGTAAAGGCAGCAAGCACATCGAAATCATCTATTCAGTCGTTCAGTGACCGTAACGCCACCGAAACAGATGACTGAAAAAGGCCGAAATAGTGAATTTACGAGGGATGGTTTTTTCTGTAAAGAGGTACGTTTCATTCAGGATCCAATACACCATATTAATCCCCCCTATTCTGGCTTATTTTTCAACATAATCTCCCTTACTTGGAGGGCCTGTATGCCCACATGGTACCACTCTACTGGTCGACGTTGGAGCGAACGTCTTGTTGCATGAGTAAACTCATCTTCATCCACGTGCTGCTTTGCTCGGAGTGCATCCTTCGTTGTGCCGAACGGAGGGAAGCTCTTTACGGTAGTCTGTTACGTGGTGAGAAAGCCAGCAGACACACACTTTTCAGTACCCCAGCTGGTGGACACGTGTGTCAGCACTATCGACAATAGCCTCCAGTTGAGCGGCAAAGTTTTCGATTGTGTCCCGTTGATCATCACGAGTGAGAGTGTCCGCACGTTCCAACATTGCAGGAGCCACAGTTGCAAGTGGCAGGCCGGCAAGCTGGAGAGAGGAGACGTTTGAGCGACCTTATTGCCATGATGGCAGACGCCTCACCCGACGACTCACCGTGCTTTTGTTCACTGTCAGGTCTCCGTAGACATTGGTTGGGTTGTTGGTTGGGTTGTTTGGGGTAAGAGACCAAACAGTGAGGTCATCGGTCTCATCTGATTAGGGAAGGAATGCGGCCATGCCCTTTCAAAGGAACCATCCCGGCATTTGCCTGAAGCGATTTAGGGAAATCACGGAAAACCTAAATCAGGATGGCCGCACCCGGGATTGAACCGTCGTCCTCCCGAATGCGAGTCCAGAGTGCTAACCACTGCGCCACCTCGTCCGTAGACATTCACCAAGCATCTATGAATATCTGCGATGCTCTGGTTTCCCGCCAAAAGAAACTCGATAACAACTCTCTGCTTGAAACGGACGTCCATTACAGACGCCATTTTGAAAGATACGCACAGCACCGCCATCTATCAGAACTTCATGAGACTATATTGGCTGAAGCGGGATTATTACACGATTTCCACCACAAACTCCACATTTTTTTAACAGAAGCTGTTCGGGAAAAGAAAAGTGTTCAATTATTTATTAAACGCCAATCACAGCGTTCCGAAATTGTTTCAATGCGGAAGATCGTAATGCAGCTCCTCCTTTCGATCATCACACATGGTTGACTCTGCTCTCCCCGGTAGCAGAGTGATCAGCACGACAGAATGTCAATCATAAGGGCCCGGGTTCGATTCCCGGCGGGGTCGGAGGGACTGGGTGCTGTGTTGTCCTAATCATCATCATTTCATCCCCATGGACGAACAAGTCACCGAAGTGGCGTCAAATCGAAAGACTTGCACCCGGCAAAAGGTCTACTCAACGGCAGGCCCTAGTCACAAGACGTTTTATTTTTAGTTGACTCTTACCTTAAGCAAATGTAACAAACTGTGCGTAAAAAGACGAAGAGATTTATTACCGTCCGATTACGGTGTTGATGAAGAATCACTTCAAATTGCTACAACCGTAAAACATCTCGGAGTTCGAATACCACAGGTGTGGTAGAATATGGGAATACTACTGTCTCCACGACCTCGGTAGTGTACTGTCTCATATGACGGCCACAGTCAATTTACGTTAACATGGCGTGTCTTGCCCATCCTGTGCTCCGCTGTCAACTTCAACATCTGCATCGACATGGATACTCTGCAAATCACATTTAACTGCCTGGCAGAGGGTTCCTGGAACCACCTTTACAATTCTCTATTCTTCCAATCTCGTATAGCGCGAGGAAAGAATGAACACCTATATCTTGACGACCGGTTAGAGGTCTGACGTCATCCTAATCACGTGACACAATGGTCCAAAGGTGAGCGGAGTGCTTCGACGTCGAAACCTGTAGTTGGGTGGTTCACGGATGTATGTTACCATTATTTTAGCTGTTTGTTTCAATAACAGGTTCGTATTCCAGCTGTTGGTTTGGTTCATAAGTTCGCAACGTTTTTACATAAGTTTAATAGACACTTTACTCATCAATAATATACTGCCCTTCACTATTTGCAATAGTGTGCCAACACTGGGCTAACTTTTCGATTCCGCAACTGTAGAAATCACGTGGTTTTGAGACGAAGATCTCTTCGAGCCATGTTCGGAGGGAATGTTTATCCGTAAAGTAGGTTCCTTGAACGTTGTTCGATAGAGAGCGGAAAAGGTGAAAATCTGAGGGCGCAAAATCAGTTGATAAGGTAGGTGAGGAATGACTTCCCTAACCCAACACCTGTAGAGTGTTTTTGCCAGTCTAGCAAAATGCAGGTGGGAGTTATCGTAGAGTAGCATCTCGCAGTCTTCCTGGTCATTGTTCTTGGACTGCGTCTGCAAGACGTCTCAGCTGTTGAGAAGTAAATGTCAGCAGTGATTGCTACAGCTCGGGGAAGCAATTCGTACCTATTCCATCAAATGCACAACATTATCTTTCGTGGATACGAGGAAGTCTTTGCCCGGGGAGTTGCTGCATTATTTAGACGTAACCATTCCTCTCCTTTCCTTATGTTAGGATAAAGACACCACTTCTCGGCACCAGTAACGACGTAGGATAGGAATGGTCGGCGCTGTTCACGAATCAATTGACTACGAGCAGCCGGACTCTGTGGCCGAGCGGTTCTAGGCGCTTCAGTCTGGACCGCGTGACAGCTACGGACGCAGGTTCGAATCCTGCCTCGGGCATGGATGTGTGTGATGTGTTTGTCCGCAGCTCGTGGTCGTGCGGTAGCGTTCTCGCTTCCCGCGCCCGGGTTCCCGGGTTCGATTCCCGGCGGGGTCAGGGATTTTCTCTGCCTCGTGATGACTGGGTGTTGTGTGATGTCCTTAGGTTAGTTGGGTTTAAGTAGTTCTAAGTTCTAGGGGACTGATGACCATAGCTGTTAAGTCCCATACTGCTCAGAGCCATTTGAACCATTTTTTTTTGTGATGTGTTTAGTATGGTTAGGTTTAAGTAGTTCTAAGTTCTAGGGGACTGATGACCTCAGATGTTAAGTCCCATAGTGCTCGGAGCCATCTTAGCCATTTTTGATAATTCTAGGACACTACCGAAAAAAAAAAACAAAGAAGTACAAACTTTGCAGAAGTTTCGTATCTTTTATACATCTTTAACGGTTATTTATAGAAAGGAACTTGTAGTTGTACGTATCTGTTTAGGGGATTGTCTCCACACGTCCTGGATTTTTCCAAAGTTGTTAACTACACGCTGATTCTGACAGCTTGATCTTTCACGTACTGCGCAATCGTGTTAATCGTAGTGCACACTCTACAAAACGTGGCCCATGAATTCGCTGCCGCTCTGAAATTTTAACAACGCCGCAGGTAATGTGCGACAAAGGGTGCATTAACCGCGGTTCTCGCTTGCTGCCGGCATCAGAAATTACCACTAATGGCCTATTGATCAAAAAATTACTCCCGCCTCTGTCCACATGGTAATCTCCACTAGCGGCGTAATGCCCGTCTAATGACGCCTTTGTCGCGTGTGTAAGCAATACCGACAGCCCGGAAGCGGCGAGCAGACGCAAAGCTATCTCGCAGTATCGCCGCCCTACCTTGGAACATAAACGCCAACTCTGTTTTCGATACATTACTCTTGCCTCTAATAATCCAGCGAAATTCCCCACAGCTTTCCACATAAACGAAAAAACTGACCAATAAGACTCGCCGAGTAACGTGGTGTAGTGGTTAGCACATTGGACTCGCATTCGGAAGGGCGACGGTTCAAATCCGCCCCCGGGCATCCGGATTGAGATTTTCCGTGATTGCCCTAAATCGCCAAGGGCAAATGACGGGTTGGTTCCTTTGAAAGGGCGCGGCCGTTTGCGTTCACCATCCTTGAAACGTTCCGAGACTGGAACATACTGGAAGATTAAAACTGTGTGCAGGACCGAGACTCGAACTCGGGACTTTTGCCATTCGAGGGCAAGTGCTCTACCTCTGCCCGCGAAAGGCAAAGGTTCCGAGTTCGAGTCTCGGTCCGGCACACAGTTTTAATCTGCCACGAAGTTTCATTTCAGCGCTGCAGAGTGAAAATCTCATTCTGGAAACATCTCCCAGGCTGTGGCTAAGCCACGTCTCCGCAACATCTTTTCTTCCAGGAGTACCAGATCTGCAAGGTTCGCAGGAGAGTTTTTGTGAAGTTTGGAAAGAAGGAGACGAGGTACTGGCGGAAGTAAAGCAGTGAGGATGGGGCGTGAGTGGTGCTTGGGTAGCTCAGATGGTAGAGCACTTGCCCGTGAGAGACCAAGGTCTCGAGTTCGAGTCTCGGTCCGGCACACAGCTTTCATCTGCCAGGAAGTTTCATAACAGCGCACATTCCGCTGCAGTGTGAAAATCTCCGTCTCTAATTACCTCGATACCGACGGGGCCTTAAACCCTAAACTGGGTTCATTCCTTCCCAAAGGAGTCGCACACTGTGATAGACATTTGTAGGGTTGGCTAAGCAACAGCCTTCTGAATCTATTAAACATCTCTGATACACCAAACGGTAGGTCGGATTGACCTGCTTCGAATGAGTTTACGTCACTGTGATTTCTTAATCAGATACCCTCTCAAATGGTTCAAATGGCTCTGAGGTCATCAGTGCCCTAGAACTTAGAACTACTTAAACCTAACTCATCTAAGGACATTACACACATCCATGCCCGAGGTAGGATTCGAACCGCATGGTTCCGGACTGAAGCGCCTAGAACGGCTCGACCACCGCTGCCGGCTGTCCATTAGGAAACACTGGAGTGTGCACAAATTTCTCTCGCGTCTTTACAGTTTCATAGTTCATAGCAACATTTAAATATCTTAGAAAGGTCATGTAGATGCAGCTGTAGATGTGTTTTGTTGGTATATGAATCTGTATACTGTGTTAATTTCCAAAGAATTTTTGGCTGGTCGCGGATTCCTCTGAAAATCTTCGAGCGAATAGCAAGCAGAAGTTGCTATGATACCCAACATGAGCTAAATAAATGGTGATATCGAAGAATGAGTACAATTTCAGTAGAGATCACGGTTACACTGTTCTTTCTTCATGGCCACCCGCTAGCACTGAAGTAAACACCAGGCAGCTCCCAGGCAACAACCAATGCCGCCCAACAGCAATAATATATTGTATATCCCTCTCTTTTACTTTTTATCCAATGACGATGGCCCACCAATTGCAGGTAGAACATTTCTACCCCGTAACTCCACTTTTCTGGAAGTGTATCAGGAAATAACCATTTATAAGAGTGAAAGTGTTATCTTCCAAAAGTGTCAGGTACCCTGTTTTATAATCCAGTAAGCAGATCCAGCTAATAAATCAAGTCACATCTCTAATGCTGCGTCCTATATCTAATGCTGCAATTATAACAAATGGCAATAACAGCATATCTAACTAACAAGTATCTCTTTTCGCTTTGCTGCAATAAAGAATTCCTGTAATGTGGCTTTTTGCTGGCTGGTGAAAGTAGAGAGTTACTAGGGGAGCCGCATAGGTCGTACAAATGTTTCTGCTGAAAGTCAGAGTCTCAACAAGGTACAAACTGAGAAGTGTGCTCTGTCAATCAAATAGAGCAGAGTTGACCAGCAAGGATTGACGAATCCTGTTATAAAGTTTAGTGCGGAGATCACTCTATTTCAAATTCTGAAGGTGGCAGGGATAAAATACAGAGAGCGAAAGGCTATTTACAATTTGTACGGAAACCAGATGGCAGTCATAAGAGTCGAGGGACATGAAAGGGAAGCAGCGGTTGGGAAGGGAGTGAGACAGGGTTGTAGCCTATCCCCGATTTTATTCAATCTCTATGTTGAGTAAGCAGTGAAGGAAACAAAAGAAAAATCTGGAGTAGGAATTAAAATCTACGGAGAAGAAATAAAAACCTTAAGGTTTGCCGACAACATTGTAATTCTGTCAGAGACAGCAATGGACTTGGAAGAACAGTTGAACGCAATGGACAGTATCTTCACAGGAGAATACAAGATGAATAGAAACATAAGTAAAATGATGATAATGGAATGTAGTTGAATTAAATCAGGTGATGCTGAAGGAATTAGATTAGGAAATGAGACACTTAAAGGAGTAGATGAGTTTTCCTATTTGGGCAGTAAAATAAGTGATGAAGGTCGAAGTAGAGATGATATAAAATGTATACTGGTGACGGCAAGGGAAGTGTCTCTCAAGAAGAGAAGTTTGTTAACATCCAGTCTTTTCTCAGAGTATTTGTATGGAGTGTAGCCATGAATGGAAATGAAACATGGGCGATAAACAGTTTAGACAAGAAGAGAATAGAAGCTTCCGAAATGTGGTGCTACAGAAGAATGCTGAAGATTAGATGGGTAGAGCACATAACTAATGAGGCGGTATTGATAAGAATTGGGGAGAAAAATTTGTGGCACAAGTTGCCTAGAAGAAGGGATGGGTTGGTAGGACATGTTCTGAGGCATCAAGGAATCACCAATTTAGTACAGGAGGGCAGTTTGGAGGGTAAAAATCGGAGAGGGAGACCAAGAGATGAATACACTAAGCAGATTCAGAAGCATGTAGGTTGCAGTAGGTACTGGGAGATGAAGAAGCTTGCACAGGATAGAGTAGCATGGAGAGCTGCATCAAACCTGTCTCAGGACTGTAGACGGTAAAACTGCAGAGGAAGATTGAGATTGGAATACATCAGGCAAATAATTGAGGACGTAGGCTGAAAGTTCTACTCTGAGGTGTAGGGGGCTGACACAGGAGAGGAATTCGTGGCGGACCACATTTGTGCTTCGATGGTTGTATCCATCAGTCATACGCTACTTAAGGAAGTGCTCGGCCCTCTTACTATTTTCAGTTTCTTCTTCCGAAACCGACAGCGCCTTCTACAAGATTAACATAGCGTAACCTACAGCCGATACCCTCGGTGGCGAACCCTGGAGAATTTCTCGTTCCCATGACAACGGCACATACAATAACAAAGGGAAAGCCTTCCCTTTCTCACTTTCCCATTAGCAACAACAAGCTCGTTTTTTATTTCGTTAGGTATCGCCTTTCGCCTTCACCGCTGAGTACATTTCAATCGAACGTAGCGGGGGGGGGGGGGGGGGGGGGGGGAGATAATAGTAGTGTAAAAGACGGCAGCAAACAGGTTGTGGGACGGAGCAGTTGCTGATTATTACCGATGAATTATGTATCGCCCATGCTAAGGAACAACACGTGTAGAGGCTCCTTTCGGCGTGAAACCTGTGGTTTGCTCTCGTTTCCGCAAGAGCTAATGGATTGCGGCATTTTTCACTGTCAGCTTACGCGACCTGCCGAGGGTTTCGTAATCGCATTTGTCCGGCTGAGCCCCGGTTTCTCGCAGTACAAAGCTTCACAGATGGCCGCAGACGTTTGATGGTCGTCTTGGGTCAAGTATTCCCGACACCAAGCGAAAAGGAACTAAGACTGTTACGCCCGCTCATGTCTGTAGCACCACGTAACGGGTGGCAACACGCTTACGTTACAGCCTGAATCAGGTTGGCACCCAAGTCTCGGGATATATTCATTTTTTTAGCGTTGTTGATAGGTATGCTGTAGTTCTAGAGTTTCCTGTACAAAATACACTCCTGGAAATGGAAAAAAGAACACATTGACACCGGTGTGTCAGACCCACCATACTTGCTCCGGATACTGCGAGAGGGCTGTACAAGCAATGATCACACGCACGGCACAGCGGACACACCAGGAACCGCGGTGTTGGCCGTCGAATGGCGCTAGCTGCGCAGCATTTGTGCACCGCCGCCGTCAGTGTCAGCCAGTTTGCCGTGGCATACGGAGCTCCATCGCAGTCTTTAACACTGGTAGCATGCCGCGACAGCGTGGACGTGAACCGTATGTGCAGTTGACGGACTTTGAGCGAGGGCGTATAGTGGGCATACGGGAGGCCGGGTGGACGTACCGCCGAATTGCTCAACACGTGGGGCGTGAGGTCTCCACAGTACATCGATGTTGTCGCCAGTGGTCGGCGGAAGGTGCACGTGCCCGTTGACCTGGGACCGGACCGCAGCGACGCACGGATGCACGCCAAGACCGTAGGATCCTACGCAGTGCCGTAGGGGACCGCACCGCCACTTCCCAGCAAATTAGGGACACTGTTGCTCCTGGGGTATCGGCGAGGACCATTCGCAACCGTCTCCATGAAGCTGGGCTACGGTCCCGCACACCGTTAGGCCGTCTTCCGCTCACGCCCCAACGTCGTGCAGCCCTCCTCCAGCGGTGTCGCGACAGGCGTTAATGGAGGGACGAATGGAGACGTGTCGTCTTCAGCGATGAGAGTCGCTTCTGCCTTGGTGCCAATGATGGTCGTATGCGTGTTTGGCGCCGTGCAGGTGAGCGCCACAATCAGGACTGCATACGACCGAGGCACACAGGGCCAACACCCGGCATCATGGTGTGGGGAGCGATCTACTACACTGGCCGTACACCACTGGTGATCGTCGAGGGGACACTGAATAGTGCACGGTACATCCAAACCGTCATCGAACCCATCGTTCTACCATTCCTAGACCGGCAAGGGAACTTGCTGTTCCAACAGGACAATGCACGTCCGCATGTATCCCGTGCCACCCAACGTGCTCTAGAAGGTGTAAGTCAACTACCGTGGCCAGCAAGATCTCCGGATCTGTCCCCCATTGAGCATGTTTGGGACTGGATGAAGCGTCGTCTCATGCGGTCTGCACGTCCAGTACGAACGCTGGTCCAACTGAGGCGCCAGGTGGAAATGGCATGGCAAGCCGTTCCACAGGACTACATCCAGCATCTCTACGATCGTCTCCATGGGAGAACAGCAGCCTGCATTGCTGCGAAAGGTGGATATACACTGTACTAGTGCCGACATTGTGCATGCTCTGTTGCCTGTGTCTATGTGCCTGTGGTTCTGTCTGTGTGATCATGTGATGTATCTGACCCCAGGAATGTGTCAATAAAGTTTCCCCTTCCTGGGACAATGAATTCACGGTGTTCTTATTTCAATTTCCAGGAGTGTATGAATAAAAGCACTCCGTCTTCAGGCCACGAGTGGCCTACTGGTACCATCCGACCGCCGTGTCATCCTCGGTGGTGGATGCGGATAGGAGAGGCGTGGGGTCAGCACACCGCACACCCGGTCGTAAGATGGTATTCTTGACTGAAGCCGCTACTATTCGGTCGAGTAGCTCCTCAATTGGCATTACGAGGCTGAGTGCACCCCGAAAAATGGCAACAGCGCATGACAGGTTGGATGGTCACCCATCCAAGTGCCTACCATGCCCGACAGCGCTTAACTTCGGTGATCTCACGGGAACCGGTGTATCCACTGCGGCAAGGCGGTTGCCACAAAATATTAACAGTTCTGCAGAATTTCGCAAAGGCCGTGGCAGTTTTTGGAACACAGGTTGAGACAGAGTGAAGAGAAGTCCTCTATCACCATTTTCGACTCTTCCAAGTGGAGAAAAGATTTCAATTCTGGTAAACTGTACACTGAAGAGCCAAAGAAAAATGGTACAGCTGCCTAATATCGAGGAGCGGATCCGCCAGCACGCAGAAGTACTGCAACACATAGTGGTATGGACTCGACTAATGTTTGAAGTAGTGCTGGAGGGAATTGAAACAATGAATCCGTAAGAGAACGATGGGGTGGAGATCTCTTCTGAACTGTGCGTTGCAAGGCATCCCAGATTTGCTCGATAATGTTCATGTCTGGGGAGTTTGGTGGCCAGCGGAAGTGTTTAAACCCAGTAGAGTGTTCCTGAAGCCACTCTGTAGCCGGTCTCGTAACGATTTTACGGGCATGCGTGTCCAAGGATCAAGCACGCCCGTAAAATCGTTACGAGACCCATTGAAAGTGCTGCTGTATCTTGCAACACGAAAGTTACTCGATTAAGCAGGCCTGAAGATGACGTAGTGTATCGACGAAACTGGTAGCCTAAGAATAAAAATAAAACCTAAATAACGGCGATTTGTATTATTAGATACACATGCTGTCGCATGCATACCTATTGCAGGGACATAGCTTAGCCATACTCTAGGACATTGCCTCCGGCATGAATTTTCGTAGCTGAGTGTGTGCACATGTGAATCACTCTCAGCGATTAAAACCCTGACGTCGACTCGAACATGGGACCTTTGCCTTTCGCTGGTAAGTGCTCTACCGACTGACCGATATGCGACGTTTGTTATGTAGTGTTGGCAGAAGAGCCAACACCGTGTTACTAGAGGAGGCCGAAATGCACGCGTTTTAGCTCACGCAGGCTGGCGTGAGGAGGGAAGAACTATACTGACGTGAGGTCTGGAACATGACAAGGAATTAGAACTCAGAAAGCGGACGTAATTAGTTTGATACTTAACTTTAATCCATTAATGATGAACGTCGCTCTTGACAGTACATGATTCACAATATTGTTTGTTCAGGATACATAGTAACTGAATATGCCGCCTTGCTAGGCCGTAGCAAATGACGTAGCTGAAGGCTTTGCTAAAATGTCGTCTCTGCAAATGAGAGCGTATGTAGACAGTGAACCATCGCTAGCAAAGTCGGCTGTACAACTGGGGCGAGTGCTAGGGAGTCTCTCTAGACTAGACCTGTGATGTGGCGGCGCTCGGTCTGCAATCACTGATAGTGGCGACACGCGGGTCCGACGTATACTAACGGACCGCGGCCGATTTAAAGGCTACCACCTAGCAAGTGTGGTGTCTGGCGGTGACACCACATGTTACATGCCGCCTTCATTATGTTGTAATTCGAATGCATACCAGTGTAGGTCTATTAACATATTTTTCCCTCCTATTGTAATAGACCTTGCCGTACCCGCTACCCTTCGCTTATCGACGCTTGTCACAACAGCCGCAGGGAAACAGAGCCAGATAGCTGCACAGGGAAATCCGCAAAAACCGCTCCAGTACAGTCGGGCGGCGGCTGGAAAAACACGGCGCTGGAGTCCAGGCGAGGGCGCTTCATTTATCAGGTGGCGCTTGTCACTCAGTCCCGGGTCAGAGCAGCAGTTAACAACATCATTAGCGACGCCGAAGTGGGGCGGGGGTGCCTCAACCCCCCCCCCCCTCCCCCACCGCCTCCCCATGAGCCCGAAAACACCACCAACCTCACTGGCGCCAGGCATCGATACACTGAGAGGGAAAATAAAAAAGACAGAAAAACTTTAGCAAAACGACACGGCAAGCCATTAGAGTTGGCTCGGCAAAGTCTTCGGCGATTGGGCGAGTTCTAATTTCCTAATTAAAATTCTTGACTCTGGGGTGATAGGCCCTAGGCGCAATGGTGCCGACTCGAGTTCCGTGTCTGTCAATCTAAAAAAAAGAAAAAAAGTGATTATTACTTTGCTCAAACTGTCGGCTTCTTTTAATCTTTGCAGTTGAGTTTCGTCTGTGTAATTATCACCAACTTGCAAGGTCTGGGCGCCGGATTTGGGTTCGGTGGCGCCACCTTTGAGAAATGATCTGTCCACGCCAGGTAGGACTATCCGGAAAGAACCTTCAACATCGCAGCGCGTCAGCAATCGTTGGTTAATATATTAAAAAAACTAGAAACCCGCCTCGATTGCGAAAAAAGCACCTAGTGTTAACCTAGGTTTCGGCGTAGATAACTACACCTTCTTCAGAACAATGAAACCCACAAGTGCCTAAGAAGACCTTTGTCAATGATTAAAAGAACACCATAGCTATACATTTATGAACGAAAAAAAGGAAAACACAAACAGTACATGTGTACGAAGTCTAGACCGTTACTTAATGGTGTAACCTCCACCTCACACCGGCCTATGTTCTATGGGCCATGACCCATGAGTTTATGGCGGGTAATGGCCCATTGAACATAGGCCGGTGTGAGGTGGAGGTTACACCATTAAGTAACGGTCTAGACTTCGTACACATGTACTGTTTGTGTTTTCCTTTTTTTCGTTCATAAATGTATAGCTATGGTGTTCTTTTAATCATTGACAAAGGTCTTCTTAGGCACTTGTGGGTTTTATTGTTCTGAAGAAGGTGTAGTTATCTACGCCGAAACCTAGGTTAACACTAGGTACTTTTTTCGCAATCGAGGCGGGTTTCTAGTTTTTTAATATACTATCCGGAAAGGCCATGGAATCTCCAGCCGGAAGAGAAAAAATGGACCTCTTCGTAAAATCTATGGCAAAACTGAGTGTGGTCTGAAGATTTTGACTGTTCAAGTTTGGGAATAGTTATGATCCCAGAGTAGGCAATCGGGGGAACATATAATGCCTGTCGGCTTTCGTCTCTGGATCGTCAGCCGACGTTTATATAATAATTTTTCTGGAGTATCACCAAGTGGCATGCATTGTTAAAGCGTCACCCTTCATTGCTGGTGGTGGACTCATGATAATGCCACCCACTCGTGCTGACGAAACGTTTGAGAAATTATTGTACAAATGTCGCTTGGAGGTTCAGAGACGAAACTCAACAGGCCATACATCAACAAGTGGCCACAAAAACCTCAAAAATTCTGGCACAGTGTTTTGAAAGCTTTCCTCGCTGTCAGTAGGCTCGTTGTCTCGGCTTCAACGAATGTCTGAAATGGAAGGGCTAACCTCTTCCTTATCTATTCTACTATATGAAGACAAGTCGTTGTTTGGAGTTGTTACTTCTTGAGTGATTTACGTCATATTTTTATACGACATGACTGAAATTTCTAATGTTGAGAAATGAAAATGAGTGATCTGTTTTACTTTGTAAAAAGCTTTCTCTAACCAAGATTGCATAAATGCTTCTTTGCCGGCCGCTGTGGCCGAGCGGTTCTAGGCACTTTAGTCCGGAACCACGCCGCTGCTACGGTCGCAGGTTCGAATCCTGCCTCCGGCATGGATGTGTGTGATGTCCTTAGTTAGGTTTAAGTAGTTCTAAGTCTAGGGGACTGATGACCTCAGATGTTAAGTCCCATAGTGCTTAGAGCCATTTGAACCATTTGAACTTATCTGTTTTCGACTTCTGGTTTCGACAGGGTTTGCTGTCACCTTCTGATCTTCACAAATTATTGTTGAAAAACGCGTTCATTGTGAGTTGGAACCTAATACCAAAATGACATATTATTGGATATATGAGCTCCATTTTATCCACTAATTTGAGAACTTGGCATGAGGTTCCAACTCACAATGAACACGTTTCGTAACAATAGTTTTAGGAGAGGATAAAATGACAGTAGAGTGTATTGAAACCGGTTGTCGAAAGGAAATAAGTAGTTATCCGATCTTGGCTATAGAAAGTATTTCACGCGACACCCTAATAAATGTCCGGACGAAAAGACATCGGCTACACTCACAAACACACACACAGCGAGCGAGCGAGCGAGCGAGCGAGCGAGAGAGAGAGAGAGAGAGAGAGAGAGAGAGAGAGAGAGGAGTAGAGAGAGAGAGAGAGAGGAGTAGAGAAGGAGTGAGAGAGGGGGAAAGAGTAGGTTGGAACTTAAGTAGTGGCAACACTGCTGTGGTGACGTTATGCAGTGGAATCTACTATTGTCGCTGATAGCACACGTTGTTGATATACCTACCTTACCTCCGAGCAAATGCACTCACCCGTCCCACGTCAGCGGCGTGCGCACAGTCGAGGGAAACACGTTCTCTTGTGAGCGAGCGGTCTAACGTAACGGTGTCACTATGTTTCCGAAACAGGAACAACGGAGTTGAATCAAGATTGAATGTGCGAGAGGTCGTACAACACAACAGTATCATCAAGTTCTTCAAGAGGCGTTTGGGAAATCGGCATTGCCGCACAGAACAGTGGCACGTTGGGTAAAAATCTTCTACGAAGGGAGGCAAACTGTGGCAAACATGCATCGGGCAGGTCATCCCAAGAAGAAGTGCATGCTGTTGCCGCGTTAGTGGACAGTAATCGACGCCATACGATTCCTGAGCTCGCCCACGGAACCAGATTAGCGCATACGACTGTGCTTCCCATCCTGAAGGAAAGCCTGGGCATGCGAAAAATTGCATTACGATGGGTTCCGCATGACTTGACGGAAATGCAGAAATGGATGCGTAACGAGGCTGCTGAGACGCACTTGGAGCGCTATGAGCGCGAAGGAGAGGCTTTCTTACGCCTTACCGTAACACTGGATGAGACATGGGCCACATCGTACGAGCCAAAACTGAAACGCCAATCCAAAGAATGGGGTCATTATGGGCCGCCGCGAAAGTCGAAAGTGCGTCAGAGCCCCAGTATGGTGATTCTCGTGTGATATACTCTTTCTGTGGGGTCAATCAATAAACTATTCTCCCAACCAGTTTCAATAACAAGCGACAAACGATGTTATCTTTAACGGTAATGATAAGGGAAATGGTTAATTCACCCCAACGCTTCACTTTAGATTTTGCATTTATTTTCACACCCTTCAGTGTAAACCACAGAACAAGCAAGTGTAACAATGAGAGAATATTTGCACTCTTAATATTTGCTGTATAATAATAAATGAAAAGCACCAGTTTGCTTTTGTTCTACAATATTAATTTTATTGCTAACCGGTTTTCGGCTTACAAGGCCATCTTCAGGCATTTACTGAGTATTATCACCAAAGAAGTTAAATGTTAGCAGACAACACTGGAAGAGAAGTAACACATCTAGAGTGAAGTAGAAACATACAGTGAGTAACATCTTTGCTGCTTTTCATTTATTATTATAATGTTGTTCTACCAAGAACCGACGGAAGATTCTGTTAATATAATTTGCTGTATAACTTAAGAATTATTTAATAAACATACGAATCTAAAATTATTCCTTTTGACAAACATATTTTTAAGATCGTAAACAATAAAGATCAACGGTTAATAAAGTCCCATAAACTTGAGCAAAGATCACCTTTTCAGTCTCCGAATGAAGTCAGTAGGTGGCATAGGGGACAATCAGACGTACATTAAATGCTACACCATTAAGGACGATCACTCTTTAAGAATTATAACCACAAATTAAAGAAGATTCATTTAAAACAATTAACATCAATAGCAAATAATTAAGTCACGTCTCAGCAAATTAAAACCAAATCTTTCAGTTCTGTAACAATGTTGGATCGTGGAATATTTTTACCAAACAACAATTTCTCCAAACCTAGAACTATCTTAATAGTGTACAATACTTAGGGTATCCAGAACTTCTCTAATTCGCCTTTCTTGGGCATAACGGTGGAGTAGATAATTAACCTCTTATTTCGTTCTCCTGGAACACTGAGCGGCAATAGACACTCGGGGAAATCTTACCACAGCGTGGCTCGGGAAAGAGGATGGCTCCACCATTAGGAGGAAAAATTTACCGGAACTGAAAAGGGAACTCGTCTAACACAAGCCACAAGGTTGGGCGAAGATCAGTTGGCGATTTTTAATCATTAACCAAAGCTTGCATGCCAGCGGAGGAAAATTACAGAGGCATAGGTAACTTTATTTGTGCTCACAAGAACTGATTACTTCTGCAAATGAGATTCCGGCAGAACTACCGCTATAGTATCAATACGGGAATTCGGAACTGAGGAGAGCAAGTCAGCAACGGTCTCTATCCAATAGGCCCAACATTTCAGACAGACCGAGTAAACGACATCAGTCTGGCTAAAAGGATTATCAAACAGAAACTCTAGCACTACCTTAAATATAGTTAAATAGAGCACTTAAATGCCACGGGGACCAAACTCCTTAACACAAGAATATGTACACAATAACAACGACTAAAGTTCAATATGCCTACGTACTAAAACACAACAGATATTGGCGAACATTGACATAATACCGCATTTCAGACATCCATAAAATTAATTGGCCCTATCTCTCCGCCAGACAGTACAAGGTTATTTAACATTTTACAACGTGCTTATCCAAACAGTGACCTACGTCGTCCATGGGAAAACAACGGCTAGCAGAAGATTGAATGTCGGACATTTGCCACACTTGCCCCTTCGCCAGGTAGCTTGAGTAGCGATCCCTCAGGTAAGGGACGCCCTTCCTCGTACTACTTCTGTCCGGTTTCAAACCTTCTCCACATCTTACTCGATACAACCAGTACGTAAGGGACCTTCTTCGACATCTTGGCCAAATACAGAGCTTCTTTTCCGAAGTCGAAATATTTATAACTTTTGGGAAACGAAAGCAATTCCGACAATTATGTCGGTAGGTAATTGGTTCTGCCAAGTATAAATATAGATCCCTCTGTCTGTACGGTAGCTTCCTTCCACGCTTACTGATTGCGATAGGAACAGTCCATCGCCATGGGAGCAACAAGAAATGAACGATGTAAGGAGAATGCCAATGTATGCTAATCATTTCTTTTTGATCACAGCATTTGAGCCTACTTTAATTACTACAACTGCATGCCCAAAAAACAATAAGGAAAGAAGAAATGGGAATGTTTGAAAAGAACAACGACATACTCCATATTAATTTACTCTCTAAAATGCGATATTCCTTGCGGCGAAACATTAGTTAACAAAGTGTAGCGGGACAATGTTCAAAAGATGACTGAAAATACGTTCACTAAATAGAGATAAGAACATCTATG
The DNA here is from genome assembly GCF_023864345.2 of Schistocerca serialis cubense. NCBI lineage: Eukaryota > Metazoa > Arthropoda > Insecta > Orthoptera > Acrididae > Schistocerca > Schistocerca serialis. The sequence continues at coordinate 71,803,920 of NC_064649.1, read as the reverse complement.
ATTGACATGTCATCTAAAGTCGACGTACAGGAAATGAAGCAATACAGAATGCTATGCTTGTAACGTAAGTTGTTGTTCTACACTGTTTAGCTCTGGTATTTACAGAGTCACAGAGAAAGGATTCTAGGTTTTGGAGGGAAAAGCAGTAATTGTAATGATCACACTATTTTGAACAATTAGTTCACGAGGCCATTCAAATTGTAAATGGCTACGAAAACACACTTGACCCCTTAGCCACAAATAATCCTGAGCGTCACGACGGGTACAGGGATTAGTGAACACACAATCGTAGCGAGGCTCAATTCCGTAACAAAGAAATTCACCAAAACTAAAAGCGAAATATATCTATTTATATAAGCAACTAAAAATTCGGTTGACGTCTTTCTAAGAGACATTCTCCAGTCCTTCCAAACTATGTAAGTGAACACCATATGTGGCTTAAGTTCAACAGCACTCGAGAGATTCATACCAAATAAATTAATAAGAGACGGAACTGATCCCCCATGGTACACAAAACACGACAGAAAGCTGCTGCAGGAGCAACGAAAAAGGCACGTATAATTTAGACGAACGCAAAATCTCCAAGATTGGCGACGTTTTACTGACGCTCGAAATTTGGTGCGGATTTCAATGCGAGACGCATTTAATAGGTTCCACAACGAAACTCTCTCTAGAAATGTGGCGGAAAATCGAAAGAGATTCTGGTTCTATGTTAAGTACACCAGCGGAAAGGCTCAGTAAGCGAAGAGAGGAGGAGGGGGAGACAAGGGACCCAACCGTTCGGAGCAGGTAAAACCGTGGCAAATGTCCGGCGTGGCAAATGTCCGCACACACAGAAGATCCACAGACAAAACATTTTTCTTTCTTTGTTTCCTTACAACACGCGCCTTAAGTCAGCATGGCGTTCAGATGCACGATCATGCAAGGGGGCAGTAACACACACGCAAGTTGTAAGTAGGCTGTTTAGGTTTTTATGTTGGTAACGCCACGTAGTGCTCTGTATGAAAATCACTGGCTGTGCTGTGTGCAGTCTGTGGCTGGTTTGCATTGTTGTTGGCTATTATAGTGTTGGGCAGTTGGCTGTTAACAGCGCGTAGCGTTGCGCAGTTGGAGGTGAGCCGCCAGCAGTGGTGGATGTGGGGGGAGAGATGGCGGAGTTTTGAGAGCGGATGATCTGGACAGAGACAGTAAATTTGTAAGACTGGATGTCATGAACTGCTATATATGTATTATGACTGTTGAACACTATTAAGGTAAATACATTGTTTGTTCTCTATCAAAATATTGCATTTGCTAACTATGCCTATCAGTAGTTAGTGCCTTCAGTAGTTTGAATCTTTTATTTAGCTGGCAGTAGTGGCGCTCGCTGTATTGCAATAATTCGAGTAACGAAGATTTTTGTGAGGTAAGTGATTTGTGAAAGGTATAGGTTAATGTTAGTCAGGGCCATTCTTTTGTAGGGATTATTGAAAGTCAGATTGCGTTGCGTTAAAAAATATTGTGTGTCAGTTTGAGCACAGTCATGTATGATTTTTCTAACGGGACGTTTCATATCGTTACTCAAGCTACTGCAATACAGCGAGCGCCACTACTGCCAGCTAAATAAAAGATTCTAACTACTGAAGGCACTAACTACTGATAGGCATAGTTAGCAAATGAAAGATTTTGATAGAGAACAAACAATGTACTTACCTTAATAGTGTTCAACAGTCATAATATATATAGCAGTTCATGACATCCAGTCTTACAAATATACTGTTTCTGATGGACACACGTCCAGATCGTCTGTTCTCAAAACTCTGGCATTTCTCCTCCCCACATCCACCACTGCTGGCGGCTCACCTCCAACTGCGCAACGCTACGCGCTGTTCACATCCAACTGTCCAACACTACAATAGCCAACAACAATGCAAACCGGCCACAGACTGCACACAGCACAGCCAGTGATTTTCGTACAGAGCGCTACGTGGCGTTACCAACACAAAAACCTAAACAGCCTACTCACAAAGTCAAAGCAGAGAAACGTTGCCACAAAGTTATTAATAGCTCTCACAACACCGGAAGATTGGCCCCGCCAGACGACGACCATTGCACTAACTAGATGAAAAATCTTACTTTCAGTGACGACACCACCTTCTGGAGGTTACTGACAGCCGCAGACGGACTCCGTAGCTTCCCCGGCCCACGAACGGAAACCAAACGTTGTCCACAGATTTACGGCGTCTTGTGTCCTCACGCCCCGGGTTTCTGGCCCCATCCAGACTTAGCGTAGAGGGACCGAGCGTCCCGCTGCAGAACCGTCGTCGAGGGCCAAACAGTCGTCTCAACTGCCTCCTCCGCCCTGGGCACGCCACACAGCGTCTCCCCCTAGCGGGCGCGCTGGCAGAGGCTCCGCAACGCCCTCTAGGAAAGCGCGGAAACTCCAAACAGGAGTAAACCAAGGAAGAAACAGGAACCGTGGCAAACGACAGGGTTCATCCTGTACGACTGTCATGGTGTTCTCCTAGCGCATTACGTTCCTCCACGGCAGACCGTCAATGCATAGTATTACTCTTCGTTTTTGCAGCATCACCTGCGACCAGTTTTGCGGGAATTGCATATCCTCCTATTTCCATCTATTGTACTATAAATTTTTTCCTTATCTTGTTACCTGAAGATATGACATTTCTGTGTGTTTATATACTGTAATTGTTTCACAATTTATATATATGTGTATATATATATATATATATATATATATATATACAGGGTGAGTTACCTAACGTTACCGCTGGACATATTTCGTAAACCACATCAAATACTGACGAATCGATTCCACAGACCGAACGTGAGGAGAGGGGCTAGTGTAACTGTTTAATACAAACCATAAAAAAATGCACGGAAGTATGTTTTTTAACACAAACCTACGTTTTTTTAAATGGAACCCCATTAGTTTTGTTAGCACATCTGAACATATAAACAAATACATAATCAGTGCCGTTTGTTGCATTGTAAAATGTTAATTACATCCGGAGATATTGTAACCTAAAGTTGACGCTTGAGTACCACTCCTCCGCTGTTCTATCGTGTGTATCGGAGAGCACTGCAACATACATCGCGTTTCTACAGAATGATCTGCCAACGTTGCCCGAAAATGTCCCACTGGAAACGCGTCGACGTATGTGGTATCAGCATGATGGTGCACCTGCACATTCTGTTATTAACACTAGGCTGACCCTTGACAGGATGTTCGACGGGCGTTTCATAGGACGTGGAGGACGCATAAATTGGCCAGCCCGTTCTCCTGATCTTACATCTCTGGACTTCTTTCTGTGGGGTACGTTAAAGGAGAATGTGTACCGTGATGTGCCTACAACCCCAGAGGATATGAAACAACGTATTGTGGCAGCCTGCGGCGACATGACACCAGATGTACTGCGGCGTGTACGACATTCATTACGCCAGAGATTGCAATTGTGTGCAGCAAATGATGGCCACCACATTGAACATCTATTGGCCTGACATGTCGGGACACACTCTATTCCACTCCGTAATTGAAAACGGAAACCACGTGTGTACGTGTAGCTCACGCCTCATGGTAATGTACATGTGCGTCAGTGAAAAAGACCAATAAAAAGGTGTTCGCATGTGGACGTAATGTGCTGTTCCAGTCTCTTCTGTACCTAAGGTCCATCACCGTTCCCTTTGGATCCCTACGTAATTCGGTGCTCTCCGATACACACGATCGAACAGCGGAGGAGTGGTACTCAAGCGTCAAATTTAGGTTACAATATCTCCGGCTGTAATTAACATTTTACAATGCAACAAACGGCACTGATTACGTATTTGTTTATATGTTCAGATGTGCTAACAAAACTAACGGGGTTCCATTTAAAAAAACGTAGGTTTGTGTTAAAAAACATACTTCTGCGCATTTTTTTATGGTTTGTATTAACCAATTACACTAGCCCCTCTCCTCACGTTCGGTCTGTGGAATCGATTCGTCAGTATTTGATGTGGTTTACGAAATATATCCAGCAGTAATGTTAGGTGACTCACCCTATATATATATATACACATTTATGTCGATGTATAATTGGTTTGTTTTGTAAATATTATTTGCGTTTTTACTCTGGATCTTGCCTAGGGAAAACTATGCTATCGAACAATTACATCGATAGGTCGTATGGAGAAGCAAAGTGTTCAGGATCTTTGGTAGTGTTGGGTCTACCTCGTGAAGCGCGGGCAGAGCAGAGTCTGGTTGGAGTAGGGCGGTGGAGCAGATGAGTGACGCTCCCGCGAGTTGCCGCGCTTTCGGGGTTTGGCAGCATGTAATTGCGCTCGACTTGCGATGATAGTTCCTGGCACAGTGTCGCGGACGGGAAATACTAGCTGGCACACATCAAGAGCCCGTTTCACCTGGTGACCGTGTCGAGAAGAAGGCGCGCCAACATCCAGCTTCTGCAACAGGTACGGCCGACAATAAGTGATTGTCGCCACCTCCCCGATCGACGACTTCAAACCTTCAATCAACCAACAAGGAAGACTGAAAGCACGTAAAGTTTTAGAACTATATGGCAGACATCAGCTTTTCAAACTGTTCCATTTGTATTACTAAAATACAGCAACTTAGTATGAACCTTTGTTGCTCATTGTCCCATTTGCATTACCAAGCAGGGTCCCTTCATTTTCCGAAATGAACCCGAGTGTCGTTGAAATTCAAACGCCAGCATTAAAGTAATATCATTTCATTTCACTGCTTTAATTTCAAAGTTCAGTTAAAGTATGCTTAGCTGGCTACAATATTTAGATTACACAAGCACAAATTAAGAGTGCGAGTTTTGTTACCATATTTTAGCTTACCTGTGACTGCAGCTCAGCTTGGTACGTACTAAATTTTACTACTGTTAATTGTTCAAAATCATTTAATTCAAGTTCAAAGTTAAATCTCTTATTTCTAAATTGCGTAAATTCAAGTAGCTTTTGAGATGATTGTTGAGGTAGCCCAAGACTAACCTTACTTTATTTAATTTCGTAGTGCTTCAGAAGAAAAGTTCACTATTAATTTCAGTCACTAAATTAACTTTCAATTTTCCGGTTTTATTAATTCCTTTGCTAAATTAAGGCAGAGTGTAGCGAAATTAATTACTTCTGACAAACATTCAGTTTTCACACAACACATGTCAACCTTCAGTTGCCACGCTTTTAGTGCTAATTTTATGCGCATTAACCTTTCTTTTTCAGTTATTATAGTAGTTGTCCATAGGACTGGCGACTGTAATTTTCCCCAAATCTCAAATATCTAATTAACGCCAGTTAATTGTTAACGTAACGACCGCACATTTCCTTTCTTCATTAACTTTACCCTTTTTCAAAATTAATTTCGCCAATTTCATTTGCATTTTTCCTTTCATTTAGATATAACCCTTTCCTCCCTCTTTACCGACAGATTAACTTCGGTGACCATTCCTTTTACCAAATTTCCATTAGGTAGACGCGGTTTAGTTTTTTACTGTCATTAAGGTCGATAAGTGACGGGGAGATTATAAGCGGCGACACTTCCTGCGCAGCGCACCCATCAATTTGCACGACAATGCGCGGGCGCATACAGCGCAAGCTGTGGCTGCTCTGTTCGGTCGATGGGACTGGGAAGTACTGTACCATCCACCATACTCCACGGACTTAAGTCCTTGTGACTTTGATTTCATTCCGAAAATGAAAGAACCATTCCGTGGCATTCGCTTCTGAACTGTTCCAGAGATTCGACAGGCGGTAGACCGCTCCATTCGCACCATCAACAGGACTCTGCTAACGGCATACTATGCCTTCCACATCGCTGCCAGCGGGTTGTACGCAACGCTGGTGACTATTTTCAAGGACAGTAACAGGTGCAAACGCCTAACTCTTTTGTATCGTTTGTGAGTAAATAGTAGCCACTATTTAAGTTCCAACCTTCGTATATACACTCATGCTCATAAATTAAGGATAATGCTGATACATGGTGAAACAACTCTCTGGTGGGCGGTTTGCGGGTTTAAATCACCTCGGGGTATGACCATGCGGTGCATTTGACCTGCGGTCGTCGCACGGTGGCGCTGGCAGCAGTCCACATACGCAGAGGTGTGTTGGTGCATGACAGAGTACGGTGCAGCGAGTAAGTGTGCAGACGTTTCCAGATGTGCTAATGGTGACTGTGTGTTGAAAATGCCTCAAAGAACACATATTGATGACGTTATGAGGGGTAGAATACCACGGCGACTGGAGGCTGGTCAAACACAGCAGGTCGCAGCACAGGCCCTCCGTGTACCACAAAGTGTGATCTCAAGATTATGGCAACGATTCCAACAGACAGGAAACGTGTCCAGGCGTTATAGTACGGGACGTCCACATTGTACAACACCACAAGAAGACCGATATCTCACCATCAGTGCCCGCAGACGGCCACGGATTACTGCAGGTAGCCTTGCTCGGGACCTTAACGCAGCCACTGGAACAGTTGTCTCCAGACACACAGTCCACAGACTACTGAACAGACGTTGCCCAGAGACCTGCAAGGTGCTTTCTACTGACCCCTGGTCACAGGAGAGCCCGTAAAGCCTGGTGTCAAGAACACAGTACATGTTCTTTGGATCAGTGGTCCCATGTTATGTTCACGGACGAGTTCAGGTATAGTCTGAACAGTGATTCTCGCCGGGTTTTCATCTGGTGTGAGCCATGAACCAGATACCAACCCCTTAATGTCCTTGTAAGGAACCTGTATGGAGGTCGTGGTTTGATGGTGTAGGGTAGGATTATGATTGGTGCACGTACACCCCTGCATGTCTTTGAGAGAGGAACTGTAACAGATCAGGTGTATCGGGACGTTATTTTGCACCAGTATATCCGCCTTTTCAGGGGTGCAGTGGGTCCCACCTTCCTCCTGTTGGATGATAACGCACGGCCCCACCGAGCTGCCATCGCGGAGGAGTATCTTGAAACAGAAGATATCAGGCGAATTGAGTGCCTGCCTGTTCTCCAGATCTAAACTCCGTCGAGCACGTCTGGGATGCTCTAGGTCGATGTATCGCTGCACGTCTTCAAACCCCTAGGACACTTCAGGAGCTCCGACAGGCACTGGTGCAAGAATGGGAGGCTATACCCCAGCAGTTGCTCGACCACCTGATCCAGAGCGCCCTGTGTGCGTGTGAATGGTGATCATACCCCATATTAGTGTCGGGGTACATGCGCAGAAAACAGTGGCCTTTTGTAGCACATGTGTTTCGGGACGTTTTTCTCATCACCAGTACCGAGGACTTGAAGATCTGTGTCGTGTGTGTTACCTATGTGTCTATGCTATTAGCACCAGTTTTGTGTAGTGCCACGTTGTGTGGCACCACATTCTGCAATTATCCTTAATTTATGTGCATAAGTGTATATATGACGACGTAGGTCTTATAAGTTTTTAAATTATATAATACATACAGTAGTATAACGTTGTCAGTAAAACTCGCGAGAAATCTTAACCCATTTACTTCATATCTTTACACGATGCTCTGACACACGTTCTGACGTATACAGGCTATATACAGTCTCTAAAAAGTGACGCTCCACGAAAGAATTATCCAAGTGGGGCGTAAATCGGTAGAAGTGACGTACATACACAGACAAACAAATGGTTACAATTTCGGAAGAAGTAGATGATTTGTTCAAGAGAAAGAACTTCACAAATTGAGCGGATTGGCATTGACTGACAGACTGGTTGGATGTCCTCCTGAGGGATAACATACAAATTCTGTCCAATTGGCGCGTTTGATCCTCAAAATTCCGACATGGTTCGAGGGCTCTACCCACAACGAAGATTCTCAACCGGGGTGATATCGAGTGACCTTGTTGCCCAAGGTGGGGTTTGGCAAGCACGAAGACAGGCAGAAGAAATTCTAGGTCGTTATCTTGCTCAAATGTAAATCAAGGATGGTTATCATGACAGGCAACAAAACTGGGCGTATAATATTGTCGACCATACGCTGTGTTGTAAGGATGCAGCGGATGCCAACGAAAGGGGTCATGCTAAGGAATGAAATGGTACCCCAAACCATAACTCGTGGTTGTCGGGCAGTATGGCAGACAACAGTTCGGTTTATATCCCACCGCTGACGCTGTCTGGACCGTCTCCAGATACGTCGAATGGTTCAAATGGCTCTGAGCACTATGGGACCTAACTTTTGAGGTCATCAGTTCCCTAGAACTTACAACTACTTAAACCTAACCAACCTTACGACATCACACATATCCATCCCCGAGGCAGGATTCGAACCTGCGACCGTAGCGGTCACGCGGTTCCGGACGGAAGCGACTAGAACCGCTCGGCCACTACGGCCGGCCCAGATACGTCTCCGTTGGTAATGGGGGCACAGTTCGAAGCATTTCTCATGACTGAAGACAATTCTACTCCAGTCAGTGGCCGGCCGGTGTGACCGAGCGGTTCTAGGCGCTTCGGTCCGGAACCGCGCGACCGCTACGGTCACAGGTTCGAATCCTGCCTCGGGCATGGATGTGTGTGATGTCCTTAGGTTAGTTAGGTTTAAGTAGTTCTAAGTTCTAGGGGACTGATGACCTCAGGTGTTAAGTCTCATAGTGCTCAGAGCCATTTGAACCACCCAGTCAGTGAGATTCCAAGCCGAAAGTGCCGGACACCACTGCAGACGGTCTTTCTAAGGCACAGAGGTCAGCCCCGTTTCTGTGAGTCGCCTATTAATGGTCCTTGTGAAGCACCAGTTGCAAGTCGACAAGATGAGAATAATTAATCCAAGATTCTGAGTGCCTCGATCGCTCGGCCCTCACTTTGTAGCTCAGCGTCGGCTACCTTTTTGACGCTCTGTTTGGTCATGGTTCACCCATTCCTACCAACATCATAGAACAGTGGCATCGCTCGTGATAAAAGTCGAGTGATTCGCTGATTACTCTGTCTTCTTTTTTCCCAGATACACGTCTGCTCTCAAATGCTAGCTAGCATCTGGGCATATTGTCTATGCACCTACATGCGAGGCATAGTTAGTATCCAACTGAGGACGCGGAATGAAATTCACAAAGACGATCATCGGTTGATGAAGTGATAGCGTCACACACAGAGATCTATGGGCACTCGATATTTAATATGGTCACCAAAGAATACGAGGGGAATATTCCTGAATTCCAATCAAGAACAACTGGTAAGATGAGAAACATAGAAGTACATATCCTCAGTATAACAAAGCAGCTTAAATCACTTAATAAATGCAAGACCTCCAGCCCACATTGTACACCAGTCAGATTCCTCTCAGAGGATGCTGATAAAATAGATATTTAGCAATTACACTACTGGCCATTGAAACTGCTACAACAAGAAGAAAAGCAGATGATAAACGGGGGACAAACATGTTATACTAGAACTGACACGTGATTACATTATCACGCAATTTGGATGCATCGATCCTGAGAAATCAGTAACCAGAACAACCGCCTCTGGCCGTAATAACGGCCATGATACGCCTGGGCATTGAGTTAAACAGAGCTTGGATAGCGTGTACAGGTACAGCTGCCCATGCAGCTTCAACACGATACCACAGTTCATCATGAGTAGTGACTGGCGTATTGTGACGAGACAGTTGCTCGGCCACCATTGACCGGACGTTTTCAATTGGTGAGAGATCTGGAGAATGTGCTGGCCAGGGCAGCAGCCGAACAGAAAGACCCTTACTGGACCTGCAACATGCGGTCGTCCATTATCCTGCTGAAATGTAGGGTTTCGCAGGGATCGAAAGAAGGGTAGAGCCACGGGTCGTAATACATCTGAAATGTAACGTCCACTGTTCAAAGTGCCGTCAATGCGAACAAGAGGTGACTGAGACGTGTAACCAATGGCACCCCATACCATCACGCCGGGTGATACCCCAGTATGGCGATGACGAATACACGCTTCCAATGTGCTTTCACCTCGATGTCGTCAAACACGGATGCGACCATCATGATGCTGTAAACAGAACTTGGATTCATCCGACAAAATGACGTTTTGCCATTCGTGCACCCAGGTTCGTCGTTGAGTACGCCATCGCAGACGCTCCTGTCTGTGATGCAGCGTCAAGGGTAACCGCAGCCATGGTCTCCGAGCTGATAATCCATGCTGCTGCAAACGTCGTCGAACTGTTCGTGCAGATGGTTGTTGTGTTGGAAACGTCCCCATCTGTTGACTTCGGGATCGAGACGTGGCTGCACGATCCTTTACAGCCATGCAGATAAATGCCTGTCATCTCGACTGCTAGTGATACGAGGCCGTTGGGATCCAGCACGGCGTTCCTTATTACCCTCCTGAACTGACCGATTCCATATTCTGCTAACAGTCATTGGACCTCGACCAACGCGAGCAGCAATGTCGCGATACGATAAACCGCAATCGCGATAGGCTACAATCCGACCTTTATCAAAGTCGGAAACATGAGGCATCATGACAACGTTTCACCAAGCAACGCCGGTCAACTGCTGTTTGTGTATGAGAAATCGGTTGGAAACTTTCTTCACGTCAGCACGTTGTAGGCGTCTTCACAGGCGCCAACATTGTGTGAATGCTCTGAAAAGCTAATCATTTGCATATCACGGCATCTTCTCCCTGTCGGTTAAATTTCGCGTCTGTAGCACGTCATCTTCGTGGTGCAGAAATTTTAATGGCCAGTAGTGTATATAAAACCATTCGCTCACAGAAAGATCCATACCTAAAGACCGGAAAATTGCTCAAGTCACACTAATACCCAAAAAGGGAAGTAGGAGTAATCCTCTGAATTGCAGGCGTATATCACTAACGTCGATTTGCAGTAGGATTTTGGAACATATGCTGTATTCGAACATTATGAAGTACCTCGAAGAAAACGATTTATTGACACACGGTCAGCACGAATTCAGAAAATATCGTTCTCTTGAAACACAACTAGCTCTTCATACTCATGAAGTAATGAGTGCTATCGACAGGGGATGTCAAATTGATGCCATATTCTTAGATTTCCAGAATTCTTTCGACACCGTTCCTCACAATCGTCTTCTAACCAAACTGCGTGCCTACGGAGTAGCGCTTCAGATGTGTGATTGGATTCGTGATTTCCTGTCAGAAAGGTCACAGTTCGTAGTAATAGACAGAACGTCATCTAGTAAAACAGAAGTAATATCCGGCGTTCCCCAAGGAAGTGTTATAGGTCCTCTGTTGTTCCTGATCTATATTAACGACATAGGAGACAATCTGAGTAGACGTCTGAGATTGTTTGCATATGATACTGTCATTTACCGTCTTGTAAAGTCATCAGATGATCAAAACGACTTACAAATGATTTAGATAAGATATCTGCACGGTGCGAAAACTGGCAATTCACCCTGAATACAGAAAAGTGTGAATTTATTCACATGAGTACCAAAAGAAACCAGCTAGATTTCGATTACGCGATAAGTCACACAAATCTGAATGCTGGAAATTCAGCTAAATACTTGGGATTACAATTACAAATACCCTAAATTGGAACTATCACATAGATAATATTGTGGGTAGAGCGAACCAAAGACTGCGATTCATTGGCAGAAGATTTAGAAGGTGCAACAGGTCTACTAAAGAGTCTGCTTACACCACGCTTGTCCGCCCTATTCTGGAGTATTGCTGTGCGGTGTGGGATCCGCATCATGTGGGACTGACGAATGACATCGGAAAAAGTACAAAGAACGGCAGCTCGTTTTGAATTAGTGTCACAGACATGATACGTGAATTGGACTGGCAATCATTAAAACAAAGGCGTTTGCGACGGTATCTTCTCATGAAATTTCAATCACCAGTTTTCTCCTGCGATTGCGAAAACATTCTGTTGGCACCCATCTACATAGGGAGAAATGATCATCACGATAAAATAAGAGAAATCAGGGCTCACAGAGAAAAATTTAAGTGCTCGTTTTTCTCGCGTGCTGTTCGAGAGTGGAACGGTAGAGAGACAGCTTGAAGGGGTTTCTTGAAACCTCTGCCAGGCACTTTATTGTAAATAGCAGAGTAATCACGTAGATGTAGATGTTATGACTGCACACGCGATTGGATTGCTCTCACTTTATATTGGTCAGACGGCCTAAATATAATGTAATGGAGACACGAAATTGGTTAAATAAATAAACGATGTGCAAAAGAGGCGGCTGCGGTTGTCTTAATTTTTATTTCATCCTGAACAGCCGTAGTCCATATAACCATTTACTACAAGGACGGGCACACAACGATTTAAAGTCTAAAAGTTTCAATGACTTGCGAAAGATAAAATTGTCTTTTGGAAAGTCATGGAAGTTGGAATAAAGAAAACTTACACTGAATATTGGCCTCTTTGCAAAAGTTACAAAATTGAAACGCTACACTTGTGTATATGCATAAACTTTCACAAAAAAAAAATCCCTTACATTTCTGTTAAATTACACTCCATTAGTAATTAAACTATTAATGGTATATAAAAAGCTATTCAAAATACGTGTACCTGAATAACTGGCAACTATCTGGGCTGAAGAAAGTTAATCCAAACAGTTACGTAGACTGCTTTTAAGGATCTGTACCTCAATCCGTAAAAACCAAACCCTAATAGGATTAGTTTGTTGTCCATCTGTCTGTCTCCACGACTGTTAAAAACCTCTCAGGAACAGATAGAAATAGCAGGTTGAAATTTACCTTACGTGCTAACATCTATGACCCCTTGGCTGTGTAAAAAACTGAAGCTTCTATGTCGGTGTATTCAAAGGACACGCCCTTTTATGTCACATGTTTTGATACTGGCAAACTCTCTCTTCAAAACCTATCAAGTGCTTCCTGTTGACCTACATTCATGAAATTTGGCAGGAAGCAAGATTTCACAGGAAAAGTAAAAGAAAAAAAACTGAAAATTGTTAATTTGTAATCATATAACACAAAAAAATATTTCTTTCGTCAGTTGTTATCGAACGTCAAATTTGAAACATTCGCGAAAGTCTTGAATTTCTCAGGATCGATATCTCGCGAGCATCAAGGTCGATAGCAGGCAAAAAAAGGCTAGATTTTCGATTTCCAGAATGAATGAACTGTCTATATACATAACTAAGTTTGTTAGGAACCATCACAGTTCGACTTCCACTCACACTTGGCCAAATTTTATTTCTTGTTTTGACTCGATTAAGTAAGCCATTCGAAAAGATACATATTATTTATAATAAATTTGCTAAAGGTGTGAACGGACAGACACCTGCAGATCGTTCTTCAATTCCCACCACAAATAATCCGTGCTGCTCGATTCTGGACCTTAGCCTGAATTGATGCGTTACACCGCAAAATGACCCTATACAACATTATGGAATGGAAACAAGCAAACTAGGTCAGCTTTTTTTTATTTATGTAGCACTTACGTCAGGTACCGTTAGCACTGCAAATAAATATTTGTTTGGGCTTTTCAGAAGTTTCATGTTACCAGTATGATCCTTCCAACAAAACTTCTCATTAAGTTGTAATTTTAACAACTTAACACTGTTCACTTCATCTTTCTGTCTATTACTTTATTTCAAATATATGCTATGTAGAGACCCTTTACAAGTTCTGACTGCATGAATTATGTGTTTCCGAAGTTAAGTCACAAAGAATTGCCTAAAAATCTCTTATTTCGATAAGTTTCTTGTGGTGGCCATTTTCGCAGCAGCTATATACAAATTGCAATAATCCAGAGAAAAACGACTACTGAATGCTGCATAGTAAGATTTTTTTTTCTTTAACTTGTGCTCCCACATGCGTCTAGCCTTAGTTACAAGACATCCTGAGTGAGTGTCCCGAAATATTGCACGCTTTTTCTTCGTTTGCACATATAGGCAGGCTATCGTTTGCACATATATGTTATAGATTTAAGACGGGTTACGTTTTTCTAATAAAATGGAAAAGTACTTGCAGATCAACGTCTAATTCATTATTTGTAAGCCAAACAACTTTCCGTCAGCTGATAATTGGTTGAAAGCTTGCAGTTGTCCTCGTGGTCACAGCTGTTTTTGAAATATATCACTGCGACTGTCATTTCCTGTGTATAGAGTACCATTCGTTTCTGTAAGTGTTGTCAACTTTCTCAGGTTTTGCTTTCAATCGTTTTTTCTTTGACTTCATTTGTGTTGATCCAAGTTCTGTGTGTGTGTGTGTGTGTGTGTGTGTGTGTGTGTGTGTGCACCTTTTTTATTTTATTATTTATTTATATCCACGCGCACACACACACACACACACACACACACACACACATATATATATATATATATATATATATATATATATTTCATTTATCTGTTGGGAAGAGCTATGGTATTTGTGATTGCTGTCTATTATATGATCAGCCAGTGCAAACTGTGAGTGGTTAATCATATTCATTTGATCATTTTGTAGCAGTTTCTTTCCAGTCTTTGTTTTGTGTAGAATATGTGGTAATCTTCTTTTGACGTTTGGAGATCTTTCATTATTTATTCTAACTATCTTCATGTCTTCCTCTCCTGTAGTAGGTTTGCGATTATTTTCTCTTGAGTGGCTTGTCCCATATTTCCATGCTCTGATATGTTCTTTGGACCAAGTATAGAATGTTTTGCTGGTTTGTCCTACATATCTCCCCACCACGAGTGTTCCACTGTAGTTGATATATTCCTGCATTCAGGTAGATGTCTTTGTCTTTTGTCGCGTCTGAAATAATTTTTGGACAGAATTGACTGTTTTGAATGCTCTGTTTACAATTTGTTGTTGAAAATGTTTGTTATTTTATTTAAGGGCTTGCACTTGTAGGATATTGAATACCATCTTGAACCTTCTTTCCTGTTTTCATCTAACCCTTGTGTCATTCTTGTTCTGCTGCTGTGTGCGCTTCCATGTATGGTGGTTTGTTGTGCTATTGCTTTTGGCTTTGTATGTGTTGTCTTCATTAACTGTTCTTGTTGTTTAATTTTGTGACTATATTACTATTGTACCAATTCTTTGTTGCTATTTGTGTGAGGAGGTCTTTCTGGTAGTTTTCTGTACTGAGTGGTACTGTGTTGAGTCTACAAGATATGTATCTGATGGCTAATTGCTTCTGTTAGTGTGGCTAATTTGTAGTCTCATGTACGGTTGTACCAGTAGTTGTAGGTTTATTGTAAGTTTCAAAGTCATGCTGATTGTTTTCTTTTTTAACAGTTACATCAAAAGAAGTTTGTCTAGTTGTCATACTATTTTTCCATTGCGAATCTTATCCTTTTGTGTATTGTGTCTATATCTGCACACAACTGGTCAATTTTTGCTTGATGTTCATCAATTAAACAAAGTATATCATCTCTATGTGTTCCAATCAGGTATGTTATGTTATCTGCTGTTATCTTAAAAAAAAAAACAAAAACAAAAAAAACAGGTTTTCGACGTGGTTTGTGAAAATGTTGGCTAGGCAGCACGACACTGGAGATCCCATTGGTAGCCTATCTTCTTGTAAATGGTACTCATTACTAAAATGGAACTAGTTGTATTCAATTATAAGTTCCAGCAATTCCTGTATTTCTTTGATGCATTCATCTGGTGATTGGCTGTTACCCTTCAGTTTCTGTTCTATGGTGTTTATTGTATCTGCTTGTGGTATGTTAGAGTACATATTTTATATGTCAGAAGAGAGAAGGGTGGCTGTGTCTGGTATTTTTATATCTTTCATGAGTTCTATTAACTGTGAGGCATTCCTGATTGTTCTGTCTTCTTCTATTTGTTAAGTTTCAGATAGTAAATTAAAAATGTGTCTTGCAAGTTTTAAGTGCTTTTTTTGACTTCACAGTTGGTCTTAATGGGATATTTAGTTTATGGGTCCATGGTTGGCATCAGAGGGTGGGTGCAGTGGGATTACTCTGAATTAATTTTTTTTCTATCTTCTAGTGTGTAGTCTATATTTTTAATTGCTACTTATTTCAATGTTTATCCACAAATTAAAAAAAAAAACTTAGTATCTGCTAAGCCTGGAGGGAAGTCTTTAACAGATGCAAGAAAAAGAAAGGACATTAATATGGAACCTTGTGGGATATCATATACAGTTACTTCCTGATTAATTGAAGATATAAACTCTGAAACTGAATCCATAATCATTTTTTTGGCACTTTATTTTACAGATCCATCTTGATCACACAATTTTTACACCTCACTACTGCCGGTTTTGGCTAATGCCACCTTCAAATCTGTTACAAACAAAAACAGTGTGAAATCAACTTAAGTTCAGTTTGATGACGCTAAATCTATAAAAGCCTGGTACTACATAAGAAAGACAAAGTGTTTACACTATTAACAACCATGTATACCAGCCATACATACTATTAAATATTCTGATGAAGTATCAATGTGAATCTAAACATGTAGGTACATACTAAGTGCTGGGGATGCATCTGGTATTTATTCAGAGAAACTGAAGCCAACAGAGGGCACTACAGCTGGGCTACATGATTAACCAGTATCTCAAATGTAATGGATAAAATGCAGTATGTGTAGTCATTAATTGAAATTACTTCACCTGGCAAAACGAACATCTAACAATAAATCATGCACTGACATACTATATGTGGAATTAGATCCATACTTAAAACCCATGCACAATGTGCAAATACTAATAATGTGAAGCTCGTAGCCTGGCAAGGTAAAACATACAACAGTGTAAAAGCCAGTATAAAAAGTATAAGATTAAAAAGACATCAATAAAATGAAATCTTCCAGCCTGACAGATCAATTACCATAAACGTAATTGTAAGGTAATTAACGAAAGAGTAACTGTTAATTAAAAATAAAAAAATCGATTGTTGATAATACATCTGGAGTGTGGTCTCAATGGTATCATGTCGTGGTTTCTATGTATGATGTCCTTGGTTTCCTATGGCAGAATTTGCTGAGGAAGGCCCAGTCTCCTTGTCATCTACTAGTTTGAGCAGCATCGAGTGCCCCAGCGGATTGGTGTGTGGTCGTGTGTGCTGGCTGCCGGCTATTAGTTGAGGGTGAATTCCAAATTATGCAATATGACAGATTTCCATAAAATACTTATCAAGGAATTACAAAAATATCAGTCCCCAAGCCTGCTCTTCATAGAAGAAAGTGACAGAGAACTGGGTGCATTGGTAGCCAATTGCAGTTAAAAATTTGTCACCTTTGAAAGAAAGAGTAATGTTTCAACAACATGAAAATGAAAATAAGGACTCCTGTCAATCAAAAGCGAAAATGAAAAACATGTGGGATGTGAGTAACATGAAACTGCACATAAAATGTGATACTCAGTAGTCCTCTCTAGAAAAAGGTGAGCTCAATGTAACATTAAAAACTTTGGGAAGCATTAGAAATATCTTCACAGAAACAGAGACAAAATAGAAATAAGAAATTACAGGAAGTATTATTCCACTTGGTGATATACTTGTATAACATCCTCTGTATTTTTACATTAAATGATTTTAAAAAAAATATAGTGGTGAACATATAACAAAATATTACAAAGGCTTGTGAAAGAGAAGATAATGTGGCAGTCAAATCATCAACCTCCACTCAGTAATCAGACACGACATGTCCATGAAATAATACTGTCTCCAGTTTTGTCGATGTCTAAAAAGTTTATAATCCCACAGGATCATCGACCCTGCTCTTCAGACACCATGAGTTCAAAGTGGAAAACAGATATCTCGCAATTACAATAAAAATCAGTACCAATAAATGTAAAATATTTAATGTCCGAAAGTTGTATTTATGTCAGCTCATAGTCAAAGGAAAATATCATAATATTCTTCCTAAGCTCTTTGGAGAAGGAACTTCTAGGAATAAAAAGCTGCTCAAAAGCAGTAACAAACTGATAAAAATCACACATGAAACATTTAGAATATTGTGGAAATGGTTAATGATCCACCTTGGGTACGGAAGTGACTTTATATTGGACACAGAAAAAAATTATGTTTTTGTTTGCAGCTTATACCAACTTTCTTGCATCCTATCACTATAAAGAAAGGTTACGTGCCTGCCCAATTATTTTTCACAGTACAAGTGACAGTTTAGCAACAGTACAGAATACACAGCTTCTCAGAGATAGTTGTTTATCTAAAATTGTGTTAGTGTTTAACTAGTCTTTGACTTTCTTACCATATGTAATTGTATGTGAGAATTGGCTGTTAGTGACCA